>NC_046192.1:8721144-9026019 GCF_011004875.1 Balearica regulorum gibbericeps | reverse complement strand
ATTTTTTTTTTCCCCTGTTTTAATGTTTTGGGTGTTTTTAATATGTAAGGGTAAAGCAATGTTACCTAAATATAGAAGACGGATATCATCTACTTGTTTTATTTTATTGGGTTGATTCTTAGCATGTTCTAAATAGAAAGTCTAACTATCTGTGGAGATCTGTGCTGTGACTCCAGATCTAGCTTTGCATATGCAATTTATACAATATAGTCAGAGATTAAAACTGTGACACTTTGCTGTATTTCTAGACTGTGTACTAATGCCTAAGAGCAATTTGCATCAAAGATCATCTATACAAACTGCCAACACCACTGGTACTGCTAGTCAAGAGAGGATAGTCCTGTGTTTGGTGATTGTTCCAATAATGTAGTAGTTGTGGCAATTAGCATGTGGGTAGATGTTTTTGACTTCCATTGGTTTTGACCTGATGTGGGTCAAAATGTAGGATCTCGGCTCCTGTAATGATAATGTAGCGTCTATCTCATGGCAGTGAATGGTCATGAGATCCCTCCAGGTGGTGAGGTTGGGGCTGTGCCAGCTTTGGGGCTCTGATGGCTGTACCTGCACCTCATCTTTTGCTTGTGAAGCCAACAAACCTGGTGGTGCCTGGCTTGACCTGCCCCCTGCTTTTCTGTGGAGTGGTGGCATGGAGGAGGCCACTTTGGTCTGTGGTTTGTGGCCATGAGCTGGCCGAGCAGCCAGTCTGTCCACCCTGAAGCAAGCCCATGGGGATGGCTTTGCCATCTCAAGCCCTGAGCTGGTGCCACGTGTCGATCTGCTGCTCGACTCCCTGTCCCCGCAGCCTTGCTCTTAAGCACGCTGCGTGCGCACACGTGGAAAACATTCTCTTTACACGAGTGGAGGTAGTGTGTAAGTCACTATTTCTAAATGTAGTGTGACGCAGTTTCACTTCTGGTACTCTACTGAGGGTGGTGGTGCAGAGAGGTCAGCTGTGCTGTGGTTTCTAGAAGAGGAATCCAAACAGGGCAGTATGTCTTTCATTACCAGCTAATAGCATAATCTAGCCTAATGTACAGAACTGTCTGTGAACATCTGAGGGAGAGTGAAATTGATAATCTGAAATATGGAAAAATATAGGGAAAATAAATTAGCTAATAATTTATTTTGGAAAAATGTGTTAGAAAATGTAATGCTTCTGAAACAGAAGAGCATCAGATGTTAGAAGAATGGTACAACCTTGGTGGTGTTTGACGTTTACTGAAATAAATCTCAGAGTTAATTCAGAGTTTCTAGGGTCTTGACTAGTGGTAAAGTAGGACTGCAAATCAGGCTAGCTCAAAAAAGCACCAGAATTAAAGTTTCAGTACTACCGTTAGCTTAAGGCAATACAATTGAGCAGTTTCCTAGCAGGCTGCTTGACATATGGCTTCATGTTCTGAAAAAGATGCAATTTAGCTATCCTAGCATTGGCATTGAAACTTCTGAGCTACTTCTGTCCCTCTCCTCCAGCTGACACCTTTCTGCTCTTGCGTTGTGTGTTTTTCATTACTGTGCTTCTTCCCTCTGCTTCACAAATGCAAGATGCTGTTCCAGTGTTTGTCAGTACCGACTTTCCAGCTGGATGTTTAAGGTCAAAGTTCTTCACGTTCTGGTGAGTAATAAAGATTCAGAGCCGGGATCGGGGTGATGAGCACTCTTGCTGAGCGAGGCAGGAGTAGGGTAGTGGCAGAGGGGTAAAAAAAAAAAAAAAAATCACAGGAAGCATCAGTAAGGGAAAGTCTTGTGACAGGTTGCACACAGGGTTAGGCTTAAGTGTATGCAATATTAATGAGATCCTTTTTGAAGAAGTGGGGCTAAAAATGTGGTCTGAGTTTCTCCGGGCTGTTTGTACCCCTACAACCTTCTTAGGGGAGCTACCAGCACCATTCCTGATGTGAATGCACTCATAAGGCACTTTTACAGTGTTATGAGTATAGCTAATCCTCTTTCATGGGGGGATAACTCTACTACAATAAAACAACCTTGTATTTGTTAAGTAAGTTATTATTTCTGTGCAAAGAGAAGCCTGAGTCTATAAATAATAAGTCAGAATTTATAAAGAGGACACCTGTGAACTTTCTTGTTTCTGTATACTTGCATTGTGGCCGTAATTGCATTACAATATACGCTAAAGCTTCTCATTTTAATTTTATATTCTTGGTATTTTAAAGGGAGAATAGAAGACTCCATAGGTAGGATTAAGAAGCTGAGTAAGTTTTCTTAGTGCAGCTTCATAGGTTTCAAATAAGCAAAACCAGCCAGTCAACCAAACAAAATCCCCAAGTACTGAGATTTTAAACAAAATATCAGAGACGTTTAGGCAATTAGGAAAACCGAATGCTCGCACATTTTAACATGGTACTGAACGCATTAGCAACATGTAAATCAATAAATAATTTGAGCATAGAGTTTGTTATTCCACGGGCACTAAAATGCAAACCACCGAACGCGCCTTGTCCCAGAAAAAAATAGGCGAAGTTAACTCGCCGATTCCTTTTCTTTCTTCCTTAGTGCAAAGTCAAATAGATTTTTTTTTTTTTTAATACCTCTGAAAACAACTGTATGAAACCAATTTGTGTCTGTGGTCCGAGCCCAAGGGTGAAAGTTGAACCCCCGAAATGTGTTTTGTGGAAGGTGAAGGGGAGCGGGGCCTGGAGCAGAGCCTGAGCGGCAGCTCTGCGCGGCTGAACCCCAGCATCCTGCAAAGGGTCAAGGGCCCTGCGGACACGATGGGATGTCGCCGGTTTTTAACACATGCGGCCGTACTAACTTATTTTACGTTGTCGGGATGTTTGTGTTGTTTTTTATTTGTTTACTCTTGTTTGTTTGAACTAATCACCACTTAAGGAGAAGCCTCCTCGCCTGGCCCTGCCTCCTCTTCACGAAGCATTTAGCCGCGGGGACCAGTCAGGCATAAAAACGTGCTTATCTGCAAATGAATGGCAGCTCTTTGCTTCATTAAAGCCTCTTTCTCTTTTGGCACTCGCATTGTGACCCTTTGATATTAATTCAAAGGGCAATTAAAGAATGCGGCCCATCTTTGAAGTAAAGCATTCAGGGCAAGGAATGGGATGAACCTGGGACTCTGATGGACTGTGCGCATTCAACGGGCCTTTTCAAGGCAGTTTGAAGTGACTCAAAGAAAATGGGCAGGAGAAGGTCAAAGAGAAAAAAGGGGCTAAAGAAACAGTCTGTATTTGTTCGAAGTATTAGCCAAGCAAACTGCAAATAGCAACAAAATGAAACAGTTAATAGAGCAGCCAGACAGAGGCATGTCAATCACTTAACTTGAACAGCATTGGACTAACCAAGGCTTCAGTCCACTGTGTTATCTAATTATCTTGGGAAAGCCAGTAGCTGGAAGTAATAGTATTGTATTTCTTTCTGCTTACTGCTCAGAAAAGGTGATAAATACTCACTGCTTCATAATTATTCAACATATATACATAAAGAGTGGTGGGTTGGTGGATTGTAGGCAAGCTGCTAGCAGAAAACCAACAAAAAAACCCTTCGCGATTAACCTGAGATGCAGAATGTGAGCATTAGCATGTTTAAAAATCGCGTCAGGGTTTGCATATGGAGCAAGCTAAGGCACGCATGGTTTCCTCTGGAACAAACCTTAAAGACAAACACATTTACGAACCTAGGAGAGTTGTTTTCGCTCTCTTTCCTCCAAATATAGTTTTAAACCACATATAATGTTAAGGGTCAGACTTTAAACCACAATAAACAATGAGATTAAGAGCTGAGGCTGCAACTCTCCTTACTTAACATATGCTGTTGTACCTAAGCCTTGTAGCACACATGGTACGAAATTCCTGCCTTATTTTGCCCTAACAGGGTAAATTAAGGACAAAGTTTCAGATTTTCCTCACAATTTTCTTTGTATTGTTGGTTAAATTATCCCCATGGGGCTTTATTTTCCACTGGCCTGAATTTACACATACAAAACAAATACACGATTTTATTTGCACAAATGGATGTGCCCATAAACAGGCGTATTTTAAGGTCCTGGCGTAAGAAAAGATTCCTGAGTTTATCTTCATAGTTGCACTAAATTGTCAGGGTTATTGAAACAAGGAGATAATAATGAATTTGCAATGTGAGAGAAA
The DNA here is from genome assembly GCF_011004875.1 of Balearica regulorum gibbericeps. Lineage (NCBI taxonomy): Eukaryota > Metazoa > Chordata > Aves > Gruiformes > Gruidae > Balearica > Balearica regulorum. Next base: position 9,021,907 of record NC_046192.1, on the reverse strand, counting down.
TGCTCAAGTCTCGATCCAGCTGATGCAGAGAATTGCGTAATACCAGACACATGGACAGAAGCGTGCGGCGAGAACCATCTTGAAATACATGAAGTTTTTCAGCATTACTGAACTACTTGTATCTTTTTATTTTACTGCATAATGGATTTTAGTTGGAAAGAATGACTGTTGCTTTGTATGGGCAAAATCTGCCGAAAGGCTTTGCGTGGGTTTGAGCGCGATGCTGCGATCACCTTTGCGTGAACGTAACTTTAGTCTCCAGCGCAATCCTGTTTGGTGGAGTCCCGCTTGTGTTAATAAGCCCTAAGCCGTATAACAAGATTGGGCAGTGCTCTTCGACTTAGTGGTATAACATGGTAAAGAATTTGTAGCAAAAAATGCTCTACACACATGAAATGGACAATATACAATATGACTTAACGCATGTTAAAAAAATATGCCATCAACAGCTGGTAGTGGTTTACTGTGGGGGAGAAGAAAGAAATAATTTTTTTGTCACTGTTGTTGAGAAAACAAAAGCATTGGCACAGTCAAAAATCACTTTTGTTGAGATCTTGCATGCTAAATTTTAACCGGAGGGATGCTTTTTTTTTTCCTGGCTACATTGCACCCTCCTTTGAACTTCAGTCTAGCAAACAATCTAAAAGCATATTCAGTATGGTTGTGCTTGTATGAAGGGTTCTGCCATCATACAAGTAGTAGTATCAACTTTTCTTTTATAGTGGCCATTGTATTTTTTTTAAAGGAGGAGAAAAGGAGGAATTCCTATATGTGTCAGGCGTAGCATAGTTTCAAAGCTACATGTTAATGGAAAAAATGGCACTATGTGAACACTTCACTGCCTAAGAATTCCAGCTGGAATAACTGTACAGAACCAATGACCTCTTTCTTTTTTATGGGTCCCTCCTGGTGTCCATAGGGTTTTGTCTATAGTCTGTGGGAGTTAAATCCATAAATTGATTTTGTTTTGGTTTTAAAAGGTTCTCCCCTTAGAGAGAGAGTTAGAGTCTGATGAGGATAAGGTTTTATAAGGATCCCTCTGAGTATATCAAGACTGATAAAATATCGTTGCATCAGCTGAAAATAGAGAGGATTTCTAGATGGAGCATGGAGTCTTAGCTGGTGCAAGCTGCCTTGCCCATATCTCCAGCTGGACCTGGACCAGGATGCATGGCAATGGAAGTCCTGTTTGGTGTAGTTTGTGAGCTGTCTGGTTTCATTGTCTCTCTCCTTTGATTTTAAGCTGTTTCTAAATGTTTAAAGGTCTGTCTTTTGCTGCAAAGGGAAAGTGCTCTGTTCTGACTTCCTGGGGGTAGGTGTATTTGCCTGGAGCAAGGAAGGTTAGTGCACATCCCAGAGAGGTTATTCACTCCATTGGGTAGCATACCACTTCAACAGGCTCTGCAGATATAAAATCTGCAGTGTAGGGCTGAAAAAGGAGAAGCAATAGTCTTCATGTTGCAAATCGAGCAAAGAAAGGACAGCTGGATGGAGTCAGCTGAGCCAGGAAAAGAAACCAGAAAGCATTGAAGTCCTATGGCGTGCCTTATCTGTTATTTGAACATACAATAAATAACTTGGGGTTTGAATACTCTGTTCTGGGGAAACCTGGAGAGTCAGGATACCTGCCCCAGCACCCCATCAGCTACAGGGAGTTTTGTTTCTTCCTTAGAATTTTGTTTCAAACAAAGCGAGCCCTGGCCGCAGAGTGCATCAGCGGGACAGATGCTGTCTGCCAGGGCCTCGCTTGGAACAAGTCATCTTTCTTTGCAGGTGTCTACTCATGGTTTAGTCCTTCAGAAATCTGTCTGATCGCCTGATCTAGGGGAGCCATCAGGCCCAAGGACCTGAAAAGGCTAGCCCCAACCCCATACTGTTTGGGATGTGTTCTGTTCTGGAAGCAGGAAAGAGCTTTTTAGGTCTTTTCAGACACACATAGGGATTTATAAAAAACCCAACCCTTGATTATTGCTGTTTGCCTGGTTGGGTTTCCTAGATGCTGCGTGTGTGACCAAGTCATCCATGTCCATGGGGCAAGTGTGCCTCAAGGCCAGAGGCTGCCCAGGGCTTCTCCCACGTGTCAGCCAGGGGCCCTGAGACCTGCGGGGAGTGCTTGGGATGCACCCCTGGGGGCAGGGGGATGCTTGGAAGCACAGAATTTCTCATCTGACTAATTCACCACCCCAAATCAGAATCTGTTTACCCGCAGCAGCAAGAAGTGGAACCTTAGCGTGTCTTCTACTGAACTGGTTCCTGCCTGTCCTTGTTGGTGCAATAGCCTGATGTGTTCCTGCCCTTTGGTTTCTTCCATGAGTGCTGGTTGGTGGTGTGTGGATTTGTTTTTTTTAAATGCAAAACTTGATTTTTAACTGCATTTTCTTGGAGCTTTCGGGAAATATTTTTGCCTAGCAAGAAAACAGAGCAGCTCTAAGAATATAACATCATAATTGCTGAGGCTGTACTGCATTTTGTGAACAAGAATGAAAGCTAGTTGCTTCGTTTTGCTAAAACCCATCATTTGCCATGTCCCTCATTTGAGACGGGAGGCCTTTTATTTGATGGGGTTCCTTACCAGACGCTGATTGCTGTAATGCTATGTGTGCGACATACACTTGATACATCATCTAAGCACTGGAAAGCGTTCGTTCTCTTTGTGCGATCTCTCAGTCCTGATGTAAAACAGGCAAAAGTGCAGCAGTTCCTGCCATAATGTAACATGATTCCAGGAATTAGAAATTTCCATCTCGGAATGTACCAGGAAGCAGCAGTGTGCCTCGGCTGGTGGGGATGGGCTGGCGGCGGGCTCCTCACCCTCTTCTTTAGTACACAGTGTGTATATATGTCTGCTAAAACAGAGGGCACAGAGTGTAGGAATATATATATTAAAAATGTAAATATAAATATATCTACTTTTTTGTGTAGACAAAAAGTAAGTCTAAAAATGTGAAGTGTTGGCTAGAAACTGTCACCGAGTGCCTCCTGCTGATGCGGGAGCTGATGGAAGTTTTGCCACCAGCTTTTATGGCTATGGGATCATGTCTGAAGCGTGCGGTAAAGTCATCTGAAAAAAAAGTTGTGAGGTTGCAGAAATATACAGATAAAGCTGAAGAGCCACGCACAAAAGGAGGCTTTTTAGAATATATTGTTGTTCATGAGGTGCTTTTTTGAAATGTCAAGGCACTTGAGTATTACTGGGAGTTTTACAAAGCTTGAAAACAAAGGATTAAACTCTAAAGGAGTATCTTTAGGTTGTGGTTAGTTTCTCCCCCCCCCCCCGGAAAACCACTAAATGAAATAAGCATCCATTATACCCAAATTCAAATAAGAACAAGTTAAAAAGAGAGGAGAAATGCTTAATAAAACATGACCAAAATTAATTATTGCTAGAAAATAAGTTTTTTCCACTTGCAAACAATTGACAGGGTTTAGGAATCAAGTCTGGGGTCAAAGGGTCTTGATGGCCAAGTCAAAGGGCACCCAGAGATGTATATTAATGCATGTCAGCTTCTAGATCCTAGAGTCAAGCAGTAGTTCATAAAAGAAACAAGGCATCTTAAGAAGAAGTGTTATTAGCAAACATCAGGTCAAAGTTTATCTTTGGGTCACCCATTCACACTCCTAACACAGGCGTTATCCTTAAAGCTGCCTTGGTGCAAGGTGTTAAGGGAAAATAGAAATATGAAGATTTAACTGGGGAAACTTGATAATTTATCAGAAGACTTTGCAAGATTGGGACTTGAATTGAGGCATCCTTAATGGAGCAAAGGAAAATGGTGATTGTATTTAAATTATTTTTCTTTTATTTGTTTGGGTTTCTTTTTTAAAATCAAAAGCTAAACCATACATTTGTATGGACATACAGGATTCTCAGCAATGTCTTTGCACTCCTTCCTGAGTCAGTAGGGCTCATGCTATAGGGGACAGACATGGCTTTCTTTTGAAAGAACCAGTATAGACAACGTCAAACCCTTTGATGTGGAGGTATTGTAAATCTTTCCACGTGATTCTTCCTGGAAGCCATGCATTTCCTAAGCGGCATGTTGACCAGTTCATCCCATTTACAACGCTACTTCTGCAGCTCTGCTTTCTCCTCTTCCCACCGCCTTGGGTGTGGGAACCCCGGCGCCCAGGGCAGCCGCGGCCGGGGGTGCTCCGCCACTCAGACCTGGAGGAATGCTCCCGCTGTGCCGGAGCACACAAAGGCTGCCTACTTGCTTTGACAAGCCCATGCTGCAGAAAATCCTTGCAATCTTTTGTGCTTCGTGGTGTTGACTTATTTTAGTTCCGCGCTAAGATGCTCCCCATTGAAACAAGCAAAAAAAAAAAAAAAAAAGTGGGGAAAAAAAGTGGAAAAGAGTTCTTTTAAATGCTGTTATTCTGATGCCTTTAGCAGGCACTTTGCCTGACTTTCTAAAGAGATTGGTTTGAACGGTGCAACTTTGGTTATGCTTTGGGGGGGAAAAGAAGAGCATAGTTGTAGGAATAATAAATATGACTGTTCACTAAAGCCGATTATGTTTGCATTGAATGGCGATTAAAATATAATGTGCAATGATAATTGGCTATTTCTGAGAACCAATGTGACAAGAAGTGACAAAAAAGAGATTATCTGTTAGATTTTTTTTTTCTTGCGTAGTGTGAATATCGTAGTCCTGAATTGTGCATTTAGTACATAACGTTGTGCCCTGGAAAGTCCTAAACTCCAGAGACATCAGTTAGCATAATGGAAAACCTTGGTGTGCTCATGAAAACAGTAATGTGTTTGCTGCTCTTCAGTGCAGTTATACCAGAATAGTTCCAGCCTCTTAATTAAATCTTTTGGTAAAACTTTCTAAATTTTGTGTTTGTGAAGTATATGAGGAAAGTCATAAGAGAAAAATCTTGAGCCATAACAGACAAGCTTCATTTTTTTTTTTTTTTTTAAATGAAACATGCTTACTGTTAAGCCCTGGCAGTTGGACAAAACAGACATCATATTTGCTAGGAGAAATTTCCTGACTCCAGCTGGAATTCCTGGTTGGAAGTAGGGGAAGAGAGTGCCCATGCCCACTGCCGTGAGCAGGGCAGCTCCCTGCCTCAGGGAAGGGACAGGGACGTGTTTCCCTGACCCCGAGGGAAAAGCTGGAACCAGATGTCTCCGGGTCTTCTCTGAGTTCCTCCACTTCACCTGCGTAACTGCCCTCTATTGGGAGCTAGGACTCTTGCCTGGAGCATGGGAGAGCCAAGTTCAAATGCCTGGGGTTTATATGGGGGGTGGTAGTGGAGGACTGTTGGGTTTTTGTTGGTTTGTTTGTTGATCTTTGTTTTTAAGCACTCATTGGACCTCTCGAAGAGTGGGGATGGAGAAGGGGCTACGGTGGGGCAGGCGTGTGCTCGTCTCAGAGGCTGGCCAGTGCAGAGTTAGTCTTGGCTCTAAAGCATCCTGAATGAGTGCCATGACCACGCGCCTCTCCCTGCAGAGACAGACGATTCCCCCTCTCTTTCCATTTTTCACGAAAGGCTTTAACAAGATTTTGTTTTTCCGCTAGCACAGGATGGGGAAGGCGGTGGGGGGGAGAAAGCTTGGAAGGAGAAATGTGAAATGAGGAGAAGAGCAAATATTCCCTTCCTCACCAAGTTGCAACCATGGTCTGAAAGCATGAAATGACATGAATTAGAAACATACCCAAAACACAGAGCAGCTGAACCTTTGCTGGTATAATCTGTCATGGCTCCACTGAAGTTAATTTGAAAGTCTGTCTGTTCTTAAATAGGTGCAAAGGCCTTCCAATGAATTGTGTGTTACCATAGGAAATCATATTAAAGGGAATGGCATTTTAGGAGTCTGTAAGTCGTCACTTTTAATGGTAGCTGCATTGAGTTTGATATAAACACTCACAAGAGTTTGCAGGATTGATTTAACTTTGTTTGTGAGAATATCTGTACTGCTAAACTGTGAAGTTTAAGCCCTGTAAAATACGTTGTGCTAGAGCCTGGTCCTGATGGAGATCTGCTAATTAATGTGAGCTGAGTGCTCACCCTGCATCATGGGAACAGACTCCTGAAACCACGCTGTACGTGGGGTGCAAAATTCAGAAAGCCAAAAGTTTGTTCAGTGTGTTGGTGGACTCAAAGGCTGAGGAGGAGGGTGGGAATCTTGGTTCCTTCAGTAGCTCAGTAGGATCCAATTTACTTCTAATTCTTTCTCCCTATTTTTTGTTGCAAAAAATAACCAAATAAGCCCTTGGATTTATCAGAAAAGAATTAGGAGCTTATCTTGCTTGTAATGAAGCCGATGGCAACATTAGTTTACTGCAAGATGATGCCCACTAACGTAATAAACAATCATTTTAAGAGGAAAACAACTGAATGCCAATTAAGATGAGCATCAGAATGACAATGTTCCATTTTTCCACTGTACAGAGAATGATTTATGGCCAAAGGATTACTTTTGAAATTGTTTTGAATTCTGCCCTTTAATTTATTAAATGAATCCTTCTTAGGAACTTGATTGCTAATTCACTTTAATTTAAAAAAGCCCCACTGTCTTCTTTGGATGTAGGCAGAGCCCTCAGGGTTCCATAAAACTGTCAATATGGCTGTTAATTTAGGTTTTCTTTTTTCCTTATGGCTTAAAGCTTAATTGTGAGAGCTGGGAAGATGCCATGGTTTTGGTTTGCAGGGACTCAAACAGTGTCTTACGGGTTTCAAATCCCATCAGAATTCATAGGAACCCTCCTGCTTCTGCTGCCATGTCAAGTTGGAAAACCTGCAAAAATGTGGGGAGGAGCAGGGGTTTGCTGAAAGCGAGTCCCACCTGGTTTCCATGCTGGAATCGGTGATGGATAAGAACCAAGTGCCTTAGTCTGAATGTCCCTCAGCTTTCGGTGGGTCTGGATCCAGATCAGGATCTGAACTTTTTGTGCCTCAGGCTTGTCTCTAATTGAAGCCATGCAAAACCACACATTTCACATGACTTTGATGCAAAACCATAAATAGGCCCATTTTTTATTCAAAACCAAGTCCAGGCTTGCTTAGAAAGATCACAAACCTTCTGCTGAACCTTGATGGTCCCAGGTTGTAATGAAAATTCAAGTCTCCAATGCAATAACGTTCCTGGAGGGAACAAGGCTTGGTTTTTGTCATTCTAGTTAAACGTGTGACTGTTCTGAGACAGGCAATGGTGTTCCACTCGCTGCGCGTTGGTCAGAAGGTGGTCTAGGCTCTTCTTCACACAGACCCTGATTTTAATTCTTTTTCTTGGGTTAGATTCTAATCAAAAAATTTCAATGGCACTTATAATGGTTTTGTCTTATACAGAACAATATAGGAAAGATTCCAAGTGATGCAGGATTGAAAAAGCAAGACAAAGATGACCATGGAAGCTAGGATGAAATTGTTTTGATTGAACCACTTCTGCAAACTCTTTTTTCCTGAGCAGTCAAATTGAGAAAACAAAACAAAAAAACCTGCATGTTTGAATTTTGCAAAACGATTGTGATGTTTGAAGGAGACTTTCAAAACAGTGCAAAGATTTTAGCAATACAGATTCTGGTACCTTAGCAGAACAGCATGACTGTTTTTAATTTTAATGACAGATGCCAGTTCTCTGAAGATCACAATCTGAGCATTCACTGTGAAGTTATCCACTGCACATATTGGTTAATCCATTTATATATGATGATATATGTTAGAATTAAGTGAATGGTGACCAGAGCACAGGATGAGTCAAAGCTTGTTTGTAAGGTATCATTTGGTAACTGCCCTTACACCATGATCTGGAAAGTCTAACCAGAGTGTCTGAGTAAGGTAATTGTCACTGAAAACACTAGAAATGTTTCCAGGCCGTCTGTTGCTCAGCCACTTGTTATTTGTATGGCCATGGTAAACAGGAGCCCTGCTCGCAGACTGCCACTGTGCTGGGAGCTGCACCAACACAGAACTGGAGACGTCCCTGAGGAAAGGACCTAATGATGTAAGTACAGGATGGTGCACCAGACGTGCTTAGACTTTAAAGCAGAGATGGAGGCTCTCGAGCTTTGTGAGGAGCAGTGGTCTCAGCCCACTGATACCTGAATTGCAGCAGAGATGTTGGTAAGTTGTCACAGCAATGAAGCCTTTGTTTATTCCTGTCTAATTCGATGTCTGTCATGACAATGGATGTTCTAGGCTTCTGCTGTGAGCCCAAAGGCACAACACTATGTGCTACCAGGGACAGAGAAACACAGATTGCTTGGCCAACGGCAGATGAAGGCAAAAAGTCCACAAACGTGGCCCTCGCAGGGTAGCTCTCTTGCGCTTGTTTCTGCGGTTTGTGATCCCCTCAGGCAGCGTTAAACCTGGGACGCTGGATCTCCTCACCCTGCTTCTCTAACAATAAAAAGGAAGCCACTTAGAAAAGCTGCAAACAGCTCATTTCTCCGTTGATCTCTGTTTTCCTTTGCAGACCCAGGAGGCTGGCTGGGAGCATGCGGCTTTTATTCTTTTTCTGTCTCTCTGCTATTGTGCAGAGTTCATTCTGGCAGGCTCTCCCGTACGCATCTGGGGCATCTGTCAGGCCCTGGTGGCAGGCTCTGTCCGGCTGGGTTGCAGGCCAAGTTTTGACTTCCTAATCTGTATTTAACACTTTGATGTGGCTCTCGGCAGAGACCTTTAGTGACCTAAAGCAGAGAGAGAATTGCATCTCACAATCCACAGGGTGTGAACTGAGGAAAAAATTAACATTTTAAAAATTTGCTGTCAAATGAAAGTGCATAATTTTTGCTGAAATTCAGTGAGTGTTGAATATTTATCTTTTGCAAGCTTCCTAGGAAAGCCCACCAAAATACATACTGCTTATCTGCATAGGTAGGGGAGGCAACCTGTGTGTTAGTGGTTGTACTTTTTCCAGTACATATCAGGGGGATATTTCTGTTCCAGACTAGACTTACAAGGCGAGAGATGGCTCTCGTGCAGCCAAACCCATGCTTCCATTTTAGGACCCGCTATAGTTTCATATGGCGGCAGGCAAATGCCAAGCACTCTGGAGCTGTGAAGAGTCTGCTTTCAGGAGAAATTAGAAACAACGGGAACTACTTTTATTTCCACCTACGAAAGCTCTCATTACATGCTTTACTGTGGAGCTATTAAGATTCTCGCTGGCGGTGTTACCGGGCACCCAGCATTGTGCATGTGAGTCTTTGCAGGCTGTGGAGCTCTTGCTCTTAGTCGTGTACAAGAGGAACAAACAGGGATTCAGTTCAGTGGTGTCACAGGACTGGAAGGCAAGATGAAGCAGGACCTAGAATTTTTATAGTCGACATAAAGCTTTTCCCAGATCCCCCTCACTTCCTCCCATAATGTTGAGAAGCTCTGGGAAACAGAGAACCTTTAAATAGATGCTATCAATTAACCCTATGGCCTAACAATTTAAGATGCTGATTTTACAGAGATGACAGATTGTGGCTAAGAAACTATGCATTTTAACAACTTTTTTGAATTCGTATGCTTGCATTTTGGTATTTTTTTTCCTAGTTTTAAGCATTGTAAATCTGTTTGGGACCACTTTCACTGTTATCTTAGAGAATTTGCCCTATTTCTGAAGGGTAAAACCATCAGCTTTAATGAAACCATTGATTTTCAGTGTGTTGGGAGATCATCTGACAGTGAACTCCTCTTCATGCTCCAAAAAAGGTTTTTATTGGGTTCTCATTGAGGAAAAAGGAATTAAGTTAAAGGCCATCTACCTTGTGTCTTCTGTGCATGGAAATTCCTGATACGAGTGGGTGACTGAAGGCTGCATCCAAGCCTAGACGCTTGATCCAAAGACCACTGAAATGGTGAGATTTGCATTTAATACTTGGGATGAAGAACTAGATTCTTTAGTGTCCCTTCCATTGGGAATGGCAGGGAGAAAATGAGTGATAGTATGTGTGGTTTTGTACCTTATATATTACCTAAATAATCTCTGTCTAGATGATTGTGTCGCTTTAAGTCATTGAAACTCCAGATGCTTATGTTTTCGGGACGCTACTATGTGCGAAGTGCATGTATCATGGTACTGCCTCGATCTGTGCACTCAGGATATCAAAGACATACTTGCACCTTTATAAAATTAAATCTGCCTTCTCTCTCCTTGTTTTAATACCAGATAAGTGTTACTGTTGGCCTTTACAGAAGGTGTGGTTTGTATTTTTACGCATGCACGCGCTGTTTGCAGATTATGCACTACTGTGTATGCATTTACATACGTACTCTGTATGCAAGGTGTGCTCGTAGTTTGTATTGGCTGTGGCAAGGATCTGTATGTCAAGGATAGCGTGTGTAGCATATTCTGTGCTACTTAAGTCTTGAAGCTGAGATAGCAAAAAATACAACTCCTGATTGGTGGTAGAAAAGATTCACTTAGTGCTTAATAATCTGTCAAACATTTTTTTGTCAGGTGTGTCAGCAAGTGCAGTACTGCAGAACTCTGAGGCATTCTGGCATCTTGTAACACCTTGCATTGTGCAAGAAGGAAGAACTGTAAGCTCGACTTGGAAACAGCAAGGCAGGGTGAGATGGTTTGGGACTGGAAAATCATCAGGAGGAGAAGTCTGTGAGAACTGGAGATCTGGCACCTTGGGTTGCACGTCCTGGGTGTCGGACCTGGGAGGCTGTAATTGCAGGTGGCGTGCAGGGGGTATCCCACATGCCTGATGTGTAGCAGAGGTGTAGTATTGGATCTATATTGCATCACAGCTATTAATAAACACAGCGTGGATTAGCTAAATGACCCAAGCCAGTCTCAAATCCATAAGAATCTTAGAAACTGATCAAATATCTAAGCCCTAGTCTAAATTTTTTTCCCTCTGCTCAGGCTCTTCAATATTGCTGTTTATTTAAAGGCTTCACAAAAAAAATTGAGGAAAATCCCTGGATCTTATATGCCACTATTGTTGCACTGTGGCAGAGAAAGCTGGGAAATGGACAACATACTAGCAACTAAAACTCTTTAATTTTAATTACTGATAATTAAAAAAACCCAAAACAATCAACCGCTGCACAACACTCCCCCCTTCCCCCCTTAGGGGGGGCAAACCCCCTCAAATTCTTGAAAACCCTCATCACAACCCTTTGCCAAAAGCTGGGCAGTAGCTGGGGCTGACTCTGACCCCAGAGCCCAGGCGGTGCCGGGAGCGGTTGGAGCCGGCGGGCAATTCAGACCGTCCTCTTGGGGACTGCTCTGGTCCGTGCGTTAAAGGTTGGGTAACAGTGGTGTAGACCAGTTCTGTAAATACCTGTGGGAATTATATTTTAAAATAGAGCGGAAGTACGTCTCTATCTCCCGCAAATGGAAGCAGCCTTATTTGTTGTTTAATTTGCCAAGCTTATTTTGTATAATTTGCAGCTTTCTGGGAAATGTTTTGCAGTCAAATTTTGTTGGGAAGTGCTTAAAAATCATAGTTCCTTTTAAACAGCTACAAAATGTAAAGTACCATGGTGAAGTTTGCTAAAATTGATATAGTGGAGGCAATAGTTAAGCTAATATTTTATATTGGCATAATAACATAAGTATTATGTAAGTTGTGCTCCGTGCACACCGTGGGTTGCGTGCTCATCAACACACGCATTTCTTTTCTCATTGTTTAAAATCTCTGTTAATGTTGGAGTTATAGAAAGTGGCTTGATATCAATCAAAACTTTATTTCATTCTGATTCCTGAACAAATACTCTTTCAAAATAAATAATATTGTGGGAAGGGGAGAAAAAAAGAAACAAGAGTTAAGATGTGTTTTGTAATGTTAGTGTCTATCAGGCATCCTGCTGCTTCTGGCTTGTGTGTGTGGAGGAATAGTTAAGAAAAGCTGGTGTGTTTCTCTCTCAAACTTTGGTGCAGAGTTACTTTTTCAGTTTTGGGGGCTGCTAGTAATTCAGAGACAGTTGTAAATTTATTGTTTTATTGTATCTGCAGAGGTTTCAAAGCAGATGATGTAAGTGTGCGTATGTTTAGTCATCTAATTTTTGACATCTCTACCATTAAACATTCACCAGCAACCATCCTTCTTGTAGGTTTTCAAGAGCATTTACCAGCATTTGTCAACAAGTAGTAAATGAGAGCAAACGCATGGGAATGACATATATGTCTGTGGTGTAGAGATCAAGAGTGACTCCCAGCCGGACACGTTTTCCATGCTGTAAAGGTGCTGTGGGGCTGGCTGCAGCCCAGCACGGCGCATCAGTCCCTTCTGTTGACTTCTCTGAGGTCGACTGATGTTGGGCTTTGTTCTGGTTTTCTTATTGGACTGAAGAATCGTGAGTTTTCACTGGAAATTAAGCTCCCCATGTTTCTTTTGAACAGATAGTCAGCTGTATACCTTGCTTCATTATTAGCAAATCACAGTGTTAATCTCTTTATAGCACTATGCATGTGCGTGGAACTCCCTCTTTTTTTAATCAGCCAAATTTCAGTTGTTTTGATGCCTGTTTAAAAAGTAGAAAATATCTTGCTTCAATTTCTCATGTCTGTTTAGTATCTGTAATATGGCAATGGTATGGTCAGGTGGCATCTATGAGCTCTAATAGCTTTTGCGAGGTTTCTTTGCTCACACGTTGCCTCGTTGCCTAACCAGAGTGGTTTGGGTTACGCATCGGTGTTGCACCGTGAGCTCTCAGGGGACAAATCACTGGGAAGAGTAATTAAAGGATGATGCCAGGGGCTCATTGGCACACACACTCCACAGGATGAGAGACAAGGGGAATCTGCAGGTGACCAGCTCTCAGATGGACTCAAGTTAATTAGTGTAACGGCATCATAGGCACTATAACGAATGAAACAGCATTGTGCGCTTCAGGGAGTGTTGTGCGTGAAGGAGTCCTGCACCCCTGTGCTGGTACCCAAGGCAGGAACTGGCATAAAAAACCCTGTGGGAAATAACACAAAGAGGTGCTGAGCACCCTACTGCTATCCCATTGTAGGGTCCTTTCATCCCAAATACTGGAACAACCATAAAGGCAGAGACTGTCTTTGACCAGTGGGACCAGAGGGCTCAGTACCCAGCAGGACCTGGTCCTATGACAGAAGATGATGGATTTTGAGGTCAGCACCCCAATTCTTATGTAGTTGTGATGGGAGTGACCTGGAGTTACTAACAGATTTGGCTGGAAAAAAAGTATTTGCCAGGAGTAGGTAGTACCTTGGAAAATCAATCACAGGAAAAATGTCTGGTAAAAAAATGTAACATTTTTTAATTTATTCAAATCTGAAAAATGAAAAACAAAATGTCAGCACTCTTAGTTTTCTTTCACAAAAAAAGCAGTCTTCTGCAAAGTTAAGTGATTTCTAGAGGAAATTGAGTATTCAGTGACAAAATCCAATAGTCTTATTAAAAAAAAAAAAAAAGTCTGGAAATATTTTGGCCATTCCAATTCCTGAGAGTGACAGAGATGATCAAATAACTCAGTTTGGCTCTATAGTAGGTAACAGTGGCTTTGAGGGGTAGTCTGGCTGCAGTTGTGGGTTTAAGATGAGATGATAGCCTTGATTTCCCGTAGAGACTTTGAGGACTGTAATATTGACATTGAGATGAAGCTATCTACAACAGCTTGCCCTGTCAGTGTTTGTCTGTTTTGAATCAAGGATGGTATTAATTCAGGTGCTAGAACTAGTTGAGAGCTAGAAAATGTATAGAAATGCTCTCAAAATTTTTTACCTTAGGCATCTGTACAATTTCTTTTTTCTTCAAAAATGTTTTAGCAATACAACAAGTTGGTTGAAACCCAGTGAAGCAATGCAGAGCTGTTTCTGAAAAATACTTGTAAGATTTTTCTGTCTTGGTGTGCCCAGTAAGCTTGATCAGCTTGTATAACGTTAGGAGTTTTGTTTGCGTGCTGTTGTTGCAGAGGATTGAGCCAAATATAACTTATATTTTTTTTCTTCTGAAGAATCCACACTGACTACACAGTGAGAGATTGCTGACAGCTCAATTATTTGCAGTGCTTTAACTCGCTAATACAGTCTCGTTATTTATCCAGACTCCTTCATTTGCTTTATTTAATTTCTTAGCTGATAAATTCCATCTCCCAGGATACTCAATGTTTTCAGTCTTAATCGGTTACCAATCAGCTGATACCAGCTTGAAGACATGATGCCAGCCCTTTCTTAGTATGTTCTGGGACTTAAAAAGAGTGATTTAGATTTCCTCTTAAGTCTCCCTGTCTTTCATATTAAAATATTGCCTAAAATATTAATTTCCTAAAGGTTGTTGAGAGCAAACCTCATTTGGATTTGAGTATTTAGCTTCCTTCACCTTTTCCTAAATTTAGGAGGCAAAGTTGTTTGGCACTTTTTTTTGAGTCCTCTGGAAGTTTTCCCTTGAAATCTCCTAGTGTTTTTAAGTGAGAAGACAAGATGTTGCAATGCTCAAATACGAGACTTGTGTTTGCAGCGTTACTGCTGATGCTCCCTGTGGGAAAGGTTGGAAGAGCCCCCAGATGTGGGCACATGTGAGCTCCCAGTGAAAACCAACGGGATGCGCTTGTGACAGCTTCGTGCTTTTCTAAAAGCTCTCCTCTCCAAGTCAATAGGCTGAATTCAGAGAGATGGTCCGGGGTGACTCAGAGCCCAGTGGCAGTGTGATTGTACAGGTTCCTGCTGGAGTTCTTTGCGGTGCCCGGGGTTATCGCAGTGCCAGCTCCCTCTCGCTGAACTCCTTCCCTGGATCTGCTGGGAATGACGGGAGAGCTTGAGCCAGGGCCAAAGCTTGCCTGGATCCAGCTTTGCTCTTGCACTGGTGGAAACAGCAGAGTAGTCATCTGAGGCCAGTAAATAAGAACTGTATGAAGTCAGCAAGGCAGTCTTGTCTGCACGGGGCAAGTTGTAGCAGTTTAACTTTTACTTAGTCTTTAAATCTGAGCTAACCCTTATGTGGGGCACCAACCTTGATACCCTGGGGAAAGGTCCCGCAGGCTACACAAGTTCTACCAAATAGCATTTTTCTTGTTGTTGGTTTTTTGGTTCAAGTAGTGCAGTTGCTCGGGTAAATGTACTTGAGGATCTGGCTTGCCCTGGTCTGTGTGACTAAGTCAGGAGAGGGATCTGTTTTTCTGCCCTCCCTTAGGTGGGTTTCCTGGGCAATATATGCCCACGTGTGAGTACTACCTGTACAATAGGATCTGAGTGCTAACCGCAATTCCTTTATATTTAGTTTACAGAATAAAATAATAATGATAGTAATTCCCAGTGCAAATTTACAGCAGTGAAACTTGAGAGTGGGATCAGGCCCACATGCAAAGCTGTTAAGTACTTCAGTATTACTTGTATCAACAAATCAAATCTCTTCTTGGAAAAGGAGGTGGGGGAATAAGAAGAGATTTTTGTAGTTGTATTTGGAGTTTCCTTTTCCCTTCTTTTCACTGTAGCAATTCTTTATCCTTTCATGCACAGTTGAGAATTAGCCATTTATTCTTAGTGCTGGTGATGCAGACTTTGATATTTAAAATGGAATGTGTTCCTTTTTGATGCTCTGTGGTTTTGAATGAAGTACATGCTAGCAGATTAATGGTGCAGAACAGTTAGACACTGGCCATTTTTTTTCCTTTCCATATTATTTCATCATTCAAAAAAAAAAATTAAATATATTTTAAAAGAAGAGCCTGTGAATTGTCTATTGTTTGTGCAGTGAAATTGTTTTCACAGTGTTGTCATTCTCTTTTAAGTTGAAATCGTTGAATAGCTATGAGCTGTCACATTTTTTGTAACTTATAACTGCATCAAGCTGTGCTGACAAAATGTCCCTGCATAACTGTTAATATGCATTGTCATTTTAAGCATGAAACAGTTTAGCTAATGATTTATCTCTTATAATGCAGCCCTTGGGGCAGCTGTATGATTTGTCTCTTTAGCAAGTCAAGTAATTTCTTTAACAAAATGTTAAGCACAGATGGGCCATAGGCTGTCAGTTAACCATTATTGTGCATGCATCTGCTTGCCTTCAATGCACTGTTTTATGTATTCAGCCACTTACTTAGGCACAGCTCTCTGAAAAGCGGAACCTACTCTGATTGGCAAATAAAATGTTCATTTGTCTCTTCTTCCTATTGTTTTGTTTTGGTAACACATGTCAGCAGCTCAATTACCCAGTTCATTAACAGCTCCCAATGGACATGATGGCCAACCCATGATAAGGAGGGCGATTGTGGCACATATGGTCAATAATAGCCTGTCTCTTGGTAATTGTAAATAAAAGTCACTGTTGGCCGTTTCCTTTTACTGCCGCTACTGTTTTCCTTTTCACTTTGCTGTACAAAGCACATTTCTCTATGTGAATCAGCCCAAACAAAATAAAAATACCATCCACTTCTCTCAAGAAGATCACTTTTGTCACTGTTGTGGTGGTTGTTCCCTTCCTGCGCTAACTTTTCAGCTTAGACCTCACAAGAGATGGAGTTGCTCTTTTCCAGTTCCAGTAACCAATTAATTACTCTTACTAGTCAGTTTACTTAAACAGCAACATATTTTCTTCCCATTTCACTCACTGCAGACTTCTGTAAAGTGTCTGTGGAGTTTAGAGAAAAAAAAAAAAGCCATTTAGAATGTTTTTGTAAGTATGCCCTTTGCAAATAGCAGCGGTTTTCAAAGGAGTAATTGAAGTGTGGCTTAATCCTTGTTAGATGAGCGATATTCATGTCTGGAACAGAGGCTTGCTTTTTGGTTTCGTTTCTTGGTTTTTTTGATATATCATCATCAAAATGCCAGTAAAAAGGGTTAAAAGTGATTTTACTACTTGTGAGTATTTAACATCGTACCAGGTATTCTCTTGATTTCTAGCAAGATTGAGAATTTTCTTACACATTTGCTGATCCTAAATTTTTGCTTTTAATAGGGAAATATGACCATGTAGCAGCATTAGCATGTTTTATCCTTTAACCCCACTGAAAAATCTCTTGTGGCTTCTTGTTTTGTTCTTTGTTTCTTGAAATATGCTTTTGTTTTTCCTTTCGAAGAGGAGTCCAACTGCTAACAAATTTTGGGCTGTGACCTAACAGGGTGAAACTTGGGGTGCCCGAATCTCCCCTCTGTCCTCATAACCCGTTGATGGTGAAACACAGAAAGTAACGAGTGAATTAGATAAAATTGCAGCTCTGAGTCCTGGTAAGCTTCCCAAAAGTGCTTTGGTGGGAGCACTCCAACCTAAAATTTAGGGATGCTCTTCTAATCTTGGGAGCATGCTTTATCTTGGCCTTCAGTTGTGGTGACTTAAAGAGCTCACAGGTGGCTGAGGGGTGACTCCAGACCCCCTGAGCCCACCCCCGCTGCCTGCCATATTCATAACTAATCTGTAGTCTCCACCCAGGGCTGCAGGCACTCAGGGAGTTGTTGAGTGTCAGAGTTTATTCGTCCTGTTTTGATTAGCAGAGACCTGGCAGGGCGTACTTTCTTTTTAATGGCTCCTTGCTGTGACAGGGAGGTTTCTGGCAGAGGAGAGGGGAGCCTGGCATCATGTTTCCCCAGGCTCATACAGCAAAATGAAGGTCTGATGACGGGAGGCAGGTAGTTGGTCGGCCCCAGAATCTTCATTATATTTTGTGTGCAAATACGAGCCTGCCCCTAAATGGGATTGCTCAGAGCCGGGGCGGGGGGGGGCTGTTAGTAGGAAATACAGATGCCGTTTTATTTTCCTGCGGACTTTAGTTTGAGGAAAGAAAGGATGCCGCGTGTTTCTAGCCCGTTGGCTGTAAAACCGCCAGCTGCTGACAGGCTACCCCAACACAAACAAGGATGCAGGGAGGAATGCGCTTCTGGCCACCTACGGCTGCTCCCAGCCAGCCAGCGCTGGAGGCTCACTTAATGAGTGCCTGACGGCCGCATCCGGGGACAGTTTTCCCGTCTCTCCCTCCCTTTCCTCATTAATTCACCCACAATAGGATGGAGGGTTGCGTTAGAGCCCCCTTACCTCTGGCAGGGAGAGGCAGTCTTGGAGGGACGCCTCCAGGTGCTGAGGTTTGGGGAGGGGGTAGCTCGGATTAACCCCTGCTGTGCATCCCCTTCACCCTGGCTGCCCTCCCCGGCCCTCCCGGCCCACCGCCCCCCTCGCGTCCGCCGCAGCCTCCTTTGTGCCTCCCGCATCCTGCCAGGCAGGTGTCAGAGCCCTGAATGCGGGCAAAGGCCCTGCTGATGGATACCACAGATGGAGCGTGGAAATCGGTCGAATAGGCCTCAGCCACAGGCCATTTCTTAGGACCCAACAAAAGCCTCCAAATAAGTCAACAAAAATCCCAAAGATCACAAAGAGAAAGTGTCATTTGTCATTTACTGTGGGTTTGTGTGGGGGTAGCAGCCCTGCTGCACTCTTCCTCGCCTGCACCCGAGTAAACACGAGGGAGGTCACTCGCATCTCTCAGGGCGTGAAAGGCTGCCGGGGATCAGACGGCCATCAGCAGCCCCGCGGTACCCGCGGCCTCCTGGTGCACGAAACCCCGGTGAGCCCCGACGCGGGGGACGCCCCGGCCGCAGCCTTAAGTAATAGAGACGTGGCACGAGGGGGAGAGCCTCTGAAATTAATCTTGCATGAATAAAGAAATGGGAAGATCTGGGGAGGGTAGCTAGAAAATAAACCGCCACCAGAACTCTCCCTGGCCTTCGGGATATTGGGGTTTTTTTTGTATTATTTCAGTGAGATCCATGGCTAGGCGGAATTTATCTAGGGCAGACCCCAGGCTGTTATGCTCAGGGGAAGAGGCTGTGTAATAGTTTATTAAAAAAATTTCACGGTGACTGAAGGATTGCCAGAGAAGTTGTGCCTTCACAGGTTGCAGAAAGATCACCTCTCTGCCTGCGTTTGTCAGGTGCGCTGTGCTGCAGCTGTGATCTATGGGTTTTAAATGGTTGTCATGTTTTTGCTATTTAATTATTCAAATGAAATGTCTTGCTGAGAGGAAGAACAACCCACAGAATGACCTCTTGTGTGTTACTTTGTTGTTCTTTTTGCCCCGATGGGTCTGTCTATGGTGTTTGGAAAAGGGGTAGTTGCAGAGCTCCAGGTGACCGAGTGCCTGTGACACTGGGTAGAAGCTTTTTGCATATCGTGGTGATAGCTGCGGTGATAACCAGCATGCAGCGTTTCCTCAGGTCACCAGGCAGGTCACGAGGGGTTAAGGGATAAATAATTGCTCTTTAATTCTGTAATTCCTTCTTTAATTAAACTTCCTGGCTCAGCTGCTGGTATTGCTTTTGGCTGCTTCTCCCATCTTGAGCTGCGCAGCAGGGGGGAAGCGGTGATCCCGAGGGGTCTGACCGGGATCTCCCAGGACGCTGCTGAGTCTCCTTCTTTCTCCTATTTATAGCTCGAGGGGTTGGAGTATTAAGGTCATTAGGACAACTGTAAAGGTTAGCAATATGCATGTTGTGTGTCTGTGAAGGTGATGAAGGTAGAAATAACCCAGCTAAAATCTGATCACCTTTACCTGTGCTGAATACATGGAAGTCAGTGGATCTAATAGTGAGATATTGCTTAGCAGAAGGGCAATATGCTATGGCTATTGAGCACATATAAAATAAATACTGCTTTTTTTAAAGGCTGAAGTGTGTCCAATTTACATGCTTAGCCAATACTCTGGCTTCTCACCTATATAAAAGTCTAATAATGGTATTTTAGTAGAGAAAAAAAGAATAAAAACTTCATGGAAACCAATAATATTTAAGAAGACTTTGTAAGGAATAAAAATAATGCAGTTTGTAGCACAGACATGTAGCTATCATTTGAGATTACATTTGTCTGATTTTAATATTGCAGATCAGACAAGACAAAGGAACTCAAATATTTTCAGTAAAGCTGCACATAGCAGCCAGGCCTGGCAAAGGGTAACACCAATGAAATGAGATGTGAAAGCCATTTCATTTGGTTTATGTTGTCTTCCTACTTTAGTTTTATTACTTTCTCGCTAAATGTTTGCACTTGATTAGGTATATTATCCTGGATTCTTAGATACTTTGTTCATTTTTTTCTGACTGGTTTACTTTGTAAAAGGCACTTTGTGCCTTTCATATACTGCCTAATGAAATGTAAAGCTAAAATTAAATTAAGTCAGTGTTTCAGTTCTGCATTCTCATTGCTGCATGAATACGAGGGGCAGGGAAGCATCACAAGATTTTTGCTAAGTTTTTATAAGACTTTTTTTAGAAAGATCATTATAGGTCTCCTGATAACTCGATCCAGTTGGTGAGGGAATTCGGGTCAAATTTAGCAATAAAGATCCACTTTAAATTGCACGGTTTAAGCTGGCTTTTTATAGGCATAGATATAGATGTTTCCAGAAGTCCCATACATATGTGTAGAGTCCGAAAGAGCATTGAAGGAGTTCCTGAGATCTGGGGATTTCTTTTTTTTAAACTCATTGTACACAATCAAAGGCAACTTTTGTCAGAAGTTCTCTCCAACAGGGACCTTCCTGAGCTCTGTTTCAGGTCTTACTCCATCAGCTATGGTCAGAGTGCAGTGCTAGCCAATATAACCCTGTTAGCGTGGCTGGTGTGCTCTCCTCCACTCGTCTAGCTTGTCAGCAATAGCTGTTCTACTTAAGGTGGGTGGCTGTTTATGAAGTTAACATAGGAAAAATACTTAAAAAGAAAATACTATATATTTCTTTTCATTCTTGAACAGCAGCATGAAACTATCCTGGAGGGTTGTAACTTGGCAGTTGCTGAGGAGGGCAGGTGTCACTTGGGACCCCAACTAAGATGATTTGGGATTTGTCACTAGTTCGTACAACATGTTATGTTCATTTTGGGATACCCTAGATTGCCTGTACGATAAGGAATGAACTTGAATTGTTTGGGATAGGATGTTTGTGCTGATTCCCCTTTGTTCTTGGGGACAATATTCTCAAGAACCAGAACAGTTTAATCCAGTCTTACTTGGGGCAAAGCTTCCATGCAAGTAAGAGACTGAGTCAGATGTTTTCACAGTGCATTGATGCTGAGCTCTGTGGGAGTTTCTCCTGATGCCCTGGGTATGTTGGATCCAAAATATTGATGGTGTCTGGACAATGAAGATAGCTTTCACATAAAGGCCTCTGGTCTAACAGTAATTGTTCTTTTTTTGGTATGCAGAAATTCATAAACTCTTCAGCTGAATTGTCTGAGAAAGCACTTTGTCTTACTCATGCTGTAAGACTAGGTAAACAGATTAGGTGTATTTATTACCTCAAACAGCTTGAGTGAAATTGGAAATGTAAGATAGCTAGAAATGAACGTGGTAGGGGGTTTTAGCTGGAGCTTGAGAAACAGTGATTTCTTTCTGGCTTCGTGTCCTCAGTTACTTCCAAATAAATCATGTTAAGAAGATTATTTTAAATCGATATCTATACCAATAATTTATTTGGCATTATTGAAGTAGCAGCAACAGTGTTTGTATTTCAATTGAACAAGCAGTTTCAGCATCACTGGGGAGTGTCTGCCCTCTTTAGGTGGTTTCCCTTGAAGACTCGGGAAGAGGGAATGCTTGGCGCCTGGAACAGCTGCTGATGCAAGTGAAGATTGGCTTTGGAAGTCTACTCTTTGGGTTCATTATTGTTTGCTGGAGAATGTGGTCAGGTACTGGAAGAGGCTTTGCTGCCTTCACAGCTATAGCTATGGGTTCAGCCGCAGCTGGGCTGTAGCTGGAGTTCACTTGATTGCCAGGGAGCACAGGGGAAACAAGCAGCGATGCCGTGAGCTGGCTGGCTCTATGTGTGCGTGATCTCGCTCTTTCCATGTCTGTGAAACCCAGTGAGAGTTTCTGTTCTGATTTCTCTTCAAACTGCTGATCGCAAGAGTTGGTAGCCTCTTCCTGGGTCACGGACGTGCTGTACGTGGTCTGTTTCTTGCCGACTTTCCTTAAGCACTAATCGGAGTGTGGTGAGAGGGGCCTTTGGTCCAACGCAGCTTGGCTGTTTTGCAGTCACATCCTGGACTGTTGCCTGGAGCCTGAGCATCAGCACATCTGTGTGTAGCTGTACTCTGTGCTGGTGGCAAACCTCCCAAGGTTAGGAGGAATAATGATGAAACCTTAGGGGAAGGAAGCATGTATGTAGTCTGTATGTATCAACTCTGGTCATCACATATGCTGGAATCTCCTTGCTTTAGTAACTGGAAGAGTCAAGTCAAACTATAGGTCTAAGCTATTCTTACAGTACTTCTCTCTGCAATGTGCATCTCAAATTTTATTTTATTTTTAATATTAACACTTGTCTGGTCTGTCCTGAGGTTATGTTAGGTGGTCCTAAGACAGGCAAGTAAGCCGCAAATGAGTGGGAATGTTTAAATGTGCTGAGATATACTAACACAAATGTGTAAAATACTGTTCAGAGCGTAGGACAAATAATACATGACATGAAGTAAATATTCAATTGTGTATGAGAATTAATTTCTTCATTAGTGCTCCCCATACCTTTGTAATCAGTTCCATAACCATTTCAGCAATAAGGCTTAATTGAGAAATCTATAGGGAAGGGCTCACGGACAGGTGTCTATAAAGTCAGAATGTTTAAGTTACAACATGCACGCTGGTGTGATGAATATTTGTATCTGTTCACTAGTTCAGGGAAAGGAACCAAGGCCATTTTGTTTGTCTGATCACTTGGGACTAAGCAGTACTGCTCGAGTTTTTAAAACACTTGGAAGCTGCTGGAGGAGTTAAATCTAGCAATTTACCGAAAAAGATTTCTAGAGGTTCTTAAATATTCTTGGGCCAGGAAATGGCGCCAAACTCATAGTTGAACTTTTGTGAATTCTTTATTTGTTTGAGCATATTCACATAATGTAACATTTAACTCTGATTTGTTTCTTGCTTTTTTTGAAGTTTTCCAACTGAGTTCTGAGTCATGGGGAAAAAGCAGCTTTTCCATACAAGAGAATATCATTGATCCAATATTTTGCTTTTTTTTCCCCTCAACTAAAGCTAATTTTAGCTTTCTTTTTTTTTTTTTTTCTTTTTTGAGCATCAGCACCCCAGTCTGATGAAGGCTCTGACATTGATTCGGAACCAGATTTACCTTTAAAAAGAAAGCAGCGTCGTAGCAGGACAACCTTCACGGCAGAGCAACTGGAAGAGCTGGAAAGAGCTTTCGAGAGGACGCACTACCCTGATATTTATACTAGGGAAGAACTTGCGCAAAGAGCCAAACTCACAGAGGCTCGTGTCCAGGTATGTATTTAAAAGCTGCCTAAAAAAAGGGAATTTCCTTTTCTGTTACCATGTTGGTCCTTTTATATTCTTATGTGATCCTACTCTGGGGTAGAAGGAAAATGTGAAGCTACGTTGTTTACAACCTGAGGGGGTTTTGCATCTGTGCATGGACATTGGTTTTCCAGCTGTTTAAGATAACTGCTTTGAAAAAAAAAAAAAAAAATTTGTGTTTTCCCCAGTAATTGTTCCATACCTACCATGAATATAATACTGAGCCTTTGGAGAAGAAGGTCTATTATCCCAGTTTGTTTGTTTTATGCATTTGACAGTACTCTGCATGTAATCAGGTCAGCTGTTGTGCCAGTTGAAAGTTATTTAACTGATTTCATCTGTTGTTGTTTGGGTCTTTCAGGCATTAACAGAGGAGAGAAAAACATTTTAAAAAGGACAATGTGTCTATAGAGTCATGCAAGTGAGCAAGGTTACTAGTGCAGTATCTACAGTTTACTTTCAGGTTAGCTTTTGAAGTTGACTTGATTTAAACCTTGTAATATCTCTCTTATCCCTATTGTCAGTTTAATTCAAAAGAAAATAAACTCTCAAATAACTGTTAGGTCTTCACAACTTCATGTAGACCTGGATTGTCTGAACAAGCTAATGTGCCAGAGCAATAAACTGTGAAGTTGATTTAAATTTAAAAAAAAGCATGAACCTGGATTTTCATATGTCCAAAACCGGGCAAATAGTGGCCAAAAAATTCTGGAATAAACTGCATCCCGGGTTTCAGGTTCAGACTAGAATTTCCTCTGTTTCACAGCAAAGCAGCACGTCCTGTGAAATGTTTAATGCCACAGGCAGAATTGTCTGCTGCTCTTTTACTATTTGATATCTGAGACATTTGGAAAAGCATGCCCTGTTTAAATCAGCCTGAGTTGCAAGTGTTCATAAGCAAATATGTGGTTGGGTGACAAGCAAAATATTGTAGCTTGTCATCTAACCAAGGAAGAGAAATGAGTGGTAACTTGTGTTCTGACCAAGGATACAGGTGAATTTGGTTGCTTTGGTGAAACTCTGTGTGTTTTGACCTTTGAAGCTCAGCGTGAGGCATTCAGACTCTGCAAACTGAAATAAGCAGTACAAAACATCCCTCTGACTTCAGGCAAGTGTGCCTATTGCAGCATGGCTGCATTATTGAGTGTCTGTCTTGAAAGGTCCAGACTTTTTCAGTTTTACCTGCTAAATGTTTTTGCAGAAGACTTCAGACCACATTTCTTGCAAGTGTTTGTTATGATTGTGAGAGAAAATCAGATGTATGGATGAATTTGTCTGGAAGGCAAACTCAGTGGTGCATGACTCTTTCCTTAATATGTTTACTAAGTGAAATGCTTGCAAAAGAGCTACATATATAGACTTGGGCCAGGTAAGACTGAATCAAGCCCTGGGAATCATCCACGCACAAACATAATAAAGATAACTTCCTACACAAGTTCTGTTAGCAAGACGAATGGGATCTAGGATATGATGTTTTGGGCTATGTTAGCTTCAGTGGAAAAAAATACGATAAAATGAAAAAGACCCTGTTCGTGTTTTTCTAAATCAATGACCCACAGCTAGAAGAAAAGCAGAACTCTCATTAACATAACAGCTGTCTTAATGTGGCTTTAACCCTGTGACTTTTTACATTCCTTATGGCTTCCTTGGTTCCCTTGAGACGCATCCTGTCTCACACCACTCCTATGATCTACAGCCTCATGAATTCCCCAGTACCTCTGACATATGGATATTTTACCTAACCCAGCATGGAAGAAAGTTCCCAGTCAATCAATGATTAAAATACCAGAACAAAACCTTTCGGGATTAAAGATGAGCTGGGGTTGAAGTAGCCAGCCTGTGGGCAGTTTCCTAGTGCACTCCATCTGTCTGGTACCCTTGAAGGCTGGCAGAGTGATTTAGCCGTGGATTAAGGGATACAGGATTTGCCTTATCAGCATTCAGCACCTCTCTACAGCCCCTTAAAATAGCCACCTATGATGGGCATGTAATAAAAGACAACCTGTGAAAAGAAAATAACCCTAAGAGACTTGAGGCTGAGAAGACTGGATAGCCATACTGATGTAGCATTCAAGCTTTCTTAGTCACACTTCTTTTTTGGTAACAGTATGACAGAGATCAGAGATACCAAATTTTATATGGATATATACACAAAGATCTCTTTTGACTGCTTCCTGATCCAGCATCGTCTAAAAGAGCTGGCTCTTCACAGCCTGGGTCCGGCTGAGCCCAGAAAATTCTTTTTTTCTCTGGAGCTGTACAGTTGTGTTACATTGTCTAGGAAGTTATTTAATTGACTACAACTGCACCAACGTTGCTATTCCCTCAGTCGCTCCGTGTAGCGCTCACATCTCATGTTTTGTTTTCTCTACCCTGCTGCCCCCGTGCTTCCCCTTTCCTTCTATTCCCCAAGGCGGTCTCTGAACACCCGTGAAAGGAAGAGTCTTAAACCGCTGAACTATCTATTTTCTCACTTTCCCACTGTTGAGGAGTAACCAAATGCATGTTTTGAAGCTGGTTGGTTGGAGGTGGGGAAAATAGTTGCCTCTGGGCTGAGATAAAACTTAGAGCATTTCAGCCCCTGGGGGGAACTTTTGAAAGCTACAAGCAACTGAAAACAGACTTTACACTGTGAACATTTGTTGTGTACTGAATCGTGGGGACAGGAAAGGCGTTTGGGGAAAGAAGTATTGCAACAAACTCCACATGGCAAGAGTCACAAGATGTGTGACTATAATCACTGTGAATGCTTCAGCACTGGGTGTAATAAGGAGTTAAAATGCTCCCTGCAGTTCCTCCTGCAGCACCTTTCCACTCAAGGACCTTCCCCTGTGTTTGAGCCTAGATGTGGTGTGGAGCTGGGATGACTACTGCTGCTGCCTCTTCCGAAGGCACCCAGCTCTTCTCTGCACGTTAGATGCTGCAGGAAGGGGAAAGTTCTTCGCTTTTGTGCATTCATCAGATACAATTCAGAAACCTAAGTAGTGTCCCAAAGGATGAACCCTTGTTTAATAAAAAAAAAAAAAGTAAAGAAAAAAAAGTAGTAATACCCTGGGAATGTGAGGTTAAAGATTCACATAGTGTGAGTAAAAATCACAACCATGCAGTGCTTTATTGGTCCAGTTTAAAACCTCATTAAAACCATCATTAAGTTACAATGCAGACCCTTAAGGTCTGTGGCCTATTTTTACTGACTCAATCTGAAGGCAGATTTTAAAAGTGAAATTTTCCCCAGCGTAGATAAAGATCAAAGGCTCTTTCTGAGCTTCAGAGCAGTGCAGTTATGGTTTCTGTAACAAATAGCACATAAGGAATGAAGTGGGTAGCATCTTTTCTTGTCACCTCTTGATTCCCACATCAGGCTTATTTTTAGACCTGGATGAACTGGGCGAACTTTGGCAGCAGCTTGGAGCCTGTTTCAGATTGACAGTGGGAGGTGTCTAATTCAGTCTTTCGGTGAAAGATCTTAAATAAGGTTCAGGTTTGTCTCGTGGCAGGCGGAGGGCCGGGAGCCTGCTCTGGCTGACGGGGGCTGGCCGGTCAGACAACCTTTTTGGGCTGTGTGTTGAAGGCAGACCTCCCAAATTCTCAGAAGTGATGCATGAGACTTGCATGTTGGACCACGTTGAGGGTGTACCCCCAGCTGTATGGATCCTGCAGGGTAGGAGGTCCTGCCGTGAGGAGCGGCTGGCACACGGCTTTCCTGCCTAACCCCAAAAGGCAACGGGGGAAACTAGCTTGGACTCTTTTAGGCCATAAATAATGATGAAAAAGCAGGGGAAACATGTATATCCTGTCCTGAAAAGACTCTTCTCAGCTGAATCCCAGGTTTAAATTGGTTTGCTTGAAAACTTCCAAAAAAGAAAAATATTGTTTAACAAAAGAGCCTATCTGAAAATTGAGGCAGATCTCTCCAGGCTATTAGGATAGGGTTAAATGTTCCCATGTCAAACTTGTAATCAGCTTGTAAGCTTTTGTAAAATAGCTCAGCAAATAAAAGAAGTCCCAAGAGCTCAGAAATCTTGAGTAGCCGGAAGAAAAACTGTAATTTTTAGGTTCTGTGCTTTTGCATATTGTTTTCTTTCTTTCAGTGGGGTACAGGGAGATGGTTTGGAGAAGATGATAGTGGGGGCAAGGTGACAGAAGTGGTGATGACTCTTAAGCTAGTAGTAGGATTTGAAAGCTCTGAAGTCCAGTCTCTCAGCTTTAATAGTCTCTTCTCAGTAGCAAACAGTGAAAAGCATTCACTGGGAAATCACGGGGGAGGGAGGATCTGTGCCAAAAAAAAGTCTTTATTTGCCCTCAGCTCCTCTGAAGCTTGTACACTGAATTGCCCAGTCCTGCGGGGAGATGGAGTAAAGGAAGGTGGGACAGATTCAGGAACATTTAAGACCTTTCAGCAGATCTTTACAGTTATTCCTCATGTGGCTTATGGAAAATTTATAGTGCCTTTTTCTGAGGCTGTCCCTCTTGCATCATATATAGGATAAAGAAAGAAAATGCTGTGTACGTTCTTGTAGTAGATAACCCAGTAATTGCAGATTTTTTTTCTTTTTTCCCTGGGGTAAAGAATGGATTCTTATGGGTAAATTAGCCAACTACAACCATGTGCAGGTCCAAGAAGACATTTTTAAATATAAAGAAAAAGAAGGGATGTGATATTTTTCTGGTCCTTGCTGCCTAAGGGCTCAAATTAGTGTCGCTTTAATTTATAAATACACAGTTCAATTTGCTTGTTACTCAATATTTTGCAGAACTATTCAGCTGCAGTGTTTTAGAAATATTTGTGTAAGACTAAGTCAAAGTCTTTTCAAAGAAACCTATGAGAGTTGAATACGTTGGATTGCGCTGGGAGGTGGTTGGAAGTCCTCGTTTCCTTTGGCACAGCCAAGTGGTTTTTTTAGTCTGTTTTTTCTTTTTTTAAAATGTGTGTATGTTGGTTGTGGGGTTTTTTTGTTTGTTGTTTGCTGGCTTTAAAAGAGCTCTGGTCTCCATCACGTTGATAAGTCCATGTATCCCAACCAGCATGACTTCCCCTCACCATAAACAACCGCTCCCAGCAGACCCCAGGCAGGGAACCCGCAGCCTCGCGCCGTTCCCACCGGTGCTCACGGCAGGGCGGTCTCAGCAGGCTGGCAGCACCGCTTTGGGATGCTGTGAGCAAACAGGCCTGCCCACGGTGTGCCTCTGCGTGTACGCAGTGGACCTTATTCCTGTGAGGCTGGGGGTGTGCAGAGGTCGCACATCAGGAGGGACTGCGGGTGTCGTTAGCAGTCACCCTGCTGCATTTCACAGAACTAACGGAGTCATCTCTGTCCAGGTGTAGCAGTTTCCTCCTTCAGCCTCCCCTCTTAGCAAGGCAGCTCTGCTGCTTCGGGTATGCCCCAAATTCCTTCCCTGATGGCACACCCACCGGGGACTTCTGCTCCCAGGATGGTCAGGCTTTATTTTGAACGTGTGAATTTTGGGGGAAGGGAGAAGTGGAGAATAGAGGGGGTGGGGAGGAAGTTACTGTGAAAAATATCATAAGGCAAAAGGGAAAAAAACAAAAAGCTCCTCTGTCTAAAATTAGAAGTGCCGTTAACAATACATCAGTCTTTTGACTTTGTGTGTTTTTGGCATTCATGCTTGCAATGGTCAGGACTCTGTTTAACAAAATATCCATGGGTTTCCTGCAAAATTCACATCTTGAATGTTTTGCCCGGTTGGATCAGAGATCTTTTTGCCTTAAAAGCACATAGAGCACTCTGTGTTTATGATCAGATCGTTGAAATGTCAAGGCTAATTACACTAGTGTGTTCCCAAGTGAATAAATGCATCTTTTAAAGAATATCCTGTTGAGATCAACGAAATAAGATGTTGGCATGATCACTTGCAAACTACTTAAAGGAAAAATGATAATAAAAGGCAGGATCTAAATATTAGAGAATAGAGATGGGAGAAACCTATTAGTTCACCTCATCCATCCTATTTTGGATAAAAACATTTTTTTTAATATATTCTATTGTGGAGTGATTTTTTTTGGTCAGTTCAGTTCCAGATGCTTGAAAAACTGGAACCTCTAATACTTCCCTTAAAGGACTAATTTTTTTTCCCTTTTGCTCTAAGTTTCATTTCAGTTCTGTTTCTGAGATTGTCCTGGTATCAGCTCGGATAGAGTTAATTTTCTTCCTAGTCATGGTATAGCGCTGTGTGTTGGATTTAGGATGAGAATACTGTTGGTAACACAGATAGTTGGGTTGTGGCCAGGCAACGTTCACACCAAGTCAAGGAGTTTTTGGCTTCTCATCCCCAGCAAGGGGCTGGAGGTGCACAAGAAGCTGGGAAGGGGACACAGCCAGGGCAGCTGACCCCAACTGGCCAAAGGGATATTCCAGACCATATGATGTCATGCTTGGTATATAACTGGTGGGAAACTGGCTGGGAGTTTAGACCACAGCTCGGGAACTAGCTGGGCATCAGCGGTCTGCGGGTGTTGAGCAGTTGTGCTATGCATCACTTGTTTTGTATATTCTTTTAGTATTTTTTCTCTTCCTTTTCTCTTCTATTAAACTGTCTTTATCTCAACCCACCAGTTTTACTTCTTCCCGCCTCCCCAATTCTCTCCCTATCCCACTGATCCCACTGCGGGAGGGGAGTGAGTGTAGGGCTGTGTGGTCGCTTTAGCTGCCTGCTGGGTTAAACCACAACAGAGATGTAAATTTTGGCCAGACACTGGGGTTCAATTTTGTTTCCAAAACATCTGGGTACTTTACATTCCATCTTTGAAAGTGGCATAGAACCTGGGGAGCCACAGCCTCACTAAGATGAATGTGACTTGGCTTCTGGTGCAGACATCGCTTTTGGATGCTTGGGTCCCTCAGACAAGCCACGTTTCCTCTGTCCATGTCTGCCTTTGCACAGCATCAAGCACAATACCGATGTAGTTTAGAGCTCCCGCGTGTTACGCCAACACAAGTAGATCATATTCCTCCAGACACAGTACTATTTGTGTAAGAACATTATATTTTCAGTCTCCAAAATGCAGTAGCTTGCTTATCCACTGCTTTTGCTTCCATGGGGGAGTGTGGTGTGGTAGTGGTGATTTAAAGTACTACCTAGGGTTGGTCTGCCTTCCAGAGATCCATGCTGTTGCTGGTGAAGGCAACACATAAGATACATTAGTTTGTAAGATGAAGTAGACATAGACAGTTTAGAGATGATTTTCTGTTACGCCCACTACAGGGTGGCACTTTCTCACAGTGTGACACTTGTGATCTTCACCGTGGCGGCATTATACTCAGAGCATCTCTGCATCCAGGTGATGATCCCTTCCCTCTCAGAGGGGGGGCTGTGGGAGAGCAGAAGCATCCTATGGGAACCTGCTAGATGTGAAAGGCTGCTTGTAAGACGAGGATTTTGTTATGCTAGTGGAAGTTGAAATTTGCTGAACATAAGAGGACATTGTGTGTAAATCATGTTGGAAGTGTACAGAGAAAACAAAACATTTCCTCAGGTGTTTACGACATGTTTCTAAGCAGGCACGTTGGCTTGTGGTGACTAGATTTATTTTTAAGTCTTGGCTTGATATTGGCAAAATTTTTCAAGATTTCTTTAATTAGTGGTAATAGTGCACATGGATTCTTCATGCTATGTGCTAATTTAAAAAATAAAAAAACCCTTGAACTCTTGAGAATAAGTCAAGGCAGCCAAACATAGTCTAAGTGAAATACTATGATTAAAAAATAATAGTAAAAGAAATCATTTCAGTCAACAGAAAGCATGTAACTGCTACTGAATAAAGTTTGGGATCTGACTAATAAACATTATATAAAATGTAAATAAAATATTTAGGTTTCAGTTATTTAGTTTTGAGTAATTTTTTTCTGGACTTTCCAAAACAGATTTTCAACTTTAACTCTCCCATTTAATTTTATTTGTATTTTTTTTTCTCCTGTCTTACTGTTATATTATTTTTTCTTTGTGTTCTGTCACACACAACATCTGAAATCTGCAGTTACCTGGTATAAAATGGGAGTTAAACACAATTGTAAACCAAATCTCAAGCCATGTGAGAAGGGTGAGGCCATGACAGTAAATAGTAACAATAGTAAAAACAATTGTGTTGAAGCTCTGAATCTGTAATGTTTTAGTGTGTTCACTTGTAAAAATGTGTGTTGGTAAGAGTTGGGATCACACTTATGATCATTTTAAAGGTAAATTATTTTTAGCATTTTTATCAAGGCTGGTCCAAAGCCTGTTAAAATCAAAGGGAAAGAAGTATCTATGTGGATTGGACCCCTGGTGCTTTTATTGCAGAGGTGTGTGTTGTTTTTTTATTTTTTTTATCTTTTTAAAAATGTGCTTCTGCCATTTGGAATTTGTTCAAGGTGTCTTGTTGAATTAATTTTGGGCTAACTGCAGTGCTAGTCAGGTGCCACCCACTTTCTGCTGCCCCGGGGAAGGTAAGAAGCCAGGGCAAGCGGCAGAAGGTGCGTGCGGCGGCTGACGGGGCAGCAAGGCACCGGACTGGCAGCGGCTGGAGCAGAGGAGCCTGGAGCCACGGCTCTGCCAGCGGCAGGTGACGTGGGAGTCAGCCAAGTAGCACCCATTTAGCATGTCCCAGCTGCGTGGGCCTGAGGCGGTAGTACACAGCCCTGTTTCTGCACAGCCCAGGCAGGTTCCCGCACCCCTGCAGAGGCCCATTTAATTTAATGGGGCTCCAGGTGGCAACAGAGCTCTGCGCAAGTATATCTATCACGGGGCTGCTGTAGACTGTTTGATACCATTGAGTGTGTCCCTTTTTCAGGGATGTTTAATACACATCTGCAGTTTTGGAAAAATGTAAATCTATAAAATGAGCCAAAATCTACTTGTAAATAAAAGCGTAAAACTTGGCATTACTGCAAGTCACTGGCTACTAGATTGAAGGTTGGGATCTGACTCATTTTAATAAAGATCTAGGGCTTGAAGGCAAATGCTTAGAGGAAACAAAATGTTGTTACCTCAGTTTCCTCACTGAAATCCACTCGCATAGCGTAGTTCAGTTAGTGTTCCCGAAGCATTTGAAGATAACCCTCTTGACCTGAAGAAGGGAGAGTGTCATGGAGAAAGCCATAGTTAATGACCTGGGTAGGCTAATTACAACATGTGTTTGAGGTTCCCTGCTCTCTCTCTGACCCCCGTTATCCTTCCTAAGTGCTCTTCAGCTCTTTAGCAAAGCCTCTTTGTCCCTCTTCAAGTGTCTTGCCCCCTTTTCCTTCTCTTTGGTCATCTTCAAAAGATACTGCTGCAGGAGTGTGAGACTGGTGGGCTTTGGGAGACATAAGCAGGTGGAAGGAGTCTGTGAGGAGTAAATAGGAAATTTAGACTTAAATATCAGTGAGAGAAGTAAATGGTAAGGACAGAGAGGTGAAAGAGGATATTGATGTCTATAGGATGATAAAGTAAAAAATATTGCTGGATCTAGACCCATCCTCAACTGTTGCTCATTGCAGGTCTCACATCTCCACCCTGCTGTCTTGTCCCTGCCAGCTGCTTTCAGAAACGGTTTGTGTGGAGGCAGAGGGAGGGTTAGTGCATACAGCAAAAAACCAACAGAGGGATTCCTGAGGTAGAACAGAGGCTCCACCTATCCCTCTGTCCTAAATCTTAATTCAGAGTGGGAGTGTGTAATTGAGGAGTTGACATTGTGGCCAAGGGAGGGGGCAGCTGTGTGAACTGAGCATCTCATTCTGAAAAGAGGATGAAGTCAGATCAAACTCTGTGGTGACAGATGGCCCACATCAGAAACCAGATGGCCCAGTGAGTCCCACCATTCCTGCTATGAAATAGCAAGCGGAGGAGAAGGCCACAGTGTAGACCAAAATATTGTTACACTCTTATGTAAGGGCTACTCATGGTTTGTAAATGATGATACACCTAGAAATCCAGTCTGTGAAGGCCAATTCATAAAGCAGCATGAGCTGCTTGCAGGAGGGGTGACAGATCTGAGACCCAACTTACTTTTACAAATACGTCTACATGTGGCTCATAAGCTAACATGCCTCAGTGGCCTTCAGGCCAGGCTGCCTTACAGGCTGTGCGGAGGTACCTCGTAAGATGCTGACGCTCAGTTAAGGTCTTACCTAATTGATAGTATCCATGGATGATCATTGCAGCTGCCTCAGAGTGTGCAATTATGAGTAATTGTCTGCTCGTTTACAAACATGTGTAGTCTCCCTTATCTCAAACAATCTTTTTTCTGTGGTGGTCCACCTCATGGACCTGAGCACTGCAATCTAGAAGTTGCTCTAAACCTGCAGCAAGGCAGTATGGGTGCCCGCTGGTCCAGGCACCCCTGCTGTGGCTGATTGCCCTTCTGATTTGTGGCATGTGTAATTGCTGTAATATCAATATTAACCTATCTGTTTTGCAACTCTTATTATGTCTGCACTTGGGAATTCTTGCCTCTTCCTTTCTTAGAAGCAATAAGAACCATCCAAGACTCGGAAAACTTAAAACATGAACTGAGAATGACGTGAGGGAAAGCAGATTTATAGCTAAAATGTCCCACTAATCCAAACCCCATCTGTTTGGTACCCTGTCCTGGGAACAGATTTCAAAGTGGTTCTGAAATGCTAATCTAGTACTGAAATTCTGATCTACTGTTAACGTCAAGTTTATTAAGAGATGTTTTGTACATATGTGAATACATGAAAACTTGCTGGGAGGGATTTGTGTGTTTTGTATGCAGGGTGTGTATTTTTCAAATTAAAAGCTTAAAGTTCTGTTGATGATGAGGGCAATACAGTATCCCAACATATAAGTACGAGCACCATCCAACAGTGCATTAAGCAATGCCACTAACTTGTCAGCAAATTAAATATAAAGCCAAGACAATTCAGACCAAATAGCTTTGGCGGGCACTTAGATCAAATGGAGAGATGTTTTCCTTTTCTCATTAAACCTGGCACAATAAGGATAGTGATTGATAGCTGTTAAAAGCACTAAAGCTCAAAAGCATTAGTCAGCTTGTTTCTCAGGAGAGACTGTACTTGAGAGGAAACTAGGATTTGTAATTCCTGTGTCTTGTCTGCTGAACCATGGAAGCGTGTGCCAAGGGCTCCTTTTGAGTCTGGGAGCTCTGAGCCCAGCGTGCATCTTCCGTATCTCTCTTCTCAGACGCTGAATGCATTTGAAATATGATGCTATTATTTCTGATGCACCCATATTAAATGTACAAAAATCAAATGTCCCTAATTAAAAATTTGTAGGTCTGGTTTAGTAACCGTCGCGCTAGATGGAGGAAACAGGCAGGAGCCAATCAACTGATGGCTTTCAACCATCTGATCCCAGGAGGATTTCCACCCAGTGCCATGCCAACTTTGCCGACGTACCAGCTCTCTGAGCCCTCCTATCAACCCACCTCCATACCGCAAGGTACGGTAGCCAACAGGTACTTGGTTAAAATAGTGTTATTGGGGGTTTCCTGTGTTGAACCATCATAGAAACATTTTCTGCTCTAAAAGGCGTATTTGCTAATTTAGAGTCTGGGTCAGTGAGGACCTTGCAAGCCTGGTTATTTTAAGCACGTAAGAACTCAGGTTTGTTTTGCTGCAAGAAAGGGCTGGTTATGCGTGAAGGGTGCTAGCTAGAGGAACAGCAGCACAACAGAGGTGCAGTGTTTGGTAAAGTGATGTACACACTTCCCTACCCTTCCGCTGCGCTGGCCGCCTCCGCTGCGAGTGCCTGGCATGGCGGGGAAGGACACGGCAGTTGCATTCTGTCCTCTTTGTTGCTTTTGATGACGGTGCGTTGGAAACTTCTGTGAGTACTCAGAATATTTATCTGATGGTGGAAAAAAACAGCTCTTTGGACCATCTTGTTTCACATCAGGTAGTAGCAAGTCTCAGTAGGGTAAAAATTTGCATTAACCTTATCGGAAATTATGTGAACTTTGATGGATTTGGGGGCGGGGTGGCGGGGAAACAGAGCTTCAAATCTAGGCTTTGCTAGATTTTACTGTTAAAGAAAAACTTTACAGGTGAGTTTTTGTGGGGAAACATTGCTGTGTTCTCCTTGCTCCCTCCTTGAGATTTGGATCCTAATTGTTGGTGGATGTTTTTACCAGGCCATGTTCTAATTAAAGGAATTTTGTAAAGCTCAGGGCTTCTCCCATCCGTTGCTAGGTTTACTACAAATCACAGCAGAATTTCTGTGCTGTGACCAGGAAGGGAAAGTCTGTTACCAGTCTTCTGAGCAAATAAGGCTTTTCCTTTTTGTAATATATTTTTATATATATAAAACCCATAAAAAGTATATTATATCTTATATACATTATAAATAGAAACATGAATTTTATTTTTAATTTTGTGTAGCAGTTCTGAACAATATGTGCCACTAAGGATTGTCTGAAAACTGCATGTGTCTGTTACAAGTTTTACAGTCTTCTAAGAATTTTTGGGTAACCTAAGTGGCCTATTAAATATTTAGCAGTATTGAAGACTTACCTTTCTATTCAACTAGTATTTACATGCAGGTCCTGATGCAATTCTCTCAACTTGAGCTTCACATAATGAACTTATTATGCCAGAAAAAAAAGGAGGAAAACATATCAACATGTTTCTTTTTGCTTCTAGCTGTGTCTGATCCAAGCAGTACCGTCCATAGACCTCAGCCTCTCCCTCCAAGCACTGTACACCAAAGCAGCCTCCCTTCGAATCCAGAGAGCAGCTCTGCCTATTGCCTACCCAGCACCAGGCACGGATTTTCCAGCTATACAGACAGCTTTGTGCCTCCGTCCGGGCCCTCAAATCCCATGAACCCTGCCATTGGCAATGGCCTTTCACCTCAGGTCAGTCCTGTGTTTTCAGACAGAGGATTTGCTGTATACCAGAACCAAAGAGTCTATTCCCTCAGGCCACAGTATAATGAATTGCCAAATTTAAACCATAATGTATTCTTTATACAAGCCACATGATTTCAGTTTGCTAGTTTCCTTCTTTTTTTTTTTTTTATTTTTTCCTCCTACTGGCTGAATCAAGACTCATAGCTTATATTTAATTTCAAGTGATTTATAATGTGATCATGCAGACTTCATGTTTACATTCAGTTGTCAAGCTTTTGTAATGTAGTGCTATTTTCCTGAAGATCCATGGCTAGGTACAGCAAGTAGATCATGTAGTTTTTCTATCAATAAAATAACTCTTTAAGATAACCTTACCAAGGTTTTACCAAATGGTCCAGGAAAATTACAGGCAAGTTGTGTGAGGAGAGTTCCAAGGGCTGAGCAGTACACATTGAGATGAGCCATAATCGAGTTATAAATACATAAATTAGGAGTATTACTGCTCTTTGGCAATAAATAAATGCATGAATGCCATAATTGTTTTTCTAATTTGCATGAGCTCTTTTTAGGAAATCATGTTAATAAATTGCCTTGATAATTGAGTGTCAAAAGGTTGGTTAAATTTCCCTACACGCGGCATCTGTCTGAAGCTGACATTATTAGTTAAAGCTTGAATAGATGGTAGTTTATTTTATTAGTGAGAGCTTCGCCCAGGTGCTTGGAAAGAGATGTCCACTAAATTCCGAGAAGTCACAAAGAGGATGCAATCTATAATTACAATCAGGAATCTCTTCAGGGCTGAAAGTGAGAGTTTTAACAGCTTTATCTTCTTTCTACCCTTTTTTCCTCTCAGTGGTTAGAAAAACAGAGAGAAACTCAGAATGACACAAATGAAAAGTGAAAAGACAATTATACTCAATTACACACTAATCACTGACTATCACCACTGCCTAAGCAGGGAGAGGGCATTCTAATAGGCAGAAAATGAGATTTTAATGGCACAAAGGGTGGCCAAAATAACGACTCGTATATCTTTGCCTCCTTCGTTTTCTTCAACTTGTGGTTTGCATCTCGGGAGTACAGTTCCTGGTTCCTGTGCAACGGTGATAACTCTGTGCAGCTGAAAAGTTCAAAGGCACTGGAGTTGAAAAGAATGAATAACAAAGGCAATGAAATAAACATTTTTGCCCAAAGGCAAAAGTTCATAAACCCTTTTTTGTAACAGTAAATGTAATTAAGTTTCACAGATTCCTATAGCATAGAGTGGGGTACAAAACTTTATGGCTTGAAACCTCAGGAAAAAAAATACCAACAGAAAAACAAATTAATGTACTTCCAACAAGACTTGAATGGATTTTGTTCTAAAGAATTCTGATTTCTAAATGCAATCTCCAACAAAAGCCATGACATTATATTAGTTGCTTCATTTTTAATTTTTTTTTTTTAAATGGCCAGTTTCATAGTGTGCAAGACTTCCCCAATTTTGACATAAACATCTTTCTGGGATTCAGTGTTAATCCATCAAAAGTAGTTGTTAGTGTCAGTTTAAATGTATGTTGGTTCTGGCTATGGAAAATGTGATCTTTTTTTCCTTTCACAAAGCTTTTATTGTCTGTGACACAGAAGTGGAGCACAACAGTAAAGAAATCTTGTGGTGTCTGGGCAAAGTGGGACAAAAAAGTGAGGCCAGGTTTCCTCCCCCCAAAGTCTTGCTGATTTGAGGTTTGATATAATCAAAAGGAGATCCTGGAGCAGATTAGATGTCTTTAATCAGTTACTGTGCTTCTTTACACCCAGCCCTGTCTTTACGCTATGAAACTTCTGGGTTTTGTTGTTTTTACTTAGACTTTTGAAACCTTTTCCTACCCCAGTGCTTAGAGCTCCTGCCCCTGTCCTGCAACTCTACCAACAGGTTTGAGAGTGGGCTGATCGCTCCAAGCTGATGTTGTGTTCATCACTGAATGCGTACAGGACATCACTTGTATCCATTTAGATTTTGAACAGCTTCTTGGCCAACGGAACGATTACCTTCACTGGCTGATAAAGATCTTTCCATCAAACAAAATACTCAGCCCTAAATTCATGCAGTGTTACTAACAGCTCTCGAACAATTCTGGGGCCTAAACAATGACCGATAGACATGCATAAAATGTGTGTGTATAAAACGACATACCTAGGCTTTGTGTTTATGTAAGGGAGCGATACAGCCTCATATACGTAAATGATGTGCAACAAATTGTGGGACTAGGAAAACAGCGATTGTGCTT
This sequence comes from Balearica regulorum gibbericeps, assembly GCF_011004875.1. Lineage (NCBI taxonomy): Eukaryota > Metazoa > Chordata > Aves > Gruiformes > Gruidae > Balearica > Balearica regulorum. Next base: position 8,983,679 of record NC_046192.1, on the reverse strand, counting down.
TATGCCTGAAAGAAGAGCCTCAGAGGGGTCACGTACGTGCGTTACTGTGTGTGAAATGCCCCCGAGTCGTGGGGTGTGTCGCAGTGTGTCCCCTTGTCACGCTCCCTCGGGGCTCTTCCCGCGGTGCCCAGGTGGCCGGCAAGTCGAAAGCCAGTTCTGTGCTGGGGATTTCATGGAGAGAGAAACAGTTTTCCTGCTGAGTGGGCAGGTTCAGTGCCCTGCCTGCGTGCGTGGAATTTAGATGAGAAGGAAAGAAGGTCTTTTTACTAGCTGGTGGATTTTTGACCACAATAAATCTGGGTGTGTGAGCAATTAACATAATGTTTCCACCCATCAATGTCCTCTCAGGCAAGTGCTCTGGACATACTGTGTGTAAAGCTGAATTTACGGTGACTTGAGGGGGGAGGGGGGCTTTGTCTGAAGACCAAACAATCTTTTGTGATTTAAAAAACCCCCTCAGAATGTGCAGAATAAAATCTAATATTAAGATTCACGGGATCATATTCTTACTAGACTTAAACCTCCTTTTCCCCTTTGCCTTTAATTTATTCTAAATGAGGGTCTGACATGCAGAGCCCTGGGGAAGCTTTATTTTCCACACAGGATGTTTCCTTTCTAACTTTGTGCTTGAGTATGATGGACAAATATGTTAAGGCAAACACTGGGTGAAGGCAGAGGATAAGGGGAAGTGGCTAGAGTGCTGTAACTTTATTTTTATCATGTTAGCCATGAACTTGGAAGTTAGAGAAGACTGTATGTCTTGGTTGCTTTTCAGAAGTAGAATGCTCCATAACGTACCTGTCTTTCAGGCTGGGAAATAAAATGTTGTTGCTGTTCTTTAACAGAAAATAGAAAGAGTCCCACCTGGTTAATATTATTCAGCACTCTTTAACATCAAGACAAGATCTGCAGATCTCCTCCAAATAATTAATTATTCTCCTTGTTTGTCTGGTCTACTCATTGCTACCTGGCTGTGGTGAGAGAACCTCTGTCTTCAGACCTGCAAAGGGTTGTGGCTTTTGCAGGACTAAGACAGGGATTAATGTCTCGGGGAACCAATAGCCAGGACTGTCCTTGTTTGTATGTTATGAAAAAGCAACCAAACTGTAAGCACACCATCTCAGCCAGAGCTCTTTAAATATAATTTCAGAATGGAGATTATTAGTGTGTAATATATGTAAATTGCATATTTTTATGTTTTTTATGCCTATTATGCAGCTTCTTGGCTTTCATGCATACATTTATGGGAATATTGTATTTCCTTTTCAAATTATGTTTCAGTTGCTCAGTGCATTTTCTTTTAACAAACATTTGTTAACTCAAAATTATTAAGGAGTAGCATATCTATGTATTAATATGTGTGTACGGGACTTAAGCGTGCCTCTGGATTGGCATGTCCCTCTCTGATCCCAGCACTAACAGTCACTCCTGGTTCTTCTATGGAAAGTAGAAGAGCGACTGCAAAAACACTTGTCTTGCAACTGCAGGTGTACGTTCTTACTAGAGCGCAGATTGTTTTTAAGACAGGATATCAATATTTTGAACTGCTTCATTTAAGATAAGGCAAAAGGCTTTTCCGGTGTACATCGGCATCCTTTGACCTTCTCATGTGCTTTTTATTAGTGTCAAAGTAGCAGTTTGCCGTATACCGGGCGGTTCAGGCACTTTGGTTTTGAAGTGCGCCATTTCGGACTGCTCATGGATTCAGATGGAGCGGCAATACTCTGCTCACGTTGCTGCCCACGAGGCCACTTGCTTCCTGTATTTAACCTGGAGGATCCTCAGGCTTAAATAGCACTGTAGTGTTAAGTTTCTACTGGAAGAAGAATAAATGTGCATAACCTGTCTCCTGCTGGATATCATTTTTTTCCTCCTTACCCTCTAGAAAACTTCAGATCTACTTTTTCCTCTTCCTTGTCATCTCCCCCCATAACTGAATCAAACGAGAAGCTTTAAAGGCTGTGGTTTCAAAATGAGAAGCTGATGGAATGTTGAATGGTTGTGTAGGAGATCATAACAGTCCTTAACAAAGCTTGCAGTTCTCATGCCATTACCTGGAGCTCAGGAATAACCCTGACAAGAACATTCCAGACTTTTCCGTGAACAGTAGTAAAGATGCAAGTTGTTTCAAGGTTTCTTGCTTCTATTGTCAAAACGTTTCACTACCTGAGTTTAAGAATGATCCTGTAACTCTTTTTGGTGAGAGAGATCTTAGGCAATTGGCTTCTAAGTCTTTGAGAGCACTTGGTTTTCATTAACCCGAAGTATGGATCTGATGGCAGCTGTCGAATCAGTTAGATATGTTCATATTGTCTTGTTAACTTTGTTTGTAAGGAAAACACAGGGACCAGTGGCTAAAAACTTGCATTCCCTTATTAAGAGGGACAAGAGGGGAACCCCCCCCCAACTATTAATTAATTATACTTTTTCCTATACCTTCTGGCAAAATGCAGTCCAACTGGTTGCCCACAGAAACATTTCATTTGGATCCAAGTCCTGCACCAGTGCGGGGAACTCATGATCTTTGTCACAATGATCTTGGCTTTGAGACCTCTTTGCTTAATGACCCAAGGACATGAGACATAGCTCAGGCATTTCTTTGTGAGGAAGAAAATTGATTCACATGATATCATTTTCATGAGCACAAGGTTTTGTTTTGTTGTTTTTGGTTTTTGGGGGTTTTTTTAATTAGAAGAATTCAGCAATGGGATTGATTATTTCTGTTTCTGGAGTTGGATACAAATAGATGGGATCCAATAGTTTCACAATTGTTATTGTGCAAGAATAACAACATTTATTATTTGTTTTATAAATATTGTGATATTTTAAATACTATAAATAGATATTTATATATAACATATATAATAATAATATAACAACAATGATAAACGGGTGACTTTACATTTTGAATGTCCACCTTAACGTTTCTCTCTGAGCCTATTTCTACCTCCATCCCACCATTTCAGAAAAGCTGGGGGGGTGGGCAGGCGGGGCTTCAGCCTTCAAAAAGCAGGTCTCTTCTTACAGCTCAGAAATCTTACATGGAGATACAAAAAGCCCTGGACTTTCCTGGAGCTTTAAGCCGATTGTACTGTATCTTCATGACAATAAATGTTTAGAAATACAGTAAAAAAAATATGGATACCTTAAATAGAAAAATGTAATAGTAAAATGACACAATATATATAAAACATACCAGTTTATTTGATTTCTTAACCCTTTTTTGATGATATTGCTCACAAAACTGACATCTTTCTCCATAATAATAATTTGTACCATTTAGAATATATGCAGGCTGAGTATTCAGCATCGCTGCAGCCCTTAAAATAATTTTTAGCTTTGCTACATGTAGAAGTTCGATTTGAACCACTTGCTAAGTGAAAGCATGAGTCAGCCCTTCATAGAGTATATGACTGGCACGCATTGGTGAGCTTCTAATTCCTCTAATTTCAAAATAGAAATCTCAACAGGAATCTGAATACTTGCATATTTATTCAATTAAGGACTGGTACATGAATGAGGGCTTTGTCATGAGTAATCACAGATGGCTCATTTGAGTCCTTAATTATGCTCTATATGTTAGATTTCCAAAGAAAGGTACTAAAAATACCACGGCATGATTCAGTGAAAAACATATATTGCAGTGGGATCAGAAAGAGCAGAATTTCATCCTTAGCAAAGTCACTCTAGAAAGCCATGTATCTATCTTTAAATGCACTGGGCTCAATTTCCTTCAAAACTTCCTACCTCTCTAGACATAATGGTTTTATTTTTATCTTGATTTTTGCTGGGACATCAGTAATAGTAATAATTTTCTTATAAAAGAAAGAGTGCTGAGTCAGAGTGCAAAGAGGCTTCCCCTTGTCCAAATAACAAAATATGTGTTTTTCCCCAGTGCTGGTTAGATTAGAAGCCCTGGCTTATACATTAATGGGGGTCTCATGAATGAACCCTTCCTTACTGGTTGGATTCCTCCAGTTATGCTTGTTGATTATCTCCCCCTCCCCCCAGCATTTAGATACCTTTTTTACCTAAGTGGCTAGGATTTTGTAGCAATTTCCTGGTGGTAAATGCAGCCATGTAGGTGTAGATCATGCAATAGCTGTTGTTGTAGGGCCAAACGTTGAGTTTGGTGAGAGTTTTCCTGTGAAAGCTTTGCAGATCCCATCCCCATGCCATCTGCCAGCAAAAAAAATTGAGTACTGTTTAAATTAAAAGAAAAGAAAAAGGTGGTTTATTTGTTTGATTTGCTTTCAAAGGGAACAAACCTGTGTACCCAAGCTGTGGAGGGAAGGTGTGTGAGAGCTAGAGACAGCTGGGCTGGTTTTCATGATGACCAGAATCCTCCTCTTGTGTTTTGGGTTGAGTAGAAGCTGGGAGGAAAAGAATTCACAGGCAGAGAGCAAAGTAATCTCAAATTCAGGCTTGTTATGAACTGTTGTATGTAATATTGCCATATTTAAGCATTTAAACTCACGAGTCTACAGTCTCTGAGACTGCCTGAAAAAGTTTTGAGATGTTTGATTTTAAATATAGACACACATATATTCATATATATATATGTATAAATATTGTGAGTATATGTTTCTCTTTGGGTTTTCTGTTTTACTTTTTCATTTTTGAAGCTTTTTTTCATATAACCAGGAGCTAGATAATTAGCTTTCTTTGAATTTGATAACATTACCTAGTCCTGTGAGTCCATGATCTAGCACCTGAAAAAAGACACGAGCTCAGTGACAGGCTGTGATAATGTTGTGAACATTAGTAAGCTCCTGTAGATAAAAATATAATTCATGAAGGATCAAGTTATCCTCTTAATTACCCTAAGTGTACACCGGTGCACCTTCTCTAATTTCAGTGTAGCTACCACTGATGTCTAGGGATGTGAAATCAGTATGAGGTCTCATTTGATATGAGTATGCAGAAGGTCAGATCATCAGATGTTCAAAGTCAGTGTATTTGCTCCTGTTTTCATTAACCAAGTATAAGGTTCCCAGTTCTTGCCATTTGGCAGGAAAGTGCTTTCTGTTGGGTTTCCTCATCTATTTGGTAGAAATATGCATATATATAAAATGAATCGGCAATGTGGTTCTATGATCCTATAGGTATAGATCCATGTAGCTAATTAATTTTAATCTTCTAAAATCTCTCATTCTAATGCATTAGAACCATCCCTTTTGCGTTCTTTCTTGTGCAATATTTTGGTTTTGAGAGATTTTTCTACAGTGAAAAGAGTTAACAGCAGGTATTGCCATTCATCTCGGAAGGAGTTTGAAATTTTCAGTGTTAGTGATGAATGAGGGTATCTGACCCACATCTGTTTTCCATTAGAATGGAACATTGCCCTGAGATCGTTAGGAGCATTTGTCAAGATTCCCTGGACAGAGCTTCTGTAAATTACATGCTGCAAATGTGTCAGGGTCAGATAAGAGGATATCATTAACTCCACTAAAGTTTACTCATGATTCTGTCAGTTCAACTTAATACGTTAACTGCCAACAATTTTCCTTGAGCTGTTTCATTAAATCTTTCATTCACAGGAGGAGAAAAAAAATGTATCACTGTACCCAAAAATATTGCATATGTGCTTTTCTCATAAATCATATTAATTGCAGACATGGTCACAAAGCATATTAAACGCAGGCATGCGTAAATGAATTAAAACATATGAGAATTTTATTGTGCCTATGGTAGGACCTACATCCTAAAATACCAACCACATTAGCAGGCATAATGTTTCGTTTAAATAGAATAAGCTTTTTCTCAGTTTAATGGCCTTTATTTTGTTAATAGAAGTATTTGCTAATAGCTGATAATGGACCAGATGTTGCGTACATGGTCTTTAAGGCTTTCATCATTCAATTTCTCCGTTCCGGATTGTATCCTCAGCTAGTGATGCTGTGCAGCAAAGGGTTTGGCCTAATGGATAGTTTGGATTGCTTGGGGTGTGCTCTCTGAAAACTTTTCTGCAGAGTTTGGTTGTTGCAGTTCACTCTGTTCTCTTTGCTTATTCCTAATTGCACCTTTGTTTTCTAATAGAACAGAACTATTTTATCAATTATATATATACACTGTCTTCTATTGTATAAGCTCCAAGGCTATATGTTAACATTTCTGCATGTGTGTTTTAAAAAATGAGAACAAAATATATATAGCCAAAAAACTTACAGCCTGATTTTTTTGCGTTTATAGGAGTTCTTTTCTAAAATACATTGAATAGTTACAGCAGCATTTGCTTCTAGGTGTTAGATCAGCCCTTGATTTTTCTTTCAACTTCTTTGGGATCCAGATCAGTGAGGTTCACAATTGTTACTTTGGCTTTCCCAAAGTAATTCAGAGGGAAGTACATATTTTTCAGTAATTTGGATGGTATATGAATTGGATAAATTTATTTTCTTCCTTAATTATTGTAAAACAATCAGATCTGTTTGTTTATTTAGAACGATACTGTGTCACACCAGCAGAAGATCTGAGTTGCAAAATCCAGATCTTCGTGTGTCTGTTGTACACCACTAAGCTGAAGGTGCTGAGCATCTTGCAGACATGGCCCATTAATGGCTTTCTAATTGATTAGGTGAAAGTCAGCCATGCCCTTCCTGTAACTCCTTGTATGGGTGATAAGGTCATGGCACATACCCTACCAAAGACTTCTGCCCTGAGGCTGCTTCCCTTATAGCTTTCAAAACAGACATGACTGAAAATCTAATTATTTAGATACTAATCAACTGCAGGATGATTCTGAAGGCCTCTGAAGAAGATATTTCTGAGAAGATGGTTACTGTTCAGACTTCAGTTTTCTTCACCTCAGAGAGCTGTGTCAGTTCTGCTCCAAAGTGTCTATTAGGTGCATATGTGCTTAATAAAATCATGCCTAAAGACTTGTATTATCTGCTTAATTTAAATTTTTAAAAGAAAATCTCATCACATGCTGATTTTAGTTTGTCAGAGAAGGTAAATCTCTATCTGATGTAGACACTACCAAAATTTGAGTGCCTTTTGAGGTCATGTCTGGATCCAGGTTGAAATTTTAAGGCTAATCTCTAACTATAAAATAACTTCCAATCCTAAAGTTTTTGAGATCACTGTTTTTGCTGGCAAAGCCCAAATAATGTTGTCTTGGCCTCTATTCTGTTGAAAATATTAACCAGAAAAAAAGTTTAGTTAAAGGAGGTAGTTGGTAAAACAGCTATTTGCCCAACTCAGCAATTGGTCCGAAAAGTCCAGGTAGAGGCAGCGTGTGATGTGAGAGCGCTCGCGCAGATGTGATTGCCATCGGGACTCGGGGGGGGGGGGGGGGGCAAGGTGAGCCCAGCTCGTCCTCCCTGCTCTTGAACTTGGAACAGAAGGTGGTAAAGCCCCGTAAACGTCGGTATCACATAGACGCTCTGCGGGAATGGAAAGGGCTGTGCACTCGCTTCAGATTTCTGATAAACCATCTGTGTTTTAAACTGTAGTCAAAACCATGATACTTGTGCCAATGTAAATATTTTCCAAAGTAGTAATTTTCAATGTAAATGTTTAAGTTAAGCTATGTTTTTTATGTATCTTTCTCTTCTTTTAACTCTATTACTGTTAATGTTAAAGGACAAGGATTAATATAACCTAAATGAACATAGGTTCTAATATTGTACCCCGCTGATGCAATGTCAGATCATTAAGCACGCTAGATTTTCAGGACCATATCATTTTCCAAAGATACAAGAAAAATATTTGTAATTCCTAAAGTAGAAAAGCTTACTAAAAAAAAAGCCTTTAATTTTAATACGTTTCAGGAACCGATTTTTAAAAGAAAATGTTGAGAGCCCAGTTATTTCAGCTTTTAGGCATTTAGGGGACAAAATGCTGTGCAGGTTGCTGTGCAAATAACGTGACTTTTCAAGCTGTGGTGATTCCAGAGATTTTTTTTAAATTGTTTTTTATTAACCTCAAATTCTTTTAATAGGTTTTGTGCATTGAAAAGATTATTTGAATGAAATAGAAAATCTCTTATAGCCTGCATCCAAATTATTCTTTTGTGTTTGTAACTTAAAAGTTATAAGATTTCATTGTCTAAATGAAGTCTGTGGGTATACTTTGAAACTTCTTTTTGCATGAATACTTCAGTTTCTGAAACATCCCATCAGTGAAACTCATGTTTTTCTACTTAGTGAAACAGAAGTGAACATTCTAGTGCTGTAAATAGCAACTGAACTTTTTCCTCAGCACTTTTTGTTTTTGTTGGGATGTCTTGGGTGCATCTGATGCAGAGATGCTTTGTGTTGTTGATGCAGGTATCTGGGTGTCTCTTGTTGAAGTACTCTGCTTGTGCCTTTTGCTCTTTTCCTCATCAGACATATAAGACCTGCAGAGGTTTTCCTTCCTACTTAAATCGTGATCCCTGGGGCCTGTTTCATTTATTTATTAAAAACCAAACAATACTCAGAGCTGGGACCACAAGTTCCCTACAGTAGTAATCCCTTTTCTTTTGCAATGGAAAATAAATACAATTCAAGAAGGAACATCAGAGCCTTAGGAACTAGATGTGCTCATATGGGCATAGATTTATTCTTTACAAAATAAACTACAATTTAATAATTTCTTTTTTGTTTATGGTAAGAAGTGGAATAAAGCAAAACGATTATCAAATAGCATATGTCAGATATTTGTAATGCCTCTTTGGAGGAAAAACGACCTGTAAATTATCAGAATATGCTGTTTTGGCAGAAGCTGTATGCCATCCCTCCGTTCTAAACTGCAGACTATTTCTCAGGCTTTGAAGTGCAACTTATTCCAGCAGAAGCAAGCAATTCTCTCAGTAGTACTTATTTTCAAAATGTGCCGTGGAGATATGCCAGGAAAGGAAGTGCGCACCAACCTAGAGTGAGAGTGATTTTTGTGCAACAGTAACTTATTGCTGTAGCTTCCTTCACTCCTACTTGAAAGCACAGGTTGGGGTTTGGTTTTGTTTCGCTTTTCTTCTAGAAATTGTGGCCTAGAGGGCTGGGCTTTTATAGGGACAAGCATGTATGTTCCAGTAATCTCTTTTCAACTAATCTTGTCTGCTGATTTCATAACTGTTCATGTACAAGCAGCTTGTTAAGGGAGTCACAGTTGACTTGAAGCCAGTCTGGAATGCCTGACTATTGCTGTTGTGTCCTCTAACTCAGTGGATGAAGCTGAGAACTGGTGTTCTGACCAGAACTTTACTCTTTTGCATGCATTTCTTCACAGGCCAGCACACAGGACGTGTGGCAGCAGGAGTTACGGCTGCTCTGCCCCTTGCCCACATATTCGTGTTGGTCTGGGTGCTGGGATTCTTTGTTACTTCCATCGGCAGCGGTGTTGTGATCTGCTCCAAATTAATTTAATTTTAATGACTGCTGACCTTGGGGAAAAAAAACCCAGCTGTGTGAGCTTTTTCACAGCTTTTCTATGTTTGTAGATCATGCAGGACAGCGTGGCTAAAAAGCCACTACTTGCTGCTTATTCTCTTATAATTGAGTTCTTGAGGAATAAAAATCTGCAGAGATCCCAGCCAGGGCATGGGAGGATCAGGCACTCCAAAATCATAAGTTTTTAAAATGATTTTTCCTTATTTGCCCTTGGTATTACTCTTTATTGGTTGTTAGACATCAATTTTTATTGTGGTGGATGATGCAACCAAATTCCACTTCCTCTTTGGATTTGATACTCAAAACATAGGTTGAATTACCAAGTCTACCTATTTTAGGAAATCAAACGAGAGGCTTGAGAACTCCTGCGGCTCTGTAAGAAACACAGTTCTTTGCATATTTTAACTCTTTCTATTATTTGATCTTGTCTTTTAGGTAATGGGACTTCTGACTAACCACGGTGGTGTGCCTCACCAGCCCCAAACTGATTATGCCCTGTCCCCTTTAACCGGGGGCCTGGAGCCCACCACCACTGTGTCAGCCAGCTGCAGCCAGCGCCTAGATCATATGAAGAGTTTAGACAGCCTGCCTACATCCCAGTCCTACTGCCCGCCCACCTACAGCACCACGGGTTACAGCATGGACCCTGTCACAGGCTACCAGTATGGCCAATACGGACAAAGTGAGTATTGGACATTGGCACTGTGAAGGGCAATGTCGTACATGTTTATCGATAATCTGTATTTTCTGTCCCTAACAGAAAATTATGAGCGGAGATCGTAATGGCTGACTACTACTTCTCTCCAAAAGCTGAGCGGAGTGCACTGGCTTTGGAGATAGCTGATTGTTCGAGCAAGATTTCTGCTGCATAATTATTTTCTTAAGTGATGTCAACAACATCTTGATGTTATTAATTGTTGAGACATGAAACCTGATTGCCATTAGGTAAAACATAAGGGTTGTCCAAAATGAAATAACCACTGGCATTCCACTATTAGAAACACATGTTCTTAATGAGGTCAGCTCAAGAATCATTACAGTATATAATCCCAGATACATAGAGTTTTGTCAAACTTGTCCTAGGAATAAAAATATTAGTCTCTTTCCTTTGATATATCAGTATTAAATATGACAATGTCAACCTGTAGTTGGCATGGCCCCATGCTGTGAGGTTGTCGCAGCATGACTTAAAAAGCTTCTTTTGCTTTTTTGCAGGTGCCTTTCATTATCTGAAGCCAGATATTGCATAAATGAACTGTCCACTTCAAGTTAAAGCTGGTCTTGTTTTCCGGTCTCACTCCAAGGCTTGGATACGACGGATCTTCTCAACACACTGCAGCCTGAACTGGGGCAGTCCCATTGAGAGAAGCAGGCTTGTTATGTTCTCTCCAGTCATAGCTTTTAGTAGACTTTTTGAAGGCTGGACAAAGCTATACAGAAGACAAAGGCCAAAAGCAATAATGAATAAATAAACGTGCCATGGTTCATTATGAGTGGGTATATGAAACAGAGCGGTATTTAATATTACTGCCTGGCAAAACATTCCATTTTTTGTTGTTGAAATTAATGTGCATTGATTGGGATAAATGGAACATTTTGAAACTTGGAGCAGTTGAGCTCTGCGTACTCTGACTCATCTGACATCCAGTGCTGACTTTAGTCTAACTTTAAAACTGCTCAGTTTCTGAAGCAAGGGCAGGAGAACCGCTTTCATTTTACACACTGGAAATTGTCATCAAGAGGAAATGTCACAGTCCGTAGGAAGCTAGGATAAGTGCAAAAGACTTCCAGAGCAACTTATTGGTTATCTTTCCATCCTTTTGTAATCATGTTGTCAATAAATGTCACGAGATTTGCTTGACCAAGAGACAAGATCTTGTCTAACATGTAAAAGAGATTTTACCTTTTTTGTATGTGGAGTTTTCCTAGTCTGTTGTACCTTTTGAACAAACGTGGGAGGAAAAAAATCGACAACAACGCAACTAATTTTTCACAACTGCCTAGCAATGTGCAATACTGTGTACCTCACACAAACTTTGGGATCATCCAAAGTCATATAGATAGAATCAGAACTATATTTTTGCAGGTACTTTTATTTTTGCAGTGCATAATTCCTGATGATAAAATACAGAAATGTTGCAGTGTGCTGGACAACTGAAATCCAGCTTGCTAATCATGATTTAAAGGTCATTTTCAGGAAACAATACGAAGAAATGATTACGTTTACATTTTTTAGTGATGTACAGGACATGGACAGAGGTGGACCTGTATTTGACACATTTGTTTAAATTATGCAGCGATATCCAATATAGAAAATATAATTATAGGAACCAAGGTTTACAAGAAGTTTGCATTGTGACATTTTAGAATGTCAATAAATTTGTGTTTTGTGATGTTGAGAGGAAGATGGAAGGCGGTGTTATTTATTTCTCTCTATTCTTGGAACAAAGAGGGAGGCAGAACACAAATACATTCCTTTTAGCGTTAAGGACTATGAAGTAGTAAGTTAGACTAGGTTCAGTACAGAGGTTAGTTCACACATTCGTCTTAAGGGTGATTGAAAAATGAAATATTATCTTTGTGTTGCAGCCTCTACAACAACATGTGTTGTAAAAAAAAAAAAAAAAAACCCCAAACAAAAAAACAACAAAAAAGAAAACAAAAAACAAACGTCTTTCATGTAAAAAGTTTAGTAAATATTTACTATTTATAATGAATAAACATTATGAAGACTTGCAAAGCACTGATGATTTTGTCCTAAAATGTAGTATTGTGCTAAATACATTGATACATTTTAATCTGAATATCATGAAGAAATAAACCATGTTATCTTCCACGCAAAGTGTATTCATTCTGTAAGCATATTCTGCACACAGTCTAGGGCTGCGGGAGCCTCGGGCAGCCCAGGTACTGCTGATGTGCCACCTGGAGCTCGGTGTTTGTTAATGAACTGTGCGTTTTTCAAGTGCCATTGGTACCAGCAGTATGTCTTCCCAACAACAGAAAAGCGTTGTCCCTTTGCTGTGCATTTAAAAGAAAAAAAAAAAAACAAAAAAAGATTTTAACCCAGCACAAGTTGGGCACCTGGGATGGCTTCATGCAGTGCAAGAACTTTGTGATCACTTACAGACAGTATCTGTCCTGAATTATTATTTTTTTCCTTAGAAGCCTGATGAATTTTTTAATAGGCTGACGCACAAGCTGATTGAAACATGGGGAAGACTCTTCAAAACAGAGTAAGTTTTAGTGGCACATCAGCGTGTGAGGAAATTTCACTTCACTCTAGGTTTGGTGGACACTTAATTTCTTCACCGTTTTGTGGGGAATGTAATCACCTTGAATTTCTTTCAAGTCCTGTTTCTGTGGGCATTTTACTTGTGTTTTATTTTGTTCCTTTAACTCTAGCCCTCCTCCCTTTGGAAAAGGAAGGAATATGCTTTTTGAAAAGAGGATATTAAAAATGCTGAGAAAGGGGATTTATTTTTTTCCTTCCAGTTTGTGTTTCTCTAATATGCTTTTAACTTCTGTGACAATTAAAATTTAAAAGTCTCTTATTAATACCTATTCCCTGCTCTAAACTTGAAATTTTCTATTTTTTTTTCAATGTCCCTTCCCCGAGGACTTGGCCCTTGGCATTTGTCTCGTGCCCTAGGCTTGCTGCAAAGGCCAAATAAGCCTTTTTTCTCACTCGCAATCCCTTTGCTGTAAAATACAGGGTAAAAGCTGGCTTGTTTGCACAGTTTGGAAGTGGATGATGTCTGTATGAGTGCTCCTTCCCAGAAAGGGTATATCTCTGTCACGGGATAGTGGCAAAACAGCACCTTCTCTGTCTGTCCCTTTTCTATTCCAGCAGCTGCGGGGGTGGGACAGAGCTGTGATTTCTCCCTCCATCCCCGCGGTGCTACCAGCAAGGTGCTTTCCTGACCTGAAGTTAGACAGTGGGCATTCTGGCTGCTCCATCCTCTTTTTAGGTGTCTCCCAAGTCTTCCTTGTGTGAGAGGCTACTGTGGAGCAGGAGAGCCTAGAAACAAGACAGATAGGGAGGAAACCATCCAGTCCCTTTGCAAGCTGGGACCAGGGACGAGCTCTTGCCAGAGAACGTGAGGAGCCCAGGGCAGAGGGACTAAGAACTTTCCTGATTTATGATGCGCCATAGGAATCTCTGACAGAGCTATAAGGATTACTTGGGCTACTGTTGATCCCTTCTTGTTATCACTGTCAAAGCTGAGGAGGTTCTTGGGAGCCACATGTGTTTTTGGAACACAAATCCTGAACAGTCGGAAAGTCAAAGGGGCAGGAGCCTGCCATGGATATTGCATTCGACAGAAATGCCACGGAATAGCTTGGAGGAATGTGCTTGTAGCAACAGAGCCCAAAACCTACTCACTGATGAGTGCAGAAAGGCTGGATCTCAGGGTCCTTCCTCCTTTTTTTTTTTTTTTGGGGGGGGTGTGTGTGTTTGCATATTTTACAAGATGGAAATAAATAACAACAGCTGCTTAACCAACTGCCTGTCATCTCATAGACAGAGGAACTGGAAACTCTTGAGAGACAGGCTTTGATGAAAAAATACTTATTCCTTATGGCACAACCATGATTTTTATTTTATTCTTGTTTTTTTATTCTTTTCCTTTATTTACAAATACTCTACTCCCATCAAAATTCCCAATATATGTAGTTTGGTATATATTTACATTGGTACATGTTATGATTCCTTTATTTGAGCATGTGTAATATTTAATGAATCAGCTAGGAAAAGAATTATTTTTAATGGCACTTATTTTCCTTCTGTTTTCCCTGGATAATTCAGTGCATCCCATTTAAACAAAACCTATAAATAAACGTTTTTCTCTGATAATCACACAGGGTTTTCTACTCAATATTGCTAAAAAGTCTCATGTCTGTCTATGTGACAAATGCTGTTGAACCGTATCTTTGTATAACCATTTTGAAAGGCACAAAATGCCTATCTGAACGTACAAATCTTCACTGAAACTAGCTGATTGTTCCACAGGATCTATGTCCTCAGAAATCTGTTTCTGCATATATGTGATATTGGAGCTATATTCTTAATCCCAATGTTAAGGTCTGTGCAAATTCAAACTTAAAAAATCTGGCTACAGGTCTGTAACCTAGATCTCCAAACTTAATGAAATAAAAAACCATAAACTTAATTTTGGAAATCCAAAAGTCAGCCCAAATTGTCAAATGCTACTAATAATTTATGTAGCAAGGATGTCTTTTCGTTTTCTCAGAAATATGACAGACTATAGCCTGCAAATTGTTTGTTATGTCTGAATTACGTGATAGATTCTCATACATGTGAGAAATGTATTTCCTCTTGTCAGAGTGCTGTTGGTTACTGCTAACATGTAAAGTACACATTTTTGTTATGTTAGTAACCATGAAAGTTCCAATGTTTTCTATCCACAAAGTCTTCTGGCCTTAAAAGTCTATAAAGTGGATTACTAAAAGGTATCTCTGTATAAAATAACAAGAAATTCATTTAAGGCAATATCAGTAAGACCATCAGAAACCTGGAACAGCTTGAATTCATAAACCTCTTTGTATTGTTCACGTCAACATTCTGTTGCTTGCTTAATAATGGCAAGAAAACCTGAATCCTGATTAGAAGATCCCCTTTTTAATTTCTTTTGGCTTTTCCAATGTCATCTAGATATTGCCTAGAGCCAGACAAAAATAATCTGGAATGGTATGAACAACTACACTAAATTAAATTGCTAAATTTCTGTTCAATTAAATTTCTGTTTAGATTATACATATGGCATTACAATGCTTGTTCACCACTGCCTGAAAAAGTCTTGTGTGTCTTTCAGTTTATTCTGCAGCTAGTGTATCCTAAATCGGTGCATACATTTATACAGAGTCATAGGGTTATCTTAAAGAATTACAGGAGTTGCTCTGAATCTGTCGAAGATATTTGTCTATTGTAAAATAACCAAAATTGCAGTCTGCTTCTGCAGTCATTGTAGGTAATAGGCCCCTTGGTCTGTCAGATTTTCACCACCGATTCTCTCCCAGCACTTCTGGGCAGCTCATCACAGGCTGGGAAGTTCTCATCAGGCACAGGGAGCAAAGGGCTTTAGCTAGATGGTTAGCCGGGTTCAAACACAAAGTATTTATCGTAGAAGCGGGCTTCAAAATCAGTACTTAAACGTACTGCTGGAGCACAGTTCTGTTTTGCCGTCGTGATTCCACAAGCAACACTTTGCAGTGCTCATGCATAGTTTAAATCTTCGCTTAATGCGTTTATATTGCCTCAGATCTGGTGACTGAGTGTGCTCCCAACGCAGAGCGCCTGCAGATGGCTCGGGCGCTGCAGCGTTTTGACATGCACTGTTTATTATTCAACTACTCAGGCAATGTCATGAAAAATCATAATAAAACTAGGAAGACACATCACATTTGACCTTTGCTGAATAATTTAATAAAGTTAGCTCGATACACAAATATGAACGAGCAGTTGCTGATAAGAGCAGAACTATTGCTTCCTTGTCTGAGAATTGGAAACAGTTCAGAAGCTTTATTAACTATTCGGTGTCTTCATCTTCAGCAAAGTTTGTCCCTTAGGCCATACTCAAACGTTAAGCTACTTGTTTCTCCCTGTGCTGTCCTCCTTTCAGTGCTCACAGGGGTATCTTTGCTTGTGCTATACACAATTCATCCTCAGTTTTTCTTATGCCTCTGTACAATTATCCATATTTTTTTCTTACAGACTCCATCTCATTTACACAAATGATGTGTAAATGATGACCCAGCAGGTCGAGGGAGGTGATCCTGCCCCTCTACTCCACTCTTGTGAGACCCCCCTACAGTACTGCGTCCAGCTCTGGGGTCCCCAGTACAGGAGAGACATGGAGCTGTTGGAGCGAGTCCAGAGGAGGCCACGAAGCTGACTGGAGGGATGGAGCACCTCTCCTGTGAGGACAGGCTGAGAGAGTTGGGGCTGTTCAGCCTGGAGAAAAGGCGGCTCTGGGGAGATCTAATTGTGGCTTACCAGTACCTGAAGGGGCCTCCAGGAAAGCTGGTGAGGGACTGTTTATCAGGGAGTGTAGTGACAGGACAAGGGGGAATGGGTTTAAGCTGAAGGAGGGGAGATTTAGATTAGATATTAGGAAGAAAGTCTTCACTGTGAGGGTGGTGAGGCACTGGAACAGGTTGCCCAGAGAGGTTGTGGATGCCCCCTCCCTGGAAGTGTTCAAGGCCGGGTTGGATGAGGCTTTGGGCAATGTGGTCTAGTGGAGGGTATCCCTGCCCATGGCCGGGGGTTTGAACTAGATGGTCTTTAAGGTGCCTTCCAACCCAAACCATTATGTGAGTCTATGAAATATTTTTCTCCCCGTATATAAGCAGTTATTCATAATGATCTCAAGTGGATCTCTCGCCTGCTCTTTCCAAATTCTGTGACCGCCCCACTGCCTCCGCGAGTGAGGCTGTGGAAAGCAGGGGATGGCTGCACCACCACGGCTTCCCAAAGCTGCCAGGCCATGGGGCAGAGAAGTGCAGGAGGTGCCTGCGCAAGCTGCAGCAGTTCCAACATGGCGCCTCACAGTTTCACCTGGCAGTGAAACCTGAGGGAAATTTTTAAACAGTCAGTATTGCCTGATTTGAAAAGGGGACCATGAGTGTGTGTTAAAGAGTAAGATGGAGTTCAGCTTTTCTTTTAGAGCTCAAAAGGGTTTCTAAGTGCAGTGTGGTGTCCGTGGCATGCCTGGGGCAGGGGGGCACTGGGGGCCACTGTGGTGCACCCGTTCTGTGGGGAGCAGCCAAGACATGGTGCCCGCCATGTGGGGCAGCTGTGCAGGCAGGCAGCCCTGAGCAGGGCAAACAGCCGCTGGTGGCAGGGGGATTCTGGCTAGCTGGGGCGGGGGAAGATTGGGGGTGTGAGCAGGGAGAGGGACAGCACTCAGCTGGGACAGGTGGTGGGACTGGGCTCTGCAGGGCATGAGGGCTCAGGGGTCAGCCATCTTGTCTCTC
Organism: Balearica regulorum gibbericeps; assembly: GCF_011004875.1. Lineage (NCBI taxonomy): Eukaryota > Metazoa > Chordata > Aves > Gruiformes > Gruidae > Balearica > Balearica regulorum. Next base: position 8,966,310 of record NC_046192.1, on the reverse strand, counting down.
CAGTGCCAGGGTGTCCAGCTGCCACTCACAATGGCAACAGCATGATGTTCCCTGTGGGCAAGCAGGGGAGGCAGCAGGAACTGTGCTCAGAATCGTCTGAGAAATCTGAGGAGTAGCTTCCTCTGAAGGTGAAGCCCAAATACAGTTTTCCACATGGGTGCTGCTGTCCCAGGGAAGGTGCATGGTGCATGGAGAGGGCAGATAGTGCTGTGGCCCCACTAAAAGCATGTTTTCCTCGAGCATGTGAGGGGCAGCTGAGGGGAGCAGCCAGGACAGAGGTGTTTCTGCCTGTGGCAGAGGGGTGCCTGGGGGCGTGCCTCTGGGCAGAGCTTGGTCTGTTCTTTGGGAACAGCTGGGAACAATGTGTGCCACTGCTGGACTCAGCTCCTGGCGCATCTAGAACTGTGTAAAATTAAATCCCGCTGCCTCTGCAGGAGCCACCGTGGCACATGGCGGAGCTACATTAGTGCTGCAGCGGTCCCAGGTGATCTATGTGTCAGGGTCGCTGGTGAGTGGCTTCTGGGGATTTGTTTGATAACTACACTTGGGATCCAAACTGTACTGCTCCCATGAGCCTCAGAAAAACCAGTTGGTTTGGGCAAAATTATCCTGTAGGTTCTGGTAAAATTGTATCTGGGGTTTAGACACTCATCAAGTGTGTGGCAGAAATCCCTGCCTGCCTCCTTTTGTCATCCTTATCTGTAAAGGGCTACATAAATACCATATATTTAAAAGACCTGGAAAGAAGCTGTTTCTCCACCCCCTAAAAGATTATTCTGCTATTGTGCCCTAAAAATCTAAAAGAAAACAAAAGCTGTGCTAGTGTGAATAGTATCACAAACTCTTTTGCAAAAAAGTGACTCAGGATAGTTAATTTTTTTATCCCTAAAGCTTTAAAAAAAGCTCCTAAAATGAATACACACGGTAGATAAGGGGTTCCATCTTATGTCCATGTTAACACAGGCACTTTCCTTTGATTTTTAGTGGAAATTTTAGGTGTGCGAGGACCTGGAGATAGCAAAGATGAGCAAACAAGGCAATTTTGATCTGTGAAACTACAGTTCTGTTGCTTCTATTCTGATTTTGCTCAAGTTCCTCAGGAAAGATTAACTTTGGCAGCTTATTCAGTGACTAAATCTTGATATTTTTGTGGCTTAATTCATAACATAACTGTAAGCTATTGCCCTGTGTTTATATTTCCCATCCATTTCTCACATTTCCAAAGCATACTGATATGTGATCCTGGCAATTTAGCTACCATAATTGGCATTTTTCTAGGGCCAAAAGGAAACAAATTCTTTATCCTCCATACTTCTTTAATTTCTGAAAAACAACAAGTAACATGGTTAATCCTCTTTTTGATCTCCCCCCCCCCCCCCCTTTGAGTTTTTCTTATGGTCTTTTCCTTTTAATCTTTTACTTTCTTTTTAATCTTCACTCATTGTCCCCCCTGCATTTGAAGAATTTCATGTACTTACATCTCTAAAAGGAATTGGACCACTTTATGGAAATAGCTCTTTAGGATCTTGTTCAAAGCAGCATTATGTACTTTTAGCTGTTTGGGGGAGGATGAAAAAAAAGGAGAGAAAAAGCAACTTTAAAGCAGTGTTTGTGTAGTCTAATAGAACGTTGATCTGTTCAACTAGATGCAGAAACAGTGTGCAGAAACAACCTAAGTTACAATAACACCAGATTACATTAGAGGAGCAGGAGGGTGAATGAGCAGCTCCCTTTAATTGGGGCTGGGTCGTATCATCTGACTCTTGATGCAGGTGTTGGGCAGGAGGGGCAAAGTAGGGCAGCACAGCACAGGTGAGCTGCATGGGCCATCAGTGAGCAGGTCCTCTCTCCTAGCTCTTCTCAGGCAGGAGGGAGTAAGTTATGTTGTGGCTGGAAGGTACTGTGTTTCCCAAGGCTGATCAGAGTGCAGCTGAGAACCCAACATTTACCCGGAACTATTTGAGTTTGGAGGCAGAAGTTTGCCTGCTATGGTATGTGTGTTCTTTGGTTTGTAGTTTTTTTGTACGTGTGCGTGTAAAGCCTTTAAATCTTTCCCATGGTGGGCAGCTTTAAGGCTACAAGTCTTCCTTTGTGCATCATCCTTTCATAGGTGATGTGGAGATTACTCCATGAGTGATTACTCCATGTGGGAAGTGGTGAAATGTAGTATCATTTATGCGAATGGTAGTTTACTCTGGCCTAGAGTAGTTCCTACTGTGGGGACACCTGCTTTTTTTATGGCATGTCTGGAAAAGAAGGTGTAGAGCTGAGTTCCTTGTGCCTGGATCCTGAGTTTGCGAGCGACCTATGGGATGAAGCCCGTGTATTGACAAACATGGCCCAGTGTTAATGCAGTAATTTAGCTTCCAGGCTTAGGCTGATGTGGATCTGTCTGTCTGAAAGGTGGGGAAAGAAAGTATGTGTCTTTGTGTGCCCTTCATTAAGAAGCATTAAAAAACTGCTTAAACATGTGAGGCTGTCAGTTCATTGCATAGCATAATGTGCGTTAAAACACTTTAAGAAATAATGAGTGTGCACCTCAAGAAGCAGGGTGCTGCAGTTCTGTGTTAAGAGGCATGGTGAAGTGTAGGCATACCCCAAACTGTCACTGTGAATTCACTGGTGTGACTTTTGTTGTTTCTCTACACAGTTGTGGTGTCCTACCCCCACCTTCCCTTTTTGTATTTATTTTGCCAATACCAAAAAGCCCCAGAAACTTGGCAAACAGAGATCATGTATTTCTCAAGCAGGCAAGAAATTTACAGGGATTAGCATGTGTCCAATTTAATTTATGTAGAATTGCATGCTCCTTTTACTGAAGCAAATTCTTTAAAAAACAAACAAACAGTAAGAGTTTACAGAGTTCTGGAAAGGTTGCAAAACCTAAATGAAAATCCTTTTCCAGTTACATGAATATAAATTGGGCATAGTTCCCCTGAACTAGTACTAGTTTAATGAAGCTATTTTATTTGTAGTTAAGCTGATGATAAAGCTCTCCTCCTCTCTCCTTGAAACAAGATTAGGTCCCCTAAATCTGTTCTTCTTTACCCACAGGAATAGGTGAATAAGATCTCTCCCATATCTTGGCCCTAACCAAGAACAGGATTTGGCATTGCTCTTTATGGGGTTTTTCCTTCTTTTTTCTTTTTTCTTTTTCTTGTGTTGTTTTTTTTTTTAAAGGCTGATTTTTAAAACAAATAGTTAAAATGTGGAGCTGAACATTTCTTCTAGAAGTTGCATGTTCTAAATGTACTTATACCATAGTCTGCTGCCCATATAAAATTACAGACTTCACTTTCATCTTTCTTTTTACAAGAAACCCTTAATGACAAATGCAGGCTGTTTGGTGATACCGATATACTGCAATCTTAGCATGTGAATTAGTCATCATACAATCAGTTCAGGGGGTCAGGCCTAAAGAAACAGTGCAGAGTTGGCAAACTGCTAGTCGGGTGATGTGCTCTCCACTTCAAAGTCATGGTGCTTACTCCCCAGAATTCAGATCACAGAAAGAAACAGCTGGCATTGTCGTTTGTGGCAATAAGGACTTTTTTTTTTTTTTTGTACAGATAAGGTTTCACTACTTTGTAAAACAACAATTTACTTTAGAGTGACCTAGCCTGTAAAACACAATAGGAAGCAGGAATCCACAGAGCACTGCTCTGCTATTATCATGCAAGTAGACATGACCTGTGACAAACCACACTGGAGAAGACTTAACCCCCTTGCTCCTTGTCTGAAAATATTCAGCATGGCCCGCTCGTCAGTGGCAGTCAAGGGTTTCATTTTCCAGAATGACTTTATAGGCGATTCTTTTCAGTTTGGATATTACTCTCTTGCCTATTTCCAGCGTGGTACGTATTTGTGGCAACACACAGCTACAGACTTGCAGTCCTATTACTTACACAGACACATTAAACTTCCCACTTAAGCTCTGAGGCTGTCATTTGAGTTGAAATTTAAGTTTTCATGTTTAACTTATAGATAGCAACTGATTGAAATGCCATATTCAACAACGCTTTCTTGTCCTGAATGCTGGTTTGCTCCGCAGGCAGTGAATTTTGATGGCCTTTCTCTAGGGACTGTGTGGAAAGGCATCAGATTCTGGGCCATCCTCTTGCACAGCCTGCCAGCTGTGATGCTGAGAGAAAGCACCTGAGAAAGGCATTTAGAGGTGCTTGTTAGAAAATGTGCGAGATTGTTTACATGCTTCAACTCTGAGATGGACTTAAGTGCCTTCCTCCACTGAGGGTGTGATTGTTTTTGAATTTTTTTAAAATTTTGTTTTCTTCTCCTGCCCCTTGCACCCCTATGGCATCCCACTGGGGCTTTTAAAATCCTTTCACTTGGTGATTTGAGCAGATTTGTTCCCCAAATATAGAGGAGGTAGGAATCACACGTTTAAAACTGCCTGGCAGATGTATGTCTTGGGGATTTGTTAGTGTTCCATTATTGTTATTATTAATAGCCTTCACTTCACAGGCAAGGCAGGCTTATCAGCCAAATGCCTCATTATCAAATGACTGAGACCCAATCAGTGCTTAACAGCATTCCTTACCAAAAGAGGAAATTACTACAGGCCAGATACAACTCCTGTTAACGCCAGTGGACAGATTCCCACTTCAATGAAGCGTTGCTTGGGGCCCCTAGATGCTCACTCCCCTCTGTGTTTTCTGACGTGCTTTTTAATTCCCCAACATGAACCAAACAGCTTTAGCTTCTCTCATCTCACAATGTGTTCTGCAACTTCTGGAAAGGAACCTGGACACAAGGAAAAATGCTACAGAACAAAAAGAGCCACAATACAAACCATATGACAACGCCTATTTCTTCATCCTCTTTGTCATGTTGTTTTACTCTTTCCTGGCATTAACTGTCTTTTTTGGTTATGTACGCTCGAAGAAAGCTATTTCAAAGAAAGATCCTTACCAGGAGTTCATCGAGGATAGGAATCGAAAGAAGTGGAACATGACCCGGCCAGTGGTGGTGAAATTTGACTTTGAAGAAGAAAGTATTCTTTGAACTCCTTAAACCAAAATACTCTGCAAAATGCACCGGACTGTCTCTGCTGCCTACATCTCAAGTGAAGATCTACACATTTATCTTGTTCGGCTGTCCCCCTCACAATAAATCAAAGCATTGCTTAAAATAGGTAATGGAAAAAAGAAGGTTTTTTTCCTTTCTTTTTCTTGTCATCCATTTGTTGCTGGAATGTAGCTTTTCTAAATATTGGAGAAATCTCGTAAACTTTAAAATGGCAGTGAAAATTGGCCATTTTTAGCTCTCGCTTCCAGTTTGGTGGAACAAGAATGGGAATCTATCCTACGTCAAGACTCTGAATTTATTTAAGAGAGAAGACTTGTTTGTGTATGCGCATACTCGCTCCAGGGGAATGCTGTCTCTTCTGAGTTGTTCAGACATGGAAACTGGTGTGAAGTGTCCCTGGAAAGTGCCTCCCTTGGATAGCAGAGCGCATTTTACCATGCCTAGACCAGCAAATACTCTTTAACAAGTAAATATAGAAAAGCTCCTCTTGCATTCCCTCCCCTCAAAAATTAATTTCACATGCTATGGCAAAAGATTCAAAAAACCATCTGCAAAATGTAATTAAAATGCATCTAGTGGAAAAACAGGTTGTGTATTCAGTGAATTTGGAGTCTTTGTCTTTTCCATCTCTTATATGTATTTATTCTTTGCCAATTTCTCATTGCAATGTATGTTTCAGTCCTAGCGAATGGTAACTACAGCTGATCACAAATGTAACAGAGATGCTGCTCCTTTCTATCTGCAATAAATATTTGCTAAATTGTTGCACAGCTTCATTGAGTTGTACTGTATACACGAGATTGCCATCTGGCTTATTCTTTTTTTTTTCTCCTTAATAAAATAAGTATTAAAGAAAGTAATAGAGTTCTGACACGGAACATACTGCTGTACTTAATATAAAATAACAGCGCTTATTGCTTTGTGATATCATGCATGTGATATGACACGCGTTGCTTTGTGATAGCACACACGTATAGTCTTCTGAGACTTTCATTTGTTTGCCACCTTATCTAGGGGGTCTCAGTTTATGGTCTTGTTATAGAACTGCTCGGATACATTATGTGTGTCTGCATTACAGATCAGTTGCTGCTCAGAGGGCTGAGCACAGTAATCGTTTTCAGGTGGTAGGTAGGCTCTGATTTTTCCTTAATATGCATATAAAACCAAAGTAGAGCAAATAGATTTTTGTGAATGTATTAACTTTTCTTTTTCTGCTAGTGAAATGATAATGTTAAGAATTCAATTTTTCTTAAGCGTGTAGTGTTCATGATTACATGTTGGCTATTTTAGGGATGTGTAGACTTCTAATTCTTTCAATATTTAGAAGAAGTTTTTATGTGCATTCAGCCTGGGCTGAGCAATCAGATGTTGTTGTTGTTCCTGTTTCCTGATGGGATGTGTTAAGTGTTTCTGGTGTGTGTGCAAGCAGGGAGGTTGATGCTATGCATAACCCTCATCTCATAAAACTAAAATTTGCTTCCCACTTACCAGCATGAATGTCTGTAGAAATAGCCGTGTTGGCTTAGATCATGGTGGTCTCTGATAGCTGTGCCAAAGGAAGATAATAAGAATAAGGTGATACTTTCTCAGTTGTACTTGCCAAGCCTCCGTAGATTTGTTGGTTGAGGACCATCTGAGCCAGAGGCCACTCCTTTTGTTTAAATGTGGGGGTGGGATATGTGCAAAATACTGATGTGGAATTGTATGAACATAAGCATTTTAACAGGCCAGAAAATGTTCACAGATGTATTTTTGCTAGATTCATCCAACTCCAATTTAAATGGTTTTGACTATAGAAGCAAGAGCAGAATTGCAGTTCTTAGACAAATCCGTGTTTTGTCTATGTTATACGTGTCCTGGCTGCTGCTTCATCTAGAAAATTCGGGGTGAAAAAAATTAAAGTTCAAGTCATCTGTGTTCACCTTATGGCTCCTGACTTTGGAGTGTATGAAACAAAAGTCACTCTTGATTGGGTGTCCTATAGCGGCTCTGAGCAAGCGGGGACTCTTTCACACACAGAGTTCTGGATGGCTGCCCTCTGAAAGGATGCGTAAATGGGGATTTGCTCTCCTGACAGAAGATCCTTTCTATTTTTGTCTTGTAGTCAGTGTTTTTTGATTCTTTGTGATGTCATCTTAAAAATTAAAGATCAGGTTTTTTTTGAAACTTCATTCAAACCCATGTCCTTTATTTCTGTAAGCTGTTTCTGCTTTTGTCTTACCAGGCAATTATCAGATCAGCCTAAATCCTTTAAACATTCTTTAGCAATGTGCTGCCATTGTCTAGTGTTTAGGCTTTTTGGAAACATTCACAACTCATTTAACAACAAGACCACAAGCTCTTCAAACAGTTTTGCACAGTGTGTGCCTGTGTGTGCGTGCATGTGTGTGTGTGCCAACAGGACGAGACTTTTTCCTATCCTATCTCCATGCAGCAGCAAAAATGTCTCTTTGTAAATGTTAGCCACAGGGCACGTTGGTGACATTGTTAGCCTTTCTTCTTCTGTGTGTCAAAGCCTGTTTGTCCCTGTCCAGGAGATCTTACTTTATTAATAACATATGAGAGGGGACACTTAGATACTACAGCACCGTAGGCGTATCCTCGGCCGTGGCAGTGTTTCTGTAACTTCAGTGCAACTAGGTCGATCTGCCCCTCCTGACATGTAAAATGGTGAACTAGCTAGAGTTAGAATAAGTTTAGGTTTGGAGGTGTGGCACAAGCCCTGTGCACAGCCTTGGGAGTTGGAATGCTGCAACAGAGGATAAGCAAGATCTCTGACACATCGGTGTGGAGAGAGAATGAGGGCCAAAAGATGCATCTTTTTCTCTTGGCACAAGGAAACGTGACAAGGCACTATAATTTTTGGTCTCTCCATAGCATGATGCATTGGCTGCCTGCACTGGAAACAGGAAGGGGCGAGGGTGGAGAGGATAGGGCTAAAAGGCATACATACAATTATGTGAAATCGCTGAGGCAGTTGACACGTTGCTTATATGAGAATTGTCCAGCTCATTTTCTTTATTCTGTGTGTGAAACTAGTATTTGTACGGTGCTTCCAGAGCTCTCAGAAGCCTGTGATCTGTAACCTTGTCAGTCTCCTTTATAGCCACTTCTGGCTTTCTGTGTGTGGAGTGTGAAACGGGAATAGGAGAGCCAAAATAACCCTGTTCATGGTGAGCCATGGGCTGTGAAGTATGATTTACACCTCTGAGATGCCCAGTCTGCTCCAGATTAAGCACTGGGGAAGGCAGGAGGGCAGTACAATGTATTGTAACACAGACTTAGCCCAGCTAAGGGGCTGTGATGCTGTAGGAAATGGAGAGGGCGTTTGCATGTGCAAGACTCAGTTGTACATGCTGATAAGTGCCTTTAATTTTAAAAGATTTGGCATCACAAGAAGAGAGGGATTCATTATTTGTCTTTGTTTTGTATTTTTCCTTTTCTCTCTCTTCTTACTGGTGCTCTGAATTAATATTATTCATCTGGTGATCTTACTAAGATGCTTCTTGTTCCTTCTTCCTTGCTAGTAAGAAACACACTAAAACAAAGTAGATCACATAACCTGTTTTAGTTCCCCTACCTTTTGCTATTTATTCTGGCCCTCTAATGCATTGCAGCTGATATGTGTGGGTTTTGGGGGGGTGGGGTGTTTGGGAGGAATTTTGAGAAAAAAAAAAAAAAGTTTGAGAATGTTGAGATACTCTATTAAAGGCTTCACTGAAATATAGGCATGTTGCAGTTTCCACTTACCCTTTGTGAATTAATACTGTAACTTTCTCAAACTGGTCTGTGACAAGGTCTACTTCTGATTAAATCCCTGCTGATAACTATTAGGTTGTTCCCTAGTTTTATATGCATATGTGTATACACACATGTGCATGTACGTTTCAGTGTATTAGAGTCTGTTATTCTCTGAATGCTGGAAATATGGCAGATAAGCAGGACCAGCTAACGTGGTAGATATTTTGGACTGCCTTCTTACTAGTGTAAATCTGGAGTAAGCTCATTTGACTGTTCTAAGTTTCTGGTGTTTGCTGGTACGTGAGTTACGTCTAGAACTGAATCATACATTATAGGTCCATTTTGATTACTTACAGCTCCGATCTCTACAAATGAAACTTTCTGCTTCCATGGGGAGTCTAAAATACATATTGTATATGACCAAGTTTTCCTGGAGCCTGTAGGCAGCTGTAGTTTTAAGAGTGTTATTCTGCTGTTATTCATGCATGGAAAACTTCATGGCAGTGACCGCTGTTGCATTCCAGAAAAATTAAGTGTGCCTGAATTAAAGCAGGCCTGACGCTATACATGTCTCTACCTTCTTTTCTCTCTAATTTGCCTGTCAGATGCTGCAAACTTTCATCACTTCATCTGTGGCATACTTGCATGCATAGATGGACAGAGCCTGATATTTTGAAAGAAAATCTTTTTCTCATCAGAAGAACATCTAAAATGACTTTATGAAACTGTTCAAGCATCCTCTGGCCTGGATTCAGAGGAGCACACTAGTCTATACTGAAGTCTTTCGTCAGTCATGTGTATAAGCGCAGGGGGACTTAGAAAGCACATGCTTAAAATTAAACATATGCTGCTATGTTTTCTTGAGCAAGCATGTTTCCCTAACTTGGAACCTCAGTGAGTGCAGCAATATGTAGTACAAACTTAAGCAGCTGAAATAGGCTGGCTTTTTTTTCTTTTTCATGTGGGATGTGTAATAGCGAATCCTTTGCCATGTAAGTAAGCTTAGTGAATTAACAGAGCTCATACTACTGGGAATAAGTGGATCCTGTGGGCTTGTTTCAAATGCAATGAATGTGAACCCTCCAAAGACTTTTTTCCCTCCTAACAGAATGGCGAAATCAGAAAAGTTGGAAGGTTTCCTCTAGTTTTTCTGAAAAAAATGGAAAGCACAATAAAAATGGATTGACAAATGCTTGTAATGTGACTGTACAATACCTTGTTTTTTAAAGTCCCAGCAACAGAGCCTTCTTTTCAGCCTGGGAATGCTATGTGACCCAGCACGTGAAACTGCATTAAATATAGATGACCTGTGGCGGTGACCCTTCCCCTCCATAGATTTGCTTTCATCCCGCAAGCAGGAGGAGAACCAAAGGGGTCATAAAATTAACACAAAGATAAAAGGTTCTGACAACAGAGGTTACATAGCTAGATATCCTCGTGTATATAAGAAGCTACTCAAGGTATGTTCAATAATCCAAAAGAAAATTGTAATTTTTCTGGCTCATTTAGAAGCCTGTGATCAGGTACAATATACTGTGCTGGGGTAGCTGTCCTTGTTTTCTGTCCTAGGGAAGCACTCCTTGGCTAGTAGCAACAGTTGCACGTTGATGACATCATTTCTACTTCCTTTGTCCTGAAGAGGACTAATATTGGCTGCAGTTTTGTTGGCACAACTGTCAAAAGCTTATAGTGATTGCTTTGTCCTTTGCCTTGAGTTACTGAGGTGTCTCAATGTGGTAATACTTTTAAACCTGTATTTAATATGTGATCTGACTGCTCCGGGCCCTTATGAGAGGATCCAGCACACAGGATTTTATAGACAGATACGTGTCTGTGATTTGGAAATGGCATGATGATAGGGGTAACAGACTACTGAAACAGAACCCAGTCTCCTGACATGCTGAGTGCGGTCCCTGCTTCAGCAAAACCTGTAAGTGGTGTGGTCAGTGGTGATGTTGACAAACCAATGAATTCTACACTGTCTTTTTTTAGGAGAAGGGAAGGGGAAAAAAAAAAAAATCTGTTTGACATAATGCTAAGAATCTTGGGTATTTTTTTTGTACTTAAACTGTCTGTAAGTAAAGATGTATTAGGTTTTTTTCCAGCAGGGCATTTTTATTGAAGAAGTCTATGAAAGTTTTTGATGCACAGAATGGTTAGATAATCACATAAATGACTTGGTCATGCAGTGTCACTTGGCTTTATTTAAAGTATATAGTCAGAAGTTTTGGTGAAACATTTTCTGTCTCTTTTCCTCCATCTCCCTGGTATTTGCTGATTCATTGAAACTGGTGTGTTTTGAGAGAAAGAGTTAATTGCAGTGAAGAGGTACTGTCAGAGCCTCTCTTGGGTCCTCTCATGTTTGCTTATCAGTGCTAATCCTGGTGGGCTCAGGGGAGAGGGAGTGTAATCTGCCCTCAGCAGTGAGCACTGTTAGCCTGGCAGGGTTCCTGGCTTTCACAGGAGCTCTCTAGAAAATGACAATTCTCATTTTGTGGTAATTTAAAGAAAACTGCCCTGCTGAATTCTGAAGTTTGGCTCCAGTCTTGGAATTGTGAGCAAAACAGAATCTGTTTTGCCCCTAATTGCCCTCTCAAGTGTGTTGGTTTTGCGTGGCAAGGTTTTGGTAGCGGGGGGGCTACACAAGTCATTTCACTGAGGGTTTTTTTATTTATTTATTTTTTTTTTTAAAGAAAAGAAAAAAGAGTGGTTTTCTAACTTTCATCTGTATGCTTTGATCCTGCATCCTTGTGTGTTCAGAGCTTTGGTTTCATTGCTACGAGATCAGGATGTAGACGACATAAACCAACTTTTTCTCTAGCCTTATATTGACATCAGCTTGGATGCATAGCTCATCTGAGGAGGATACAAGTCATCTAAACTTAGCACAGGGAGGCTTCAGGCACGGAACAGATGGGTTGGTGAGAGGCAAGACTTCCTGCAGCTCTCACCTGCTGGAGAAGCCCTATAGGATAAGCACACAAAACCTCATTTACATCTCTAGGTGGGGCCTAAACTTAAAGATATCCCTCCTGGTATACAGATAAAGCTTTTTTTCATTAAACCTTTATATTAATGTTTTGATGGTCTTAATGATTTGCATTTAAAAGGATGCTGTATCCTGCCTCATGTGACGTGCCTTTACCTGCTTTGTTATGCACAGTTATTCTAAATCTATATATAGAGATATAAATGAGTGGGTTTAACACAAAAAGCAAACAAGCAACTCTGCATCAAAAGAATCTCAGGGAATACAAATTCTCCAGCCCCTCATTCTTGAAACTGACTGTAGTCAGCTGTACAAAATGAAGTGTTCCTCATTTCAGAAGGCCATGTCATCTGAAGCAAAGTTGTGTTATTTAGAGTATGTTTGGTGTTTTAAACTTATGAGCAAAAACTATTGTGAGAATGTTGTGCCGGGTCTGAATTACACCATTGTGTTGTGCAGAAAACAAATTTTCTTTTGCTCAAGAGAATTCAATAGCTGGACGCTGATAGGGTGAAGGGGAGGCACTGCATAGGTCTTACTCGTGATTTGTGTCTGATGGCACAATCGCACTGGGAGAAAGCATAAAAATCCCAACGCTCCTAATCATATTCTCAGCCACTTTTAAAAGCTCTTTAAACAATGGATTTCTCTTTCACTTGTGTGTTTATGTCCTGGCATGACTCGTGATTAAAGTTGTGTAATATACACACTATAAGGAAGAGTTGTTTTGACTGAATGGGACAAAATGGATCTTGTGTGTGACAGACCGTGGGATTTCACAGTTCTGTGGTTCTACAGTTCTGCTGGTTAGTTATCTTTTCTCAGATTTGAGTTGCTTCAGGTCCTCTTCTGTGTTTGGAATACAGAGATTGTAGAAAACATGGGTTATTTATGTCGGAGCTGATAGCAGTGCTGTTATGGCTTCCCTGTGCATTTGTCAGGATTCTGTGCAAGTCCACAGTTGAGGCCTCTTCCAGATTTGGGCTTCCTTTAACTGCTTCACTCCCCATCAATAACTCACAAACTAGAATGAAAATTTATTCCACCAATTGTGCTCCCTCTCTCAACTGGCTATTGCAGCTCACATTTTACAGGTGTAAGCGTTTCTTCTTATATTTTTCATCTTTGTCTATCAAAGCAGGGTTGGCAATGGCATGTCTCAGGAAGTGAACCAGTCTGATCAGACTGCTCTTACTGTGTCACTTGCTTGGGAACCTAGTGCTTTGTGAATATTTCACTGTCATGTGTATGAATGTCCTTTGTATGCAATGGCAGTGTCTATCTAAGTTGTACAGCATACAGTAAACACGAACATCAGCTATGGGTTTAAATATCTGTCCTACTCACAGGCAGGAGAGTGCTGTTTTAGCTGTACTGCAGCAATTTTTATTCTCATTGCTACCTCTTCACCATTTCAAGTTTGAAACTTGGACTGGTTATCCTGATTAACCAGTTTACCAACTGGACTTGGTTATCCTGATTTCTTATCACCTGATTACTTTCCAAAATCTGCTGCAGCCAATGGAGCCATGTGAGAATCGAGAGGCGACTGTGCCTGTTTCATTTGCTTCGTTTGATAAAGTGCTTTCATTTTTTTCCCCCCTACTTTTTATTTAAACTTTCAAAATTTCTATTGGAATGGACAGTGTGACCTCAGGAGAGGTCATCTCTGTGTGATTCTCTTAATTGCAATTAATAGAAATTTTGCCCTTTTTGTACTTTTTTTCTGAAATATTTGGTACTTTTCAGAGGGATGAGAGGTAGGATTATGTGTGCCAGACAGCATGAGAGTTTCAAATCCAGAACATTCGTCATTTCAGTTAATGGAGTGTGACTGAGGGAGGAATTTGATCCATGAGTTTTGTGTCTACTAGATCTGTTGCTGACCATTAGATTTGCATCAGCATAGACTGAAATGCCATCCTTTATAAACATCTACTATAAGAATTAGTCTAAAATAAATTTCACAGAGGTGTATGTCTATCATTATTTTAGTTGGGGTCTCTTTCTTACTCAGACCCACTTCTAGAGAAAATCAGTCTCCTGTTCCTTAAGGCAACATTGCTTCATTGATTTACACCAGCTGTCCAGTGTTCCTTATATGCACTTGTAAGAAATTTCCTTCACTTCCATTGAACTGAATTATTTTGTATATAGCTGAGTACTCTAAACTGTATGTGGCCTTTGAGGAGAAAAAAAAATGAAAACATCAGATAATGTTTTTGTGATTTACTTTTATTTTTCCATAAATTCCTGCAAAAGCAAATACAACCCTTTATTTGCAATCTGAATAATTTTTCATCATTGCTAGAAGATAATTGTTGCTGGGTTTTATTAAAATAAAAAAAGACCTCCATCCCTTATTTCCCTCTTCCTTTCTTTGTGGTTTGTTTTTTTTTTTTTAAACTTGCATCTGAAAATCCTTTTTGAGTCAGTAAATAGGACACCTGTTAGCCAACTGTAAGCTGAATTTCTATAATTTACAGAAAGTAAGGTCATAAAGTGCTTAAAGCTCTGGGGACTTGGGTACCACCCAGTGCAGAACAGATTAATTTCATGGTGTTTTTCTGCATTTGCACAAATTAAAAATATGAGAGTCTGTACTTTTGTTTGTTTGAACCTCTTGAATTAAATTTCTTCAATTAGTTTTGTGCTCAGGTTTGGACACTCAGCATTTTCCAAAAGTCTCCAAATTCCTTCAAGTTTAATGCCAGTCGGATAAGCAGACCTTTTTCTCTGCCTGTATCGTGTTAGTCTCTAATGCAAAAGGATTTGTTTCTGTAACCTCTGTTCATCACCAGTTTTCTCCACTTGGACATTACCCTTGTTTGCATGTTTCGGATCTAACGTTCCTACATTACATGTTATTGCTGCATGAAATGCTAATCTCAGGGACTTTAATTTGTGTTCACCCCTACTTCAAATAGTTTTGGTGCTTCATGCTGGAACCTGTGTTTAAAGAGACAGAACTGTGGCTTCAGGAATCTCTCATGGTTGTTTTGGGAAACTGTGCTTTGATTAACAATACTCAGCCATACAGTGATGTAATAGAATTCAACCATGTTTAAATTTAGCCAAACTTGTCCAGATCTTTTGGGAATTTGTTCTCTTTTCTTCTTTCCTTCCTTCTAGTGAGAGCTGGTAAAAGAGTTTTCCCCCCAAATGCAGAAAGTTGCCATGAAAACAATACCTTTCAAACCTGCTGAAAAATGGAAAACCCACAAGTGGAAAATTTTGGGCCAGAAAGAATAGCTATAACAATAGTTTGGTGACTCAGAACTTCTTGAATCACATTTCCCTCTAGGGTTTAGATGTCCCTGGATGGGGTTAGGCTGCAAATTGGTGACTTTGCCTGTAGCAAGTTTTGCCATTTATAGAATGTCTCCTTGCAGTTCCCATGATGATTTTTACGTGCAATCTAGCAGAAACTATTCGGAGTTAAAGCGTCTCTGCATTGCTGGGACTACACAGGAATTAACCTGATTGTCATCCTGATGACTGAGCTACAGCTTCTGGGCTTTCCAAGAAATTTTTGCCACTGAGTCAGGGTGTGGCGTTTTTTATTTTTTAATTTTTAAATTTTTTTCTTCTTCAGTCAATTAGGATGGGGCTTCATCTGCTCTACACAGTCTAATCAAAACTACTCAGGTTAGGCACCCTATGTGGTTAATGAAGTGGAATGGGAGTGTTCCTGAGAGCATTTAAACTCACTTGTTTAAACATTTATTTTAAGATTGGTGTATTAGCTTCTGGGGTGTCTCTGTCCACTAATCAGGTTAACATCTCTTTACTTCATATTATCAACTTGATTAAAAGGAATTCTATATAAGAAAAAGTAAGCAATTGTATGTAAAACTTAGGCAAAACTTAGACAAAAATAATCTGTTCTTCTAAGATTGCTTCATAGTCATAATCTATTCCTTCATATACTAAACTGAATCAACATAGCAATTGACTGGGGAATTGGTCAGTTTTTCTTTTCTGAGAATCTGGAACACTGTTTTGCATATGCTTGGTTCTTGAGGGCTGACAATGCATCTTTAATACGGGAGGACAGTTTGCTAAATATCTAATAACTGTTGCCTAGTTTCACGCTTCATTCCACTGTAATTTGGCAAACTGCAGAGTATCTTGAAGTTATTACTAGTTTTGTTCAAAGAGGACTGAGTCCATGGTGTGATCAAGGCCAGAGCAGAAGACAGTCTGAATTGGCTGTTGTCACCTGCTGACATGAATCACTTGAATAGATCAGCCCTGTGGTGCTTAGGCCAAGTAAGGACAAGTTGGAGTGACCTACATTTCATAAACATTTCAAAGGCTGTTCTGAAATTGGGAAGTAATTCTTTTGTTCTTGCTGCCTGCCCTTTTAAAAGTAATTGCATTTACACTGCTCCTTTTGTATTATTAGAGTGCAGGGGTAAAAGCACAGTAGTACCTGGATGGATTTTATAGACTCCAAAAATAGACCATCTGCCTTTCCTGCGTTTATCCCATAAAGGAGGGCTGACCTACAACAGTGCTTTTTCCAGAGACAGTGCCTAGCTCACATACACAACTTTTCCATTCTAGAACTGAGTAGTTTTGGTTGAGTAACTCATCAACATTAAGTACAATAAGAATCATATTTCCAGGAACACTTTCCTTGTTATAGAAAATTGGAATCAACTGTGGAAGTGTGGTTACTGAATCTAGTTACTTAAACAGAACATTTTTTTTAAAGACTTAAAGAGCTTCCTGTTGCAATGCGAAGTGTTTTAAACACAACTGGTTGGGGGACTGGATTGTAGTTGTAAAATTTTAGGCTGCTTTGAATGTAAAGTTTTCTTGCATTTTGATTTTAATAGAATGATGTACATATTCTGGAAAAACTTCCCAATATGAGAGAGAGTTCAGGTAACAAAAGAAGATTTAAGAAACTTCTCCTCTAGAGTCTTTTAAGAACAGGTTAGATAAATGCTGGCTCTGAGTAGACCAGAGTTGGGGAGGGACCTCTGAAAATCCTTCCAGTTTCACACTTGCTGTGAGCCATGTAATCTGTTTAGTCCGTTTGTGTTACAGAGGCTTGCAGTTGGTTTCAGTTACAAAAGTTTTATTTACACTGACTGGGCTTCAGCCTTCAGTTTAGGGGCAAATTCTGCCACTGAAGACCGATATACAGTGCCCCTTTCACTGAAAATCAGCGCAGAGTCTAGTTTTTATCATCAGAGCATCTGGCTAGTTTCTACCACTTGCTACTCCTTCTGTGCAATAGAGAAATTTCAGCCCTTCTCCTTTTTTTCCCGTTTTCCTTTCACTCTCAGTGCCGGAGGATGCCCACCTTCTGCTAGTTTTCACCTACCTGAAGGCTACTAGCCTTAGTCTCCTCTTCACAGTTACTGCTGACCTGCTTCCCAGGAAGATGCAAGGATCTACGTGTTTCTCAAGGTCTGAATTTTGGGTTGTTTGATCACTCTTGGATGAATGATTTCTGCACATTCTGCCTTTTTGCTCTCTCTTGAGAATCTTCTGCTCCAGTTCTGCTTTGATTTCACACTCTGTCCGTTTACAGTCAGGCAAGACTTCAGTAAAATAAATTGATTCCCCTGACGCACTGTGGGACATGTTTCTTTTGAATGGTGTCATGTTCTTTGTGACTTGTTTTTTCATTACCCAGAAAAGAAGGGAGAAGGGTGAAGACCTTTGGCTTTTATATTTCTCAGTTGTCTCCTTACTTTTCATTTTAACTTTTACTTCTTGTCTTTCATCATTACACCACCCAAATGTGCTTAGGTCAAAACTAAATGCTTTGCCCTTCAGCGCTTTAAATTCAGGCTTTGCTGCAGAATCTACAGCTCCACATCAACCTCATGACAAGGGAAAGCAGCTATTGAGGAACCAATGAGCCTCATTACACGTTTGTGGGTTTTTTTTTCTCTCTCTTCCCCCCCCCCCCCCCCTTTATTGCTTTTACTGTCTAACGTTGTTAGTTTACATACCAGGAGAATGTATACAAGATGAGAGAAGCGTATTGACCCATTGAGGCCTGCCCTTATTAACCCTGAAAAAATCTAATCAACCAATCCATCACCACTGTGAACTAACAAGTTCAATTGGTGGCTGCAGCTTCTGGTTTCTTCCATAAACATGGATCCAAGTCTCCTTTGAAGTGACTATCATTATTTCCTTTCATTGCTGGGTATGTTCATTTGTTGCTCATCATGG
Source organism: Balearica regulorum gibbericeps (assembly GCF_011004875.1). Classification (NCBI taxonomy): domain Eukaryota; kingdom Metazoa; phylum Chordata; class Aves; order Gruiformes; family Gruidae; genus Balearica; species Balearica regulorum. The sequence continues at coordinate 8,948,333 of NC_046192.1, read as the reverse complement.
CTACCTGGTGGGTGGATAAATTTTGTCTGATCTGTGTGCTACTGCCTCATCTTTAACTTGTCTTTCTGCCTTCTCCTTTATACCACCAACTTAATTAAAACAGCTTACTGACAGAAATTTGTTGACTTCCTTTAGTGCACGTATATCATGGTGTTCATGCAGTCAGAGAAGCTGTAGTCAGTTCTTGAGATGACTTTGGTACACATGGATGTAAATCTTTGCTGCAGAGTTAGCCTGCCACACTGATGTGAATCCCCTTTCAGCCTGGCAAGTTAGAGCAGCTACAGTGGTGGGCAGCACACAAGACAAGCACAATGACTTTATTAGCAGCTATTGTCTCGGGCTCTCAGTGCTGATCCAGTCAAATCAGGTTTGAACATTCACATTTGTGTTTGAGGCGGTCCTCTGTGTTGTGCTCAGCCCATCAGCCATAGCTCTGGGGAAGCTGTAGTGAAGAAAGACCAATAATTTCTCCCAATTTCCTCCCATTTATTCCATAATGCTTGACACCTTCCTTAATTTACAGACCCTGCAGGAACCATGTGTACTGGGAGAGATTTTCACTGACATGATAAACTAGTGAGTGCCAATTCCCAAGGAAAGGTAGAGAAGAGTTGTGTAGCTTTAGCTTTCTTGCAGCTCTGCGAAACTTTACTGGTCTCCTGGAACAACTGTCTCATGAATGTCATTTGCCTTAAATCAAGGGTAATTTATTGATAAGTCTTGTTGTTCTGACTGGCTGTATGAAGGCACTGTGGATCACGGTCTGTGTTTCCGTTGGAGTTAAGGGAATTTTTTGGGGAAGAGAGAGAAGAAAGCATAATTTCATAATTTAAAAAAAAGAAAGAAACTGCAAATCTAGACCAGCAGTTTTATTGGGCATCATAGGTTTCCAGTACTGCCTAAGAACAGTCACACCTTATCTGTAGTCACATCTGGGCCAGACCTTTAGTTCATGTAAAAAGGGCATAGCTGCATGATGCCAAAGTAGCTAGGCTAAGAGGATCCAAGTAAGGATCTGACTGCCCGATTTTACTTTTGCTGGTTACTGTGCATTGCATTTCATGTATTTCAGGCAATATGTTTCCTATTTGCATAACTGTTTATATTTTAAACAATCCTATCTCAGAGCAACAATGTGTACTTGCTTTATAAAATATTTGTCTTGATATGTTTCCCAATTTCTGGTCCTGGCACATCAAACTCAATAGAACATATTCTGGTTTTGGGAAGATGAAATCAGCCAGTGATGTAATCTATGTAACTGATGTCTCTTTCCTTCATGGCTCCACTGATTTTGCTGCCTTTTATTTTACCTCTCATAAACTCAACAATAAAGGACAAACAATAAAAGTAAGTTTTGGATTTTAGACCCTCACTGTGTTTTACATCTGTAAGAAAACCATATAAGTAACTTAGCTAGGATTTAAGTCAATAAGAAACAGAGATAAGAGCAACAACCACTAGACTCAACGTCTGTCAGTCAGCAGAGATATATGTATCTTTAATGCGGAAAGGAATCATTACTTTAAAGAGCTATTTTGAGAACATCCTTTTTTAAATTCATTGCAAATACTAGCCAGGCACCATTAGCAGGAATATCACTTATCCTGGCATAAGGGTGCTCCAGGTGCTGAAAAAACTGCCTGGTATCAAGGACATAGTAAGTTGAGCAAGCTGTTCTCACTATTGAATGACTTTTTGAATTTGATGTGTCACACACACCTTACCATACAGTGGCATTTATGTTTTGGTGCTGGCAGGTCAAGTCCTGTGGAGGGGTTATTCTGCATCATTGCCATTGACTTTACAGCTGATAATTGCAAACATTTGGCAAGCCCTGGCAGAAAAGCTAAGGGAGTACAGAAAGTCCTGTCCAAAGCAATACCTTCAAGAAACTCTAAGCATGTACTACTATTGTCAGTGCTAATTTATATTCATTTAAACAAGATGTTTGGTCTCCTGAGTTTTCAACTCACCTCTTTAAGCACAAAAGCAAGGTGTTGGCAAATTTGGAATGACCAGCCCTCTTTGTGATAAACACAGCAAATACAGGAAATTGCAGATTTAAAATGATGAAAAAATGTGCCAATGCATCCATAAAATAATATATTTCTTTTCTGATGGAGCACAAGGAGAATTCATGATTTTATTATTTTTTTTAAATAAAACTCATTGTTAAATCGCCTATTTTAGATAAATCTATTTAGGAAGCTCATTTCCACTTATTTTCAACTCCCTTCCACTGTTGGCATGATGTAACATAATGCTCTTAATATCAGTAAGGGTCCATCCTAAGCTAGCAAGAGGATATTGCTGACTATTGAACCATTTAGTTATGTAAGATCAACTCTACTATTGGAAACATGGACTTACCCTCTTGCTGGTTTCAGAAAACATGCCATGATCAAGCGAGTCAAGGCAATAAAACATATTTTTCTACTATAAATATGCTATTTCCTTTTAAATATTCTATCATTAAATTTTGTCATTTTTGTCATGCCTATATGCACGTATCAAAAGCAGAGCAATCTTTTATCCTGCAAAGAGCGAATGCCATCTTAGCAATAAGCAGATTGTGTGATGTTTTAAGTGATGTTTTAGCCTAGGATTTTATGGGAAATTATTGAAAATATTTAAGAAAAACAACAGCAAACAAATAACACTCAGCAATACAGCTTTTCTAATTAGCTGGAAGTCAAAAGAACAGATGTCAAAGAGAACTATTTTCTTTTCCTTTGTTCTTTTCCTTAAAAAAAAATTCTAATGTACTCTCTTCAAAAACTTAAATGAAACAAAAGTAGCGTTCAGGCCAAAAGTCAAGCAAACCTCTTTGTTTAAATGTTCTAAGTTAGTGGAAAATATAAGACAGTGTGAAAGGAAACCTGGCTTGTCAGAGGCTATGTTAAGAATGGAAGAGCAGTAATTTGAGTGCAATGACTGGAGATAATAGTTAGTGGTATCTGAACAGACACTGTTCAAGTAGATGTCACTGTCATGCACTTGCTTTACACTTTTTGTTGCTAGAAGCTGATCTATGACAAATGCAAGCCAGTTAGTCATTATTGGGGTCAAAATGACATGAGATAAACACTTTCAAAATAATAGGTGAATTGCCATGAGGCTTCTGTTGAATTCAGTGGAACCTCAGCATGAACTTCAGGGTTCAGTATTTGGTTTGTCTTGTTCATGGGAGCATGGAGTCTTGCCTGTTCTGCCTTGTATTGGTCTGGAGACCACAAAAAATACATTTTCAAGTAGTGGCCTGAGAAAAAGCCACAGAAACATTGTATTCCAAAGCTCCAACAATATTCAGGGTCAAGTACAGAGATGATGTGACAGATGGAAATGAATGCAGGAAAAGGAATGTGGTCTGGAGACCAAATATGTTGTATAAATTTAGCCCGTGCTGGAAATGTTAAGTTCAAGCAATCACACCAATCCCATTGTCTATAAAGCTCAGTTATAGCTTTTGATATAATTCCGGTGGAATTTGTAACAAAAAGTTGAATTTAGTCCTAGCAGTATTTTTTCATAATGCAACAGGAATAATATATAGAAAAGAACAAAAACCTGATGCAGATTCACTAATCTTCACCATGGTAGTCTGTGCATTCTTGTTAAATGGGACCTACAACAGTTCACATTCTCTTCCTCTCTGTGCCCCTTTTGTTGTTGCCATTGTTGAAGGCTTTGAAAACAAATGCCTGTGCTATGAGGTCAAAAATCTTTTGAGTAGACCATATACCATAGGTGTAACTCAAGAATGACTTTAGTATGCTTCCTAACCCTTCTCCATCTGCTCCTGGCACCTGATTTATTACAGCACACAGGTCAAACTTGTCTCTGGTGCTTGACTGGTCATAAAATCCTTTTTGTACAAGGAGGAGAGGAAAGTATTAGCATTCAATAAATTACAAAGTGAAAGAACATTAAGAGTAACAATATCACTGATTTTAGTCTGGCTTTGAAACTCCATGTTAGGCAGAAGAACTGCAAGCATTTTTGGCTAGAGAAATCTGAGGGCACCTTGCATCCTGAGGTTTCTTGGGCCTTGGCTAACTTTATTTGAACATGGGATGCACACTCCGCTGGCTGCTTTCAGAAAGGAATGCAGGAAAGAGTGGAGTAATTGGGAATTGCGTTTCCTCTTTTGACAGGACCAACTGCTGTTGCAGTGTATTTAGATACTGAGGCTGGCTTTTTTCACAAGTGGCCTTCAAGCTTCTAGTGATCCAAGCTGTCAACGCTTCTTTTGGAGTTTAAGATGGGATTTTTCTAAAGAACCCTGTATAGGCCCAATTCTGTTCCCCTGAAGGCTGGTGATGGTATTTTTATTGATTTTTATGGGAAGCACTTCTCTGAGCTAGAAAATCTCAGTGTCTTTGTGATTTTAGGAAGACAAAATAGAGGTGTAAAATGCTGGCATTTAATCTCATCTTTTCTTTTGCTTTGGCGCTCTGGTGACCTGTTTATTTTCAGCTTACTTCCTCACTGGAGGAGTAACTGGGAATTTTTTCTCAAGCTGTCATGACACAAGCTGAATAAATAGAGCTGCAGAGAGCTTTAGCCTGAGTCTGTCTTTTCACAGTGCAGAAGGAAACTACAGACTTATGATCAAAGTGGAGGGAAGCCAATGCGAGCATTTCTGTTGTTCTCACTAAAATTTGGATTGCGATGGGTCTTGCAAAAAAGCTTCACATACAAAAAATCCACCAAAATAATGTTTAGTTTTGCTTAGTATTACATTTTCCTGTAGCATGGTAAAAACAAAAATTATAGTAATTTTGAATGATAGAGAGGGCTCAAATCCAGCAGTTAATTAATTTTTCACTGCATCCTCATTCCTATTAAAGACTTGAAGACTTGCACTGCTATTTAATGTGAAGTTTGAAGACCAAAGGGTGGATAACAGAGTGAAGATGATATTTACCAATACTCTGAGACATGAGTGGATGCTATTAATTCTGCCTGTTTGGCTGGATGGCTACATGGTGCTCAAATAGCTGAATTGGCTGGCTGTACTCTTTTAAAAACAAACGAAAAAAACCAACTCAAAACACCAGGTTCTAGTAAGTAGCTGGAAAAGGGTTTGATACCATTTTATACTCTTTTCTCTAAAGGCATTTAGTAGGATTTTTCAGAGAGATACTCTGTATGATGATAAATTAAGTTTATGGAGATGGGAAACATTGCTCTTCGAGGCTGAAAAATGGGCTTGCAAATATCATACTGTGATTCTGCGTACACTGAGGCTCTGCCCTGGGAGGCAGAGGAGTAATTGCTCCTTCTGGCATCCTGTTAGCTTTAATGCAGCTTGGAAGAGCTTGTTCCAAACTCTGGCTATACTTGTGCAACTCTGTTGAGAGTTTTTTCTTGTGTCAATTTTGATGATGAAACAAGGTGAATTTTCTCTTAGTCACTCAGAGATGTGTTGGGTCTGCATTATTAAGAGAAGGGGGAAAAAAAATTGTAAACCCATGTATCTGTAATTGGCAATACAGAGCCTTTTTGCTTTTAGAGATTAAATCCTTTTCAAAAGCAGCAGTAGGATTTTAGGCACCTTATTTGTCTGTCAAGGTCTATCAGTAGAGAATTGTTTTCTCTAGTGAAACTGTTTGTGCTGAATGGTACAATTGTGTCTCCTGAAGAGAGGATCTGAAAGTCAGTGGCCTATCTGCATCAGCGAGTTGCAGTAGTATGATATAACACATGGTTTTAACTGATGCAATGAAGTTGTGGTAAAGGCTGTTTCATTTGTAAGCCTGGTGGTTTTGGTTTTTCTTGGTTTCTTGGCTTCGCTGGCAAGAGACAACTTGTGAAGCCACCATAATTGAGTTGCATTTAGTTTAAGGTGGGCACTCTCATCTAACTGAATTAAGACTGTCTTAAGCTGCTATGGTGTAGTTGCAAGTGTTTGTATAGATTTAGATAGTTTTAAACACAGATGTAATTTAAATCAATATAAAAAATGTGTTATGGAAATTTTGTTAAAATTTTCAAAGGAAGTGTTCCCATGGTCAATTTGCTACCTGCTGGAAATTATAAGCTGTTGGACCTCAGAAAGGTGAGGCGAGTACTACAGGATCATGTGGAAGGGCAGGTGAAATATATGAACCAATCGGGCTTTTCAGTTGAGATCACAGAACAATATGTTTCACAGAAAAATATCCATGTGAACAAGGTGACTTATTTTTGCCAAACCCAGATCTTTGGTAGATTTATAAGTGTTCAAAAATATGTATCATAAAAAAATCAGAATATTTTGGTTAGCTCACTCTCCTGTGTCATGGACAGTTGTACATAAAGCTTCTGTGGGTATTTCCATAGCCCATGGGGAATTACCTCCACTGAGGATAGAGAAACTTTCAGAGGCATGGATAGATGCTGAATGTTTTATATCTGAGTAGCTCTGTAAGAGGTACACTAAGGCATCTTAACTTTTATAGACCATGTATTCAATGGGATTGCAACATATGATTTGGAGCTTAGATAAGCTAGTGTGGACATGGGTAATAGTGCTAAGTGTCTGGGAAAAGTGGAGAAAAGACTGCAGGGGAAAAGAAAAAAAGCTGTGTTCTGACTAATCAATTCATCAGCCATTGCACTTCTGCGTTGTGCTGTACAGCCACATTCTTCCCAGGTATAGAGATTCTCACGTGACATGAGATATGCCCAGGGTAATAAATCCTAGCAGTTGCATTATACCAAAACAAGAGATAAATGCAAGTTTTATTCATCTTGCTACAGTTTGAAGTTTACAGTTCTGTGTTTTCTACTGCAGAGCTTCTTACTCAACCTTTATCAGCCTCATTTCCTGGTTGGCTGATTGGTACCGATTTATAGTAGTAATATGAATATCTTCATAGATGAATGGTGATATCTAGTCAGGCTGCCAGAGAAATTGCACATGTACACCCGTGGAATAAATGGGCTAGCATATAGATTCCCTCAGCTAAAGAGAAATATTCAATATCTCCTCGTCCTGTTCCCTGTCATCTCATTCGAAGGTGCAAGTTTGGTGATTTTTCCTTGTCTCTTCAGGAAAGTGGTAGAGTGGTCAGGGTCAGGCCGTGAACAATATCTGTGGGAAGCTGTAGCCTTTCACTCACACAGAGGCAGACTTGTTGGTTTTTGGGTGGAAGTCTACAGATACTATGCAACTGTGTAATCACAAATGCTTCCCTGAAAAAGCTTCTGTGCATCCTTCCAGTAAATCCTTTTTGGAGCTGACAAGGACATGAGGTCTCAGTTGTTCTGCTTGTTGGAAGAATTATGGGATACATTTAATCTCAGGCTGGAGTGCAGTAAGTAACTTCTCTTTGTGAACCTCTGTGAAGCAGTATCACGAGGTGCTTTTTCTGCAATAGCTGTGAGCAGCCTTATTAGCTTTTTCAATGGCTGTCCTGACTCCTTGTGGCCACTAAAGACACTTCTGATACATAACCTAATTTTTCAGAGGACGGTGCTTTTTCTGTTCAGTGACATTGTACAGATCAATGCTTATTGTATTTAATTAAAATAGGTCATTGCTTATTGTTCAATTTTGTAGAAACCTCCGTTTAGACATCTCTGGGAGTTAGGAGGTGACTCATGGATCTTTATTAATGCTGAGATTTAGCTTGCCCTGAATGCTTTTACAGTGAGCATGTAACTGCTATAAGAGTTCTTTGCTGTTAGCCTTACCTGTCCTGTATGGTCTTTACACCTCACGTAGCTACAGTTGCAGCAGGTAGAGCAGAATCAAGATGAAGAGAATCTGAGAGATTTTTGTCTGGAAAGCTTTGTGATACAATGATGCAATAAAAGCCATCTATATTTAGATGGGCTCAAGTTTTCCATTCTTGCATCTTCATTTTATATTAGTTTTAATCTGTTGGTTGTCGGGTTGTTTAGAAGGACTGAAATTTGGCAGGAGGAAAATACTGCTTTATCTATGTAATGCTGACAATTGTTTTTCCTTCCTTTCCTGGATTAGTTTATAGTGGTAGGTGGGTTGTTTCCCTTTTGGTTTCTTGTCTGTATAAGAACAGACTACAAATATCCTGATGGATACAGTTACCCAAAAGCGGCATCAGTAACAGGCACTGCCTTAACAGTATTTGAAATTGTTAATGTAGCTATGGAGAGAGGATCTTCAAGTACTTCCTGCATCTGAAAGTTTCCTGTACTTCTTTGGATGTGCTTATGAAGTCTTTGGGAGGAGCTGGGAACAAAAGAAAGGGAAGGAGATCTTGGCCAGGTTCATTAAATTAAACCTTAGATTTAGCAATGTAGGGAGGTCAGCCCAGTTTTGTTTCTGCAATAATGTGAGTGGGTTTTCCCTGTTGTTGACTCTTGTAAATGGATTAAAACTTTATATTCAAGAGCTGCTGATTTACATAAAATGATGGTCTTGAAATATATATTCATGTGTGACTTTCTCCTCCTTCCTCAGAGAGGCCGAATATATCAGTTCGCTAGAATTCAGCTTAAATCTGACATTTTTGACTTTCTCTGGCTTTTATGGGCATGATTTGTAAGCCGAATAGCATTCTCAGAGTCATTATTTTTGTGCATGCTTTCTGAATATGAAATTTTGATTGCTACAGGTGAATACTTCCTAACCCACTTCTACTTGATTCTGATAAGGTCCTACTTCATAAGTATAAAAATGCGAACACTTATAATGAACATGGTGAAGTAGAAAGTATCCCATTATCAATTAATACCTTAAAATTTAAAATTGCGGCTCAAAATTCAGCTGTCACTAGAATCAAATGACTGTCTCATGATTCTCCCTGTAGCAAGGTAAAAGAATTGCTGACTGCTCCTTCCAAAGAGATTTCTCTTTGTGATAGATTTAAAGTACAGTCTGATACTTCATTCTTGGAGTATGTTTTGTGAGGGTGGCAGTGAACAGTGATGACAGAATGACAGAATTTCAAAGGAACTTCATCCTAGCTGACCTGCAGCTAATATCTGCAGGCACAGTGTTCAGTGTCTTCTGTGTGAGAAAGCACTGGTGCTACTGGATAGCGATATTGCAGCAGTCTATAGGTGCGTGCATCTGTAGGCGTATAGAAGACCTCCAAGAAATTAAAGATGGTGCATGGGGTGATGCCAGCCTGTGTGAATCCTTCTTAGGATAGTGACTCTACAGTGATCCTAGCAGACTAGTCTTTATAAAGCTCTCAGGACGCAGGCAGGTGTCAGTATTTGTATCCTGTCCTGCAGAGATGGAGTCAGTGGAATATTAGAGCTTCCCCCTCTGCTGCCCAGCGCTGCTCACGCTCTGCCACATGTTTTCAAGGAATAAGACACAAATGAAATGCGGCAAAAGAAAACCATATGCAGCACTCCATATAAACACACCAAACGATATTCATATTCTGATGAAGGGAAAGGAGAAAAGCTATTTTCTTGTACCACTAGTTGGTTGAGAGGAACTTAATAAACCAGCAATGCCTAAATGGGATTGCTGGGAATAATATAGGCAGAGGATCCGTTATAAATACCTGTGTACTTTATAGTAGCAGAAATTCTTCCTTTATTCTTATCTCTGTAGTGCTCTGGTAGGAAAAGGAATGGAAGTTACAAATTCATTACTGACTATACAGTTCACAGTTAACCCTGCTGAAGGACCTAATTTGTAAAGAGAGTATAGAATTGCTTAATATCTTCAGTATGTCTCAGATACTCCAAATATCTTCCTAAAATCAGATTAAAGATTTAGCTAGTGAGAAGTTTGTCACTCTCTTTTTCTGGCCTCCATCCTTCCAGCTGCCAGATCCCATCAGCATGTTTTCGCTGTAGCATTTCACATTGCAGGTGCTGGAGTGCCACACGCAGTAAAAAAAAAAGTGCTGCAAACCATCAGCTGTCCCAGAACTGTGCTGAGCAAAGCCAAGCAATGCATAATTCACCTTTGAGTTACTCTGCGCTACTACAGCTGGCAATGACCTTACAGGAAATCTCAGGACTGACACTTGGTTTGCTCAATGAGGGCAACAACACCAAATAGTCTGTGTAGCAGTATTGGTCCTGAATGTGATAGAATACAGGGGGCTGATGAGAACTCAAAGCCTTCATTTTACTATCTGAAGAAGGTATGTAATCATCAGAAGATGAAAGGCCAGCAAAAGATGCAAATTTAACCCTACATCTTCCCTATAAAGATCAAATGTCACAGCCACTTAATTTCAATGGTTTTCTGGGGAGAACTCAAAGGCGCTTAATAAGAATCAGGTGTACAAGAAGTTGATTCTCACTAACTGGATTAAAAAAATTTGTGAAGCTTTTTTTGTTCATACTGGCCAGTTTGGCCAAGACAGAAACTACCTCCTTTCATACGAGAGCGAAAAGTCTGAGGCAGGCAGGAATTGCCTTTAAGAATGGTTGGAGAGCACCCAGGATCTGCAGCCGCACTGCAAAAGAATAATTTAGCTATGTGTGTTTGTCTATAGTGTAGGAATGTACCTTTGGGTTTGAAAGGGTTTTAACTGAGTAGTTTCAGGCAGCACACAGATACTGCTGCCACAGGGACAGAGCTGCTCTTCTCTCCTGCCTGTGGTCTCTTGTTACCATCCCTTCTGCTCTCCCTCCCTCGGCACATGTCTTTAGGCAGCTGCATGGCGAGCAGGGCTGGGGCAGTGATCTGGTCAAAAATGTGGCCGAGTCGTGTGTCCAGGTTTCCAAGCTTGTATTTCTCAGGAGATGCGGGAGTCGTGTTTGTGCCTGGTAGTGAGTAGGCAGACTAGCGTGACACACTAAAATTTTAAGAAATCTGCCTGGCTTATTAAAGGGTGTGTGAAGATGGCAAAGAACAATGGAATTATGTTAAAGCCTGCTCTGAAGAGTGGGGAGTAGGGTGGCAAATGGGATAAGCAATTGGCAGAGGTGTCTGAGTAAGGGTTTGAAAAACAAGGAAGTTCGGGAGAAGAAAAAGGAGGGGCACATACTTAGGAAAGGAGAAGGGATTGTTCTTGCTGCAGCAGGCTTTGATGAAAGGAGGGGAGCCTGGCCTCCCTGTTGTGGAGGGAGGTCGTGTGTGCCAGTGAAGGGGGATCCTAAATCCCTGACAGAACTCCAACCAAATCCCAATAAGTGCTCCACAGTGAGGAAATTGAGGCTGTCAATGTAGGGTAGGATGTTTTGTTTTGTTTTTTTTAAAAAAACCATAAATCTTTAAAACCATTGTGATTTTCATCAGAAAGAATAACAGAAAACTTTGGTCAGGCTGCATGTCTGCTCTAGCTTTTTGCAGAGGGGAATTGTAAAGCAACAAGCAGGTAAGGATGAAACTCTGGGAAATGATTGGCTTAATGTTTTGCAGTGATGATGGAGCTTCTACGGGTGGGCCTAGTGTCTTAAAACAGCAAGACAACAAGGGTCAATTCCTATGACAGCACAACAGATGCTATCTATGCCCAGGCATTGCAGGGGCTGAAGAATATGAGATATATTGGAGCAGGCTGCTCCAATATGGCAGCTTTCAAGTGTTCCTGTTAAGAGTGAGAGCACCTTGACAAAGCACAGGAGGAGGATCTCAGCCCGCATACATGATGTAAGGGAATGTCCAGTCCATAACCTGTGAAAGGACCATGGTGGATGTCAAGGAGAGGCAGGCAATCCCCATGCAATACATTGAGCTGCCCTGGCAGGACCTACCACAGGAGAGTGCTATTTTCTGTCAATAATTGTGTCCATGCTGCTGGTTAGCTCGTGTGCATGCGGTATGCTCAGGGGTTGAAATTTTGCATCGAAGTGGGTACACGAGGAATTTGCATGGACAGACATGAAACACAAATATGCCCAAGCTGATGATGAAAACAGGGTGTTTATACTGGAGAAGCAGCCAATGTTTCTTTAGTTGTCTGAAGAGGTGTCACCTGCCATTTTGTTGAAGTGGCTGCAGTCCAGGTAGATGTGGAAAAAAAGCCTTGAGTTAAGCTGCCTGCAATGCTAAATCTGTTGGGCTCCTGATGGGAGACTAGCAGAAATGGTGGTGGTGTTGGGTCTTGCTTGCTAATTCAGCATATATCCTGAGAACAGATTAGAGCCCTGGCTTAACTTTAAAGGTGGAGCCCCCTTGGGAAGAAGAGCCATCTCCCTAGCCTTCTTCACAGCTGCTGCTGTGAGTTGAAATATGTATCCCTGTCTCAAAGGCTGGATATATCCCCTCTTAAAAAGACTCAAGGGGAAAAATATTGTTTTAAAAAAGGCTAGAGCTATTAAATGCTTAAGACTACTGCGCAGCATGTGTGGTTTTCTGGCTGATGGTGCAGGAGGATCAGGAGTCGCTCTCTGCTGAGGTTCTGAGGGGCTGGCAGGAACGTGGCTTAGTGGTTACACTGTACCTACAGGGTGGCCACCTGGTCGTTCAGGCAGCAAGTCACAAGGATCCCCTTGTCCAGTTTTCTTCCATCACTCCTCGCTTTACACTGCAGCTCCTCCTGCCCTTCCTGCTGGTTTTGCTTATTCAATTAAATTTAAGACTGTGCTATAAAAAAAAGTCTCTGAAACCAGCCTAAGTTTGTACCAGATGTTTCATGTGAAAGTGGGAATTAAAATACCTTGATTCACATCACAAACAGACAAATAAGGCAGTCCTTCCCCTTTGCTGGCAGGCCACTGTTACGTCTCTCTAGTGGAGTGAGGGCCGGAGGAGCTCTCTGGCACCAGCACTCTAAAAATTGACACTGTTTTTGCAGCACGTCTCTGTGCTGAGGCTGTGCCAGGTCCTTCATGCTACTTGTTGGCTGAGGCTGGGCAGGCTGCTCTGCGCAGAACCCCTGCAGGGGCTCCCCCACCCCAGCTTCTGGGGTAGCTGCATTTGAGACAGCACTTGAAGGAGAGGGAAGGTCACTGCCTCCAGCAGCAATGCTGCTCATGTTTTTCCCAGGCTGGAGGACCTTTGCAAAAGCTATTCTCAGGTTCTAAAGATTTGCCAGTCTCTGAATGCAGCTTGGGAGAGGGGTTTTCTTACTCTCCCAAGTGCCTCCTTTCCCTGCACTGAAGGAAAGAAATGGCATTGGTTTCCTTGGTCTGACACTAATGCTTCCAAATGCCTTCGCTGCTGAAAAGTTCTGAGTAGCGACAGAGAGAGAGAGAGGGAAAACAGTGGTGGGGAGGCTGACAAATGTCCATTTCTTGGATAGGAAAATAAAACATGAAATCTTTGTTGGTGGAAAAAATACATATTTTGAAAACAAAACCTGGCTGTGTTTTGGAACAAGTTGCATGCAAGACTTGGTTCCTGTTTGCTTGTTGCCTTGTGCAATATTGTTGATGTGTTTGTTTGACCATACAGACTTTCTGTTGGGGATTTTCGTTTTCTGCGTTGACATGCAAAGATATTTTGCATCTAAAACTTCAGCTGCTTTTGACAATTTGGGCTGTTGTTGTGCTTTAGAAGCACAAGTAGCATGCAATATGCAGAGGATGTTCAAGCTGTGCAGTTGGTCCTGTAAACTTTTGTGCATGCCTGTTTTCAAGCAAGTGGATAGTCCTAGTGAAGTGTTAGAATGTCTTTGAATATAATCGTGCATATGTGTCTTGAGCTCATAGTATTTTTAGGCAAATATTATAGAAATACAAATGTTCTCAGTTTTAAAAGACACATTTCAGATGCACTGTCTATTTCTTTATTTGCTAGTTAAGACTTACCAGTCAGGGAGAGATGGCTGAAAGGGTGTAAGAGACTTAAGTGTTGTTTCATCTAACAGTGCTGGATCCTGGAGGCAGGCCAGAAGAAAGTGTAGAGTAGATAGGGGCATAAACACCCACATCCATTAAGCTAACATAACTGGTGAATCATTAAGGGTCAGGGAAGCCGTTATAAATAGAAGTGGCAGCAGAAGGTTATTTCTGTGAAGGACTTCAAAGTGAGGACGAGAAGCTTGAATGTGATGTTGAGCAAGTCAGTCAAGGGAGAGTGACAGGAATGGAGGATGGTGTCCAGCAGGCAAGAGATTGGTGCTGTATTTTTAACAGGAAGAAAACCCATGACACTCATTTATGAATTGTTAGCTTGTTGAAACCAACATTAAAATCTGGAGTCTTTTACACAGTTAAGTTTGGGGTTTTTTTTTCTCTTCATTGAACAAACAATTCATGTGTCAGATTTAAATTTATAACTAATTTTATTTTCTATAGGGCTCATGTACTGAGTTCTACAAATTGATATCAGTTTTGGCAATTTTGAAAATCTTGAGATATTTGTTAATTATTTTTGCCGAGTTTTTCTATGACTCCCCCCGCCCCCAATAAATTAGTTTTGGGTGGATGTGTCCATCTCATGACAAAGTTATGACAAAGATTGGTTCTGTCATGCATTTGATGATGATGTTCTGACTGGTAAATGGACAACCCTTACTTTCTGAGGAGGTAAGGTATTCTAAGAAATACGCCTTGAAATGAAGTCTGGAAAGCAATAAAGACATATCATTATAGAATAAATATCTCATAATTAGTAAGCATAGTGATGTAACAGTGAGGTCTCAATATTAAATTTCTCCAACACATGTTGTAGAAACGCGTGCAGAATAACATGTCAATTCTAGTGATGAGAAAATGCGAGGGAGAAGACAACATCAAACAGCACCATCTACTGTTCCCGTGTGGGCTGTGAAGACCGCAGTAAAATGGGGACGTTTTTTCCAAAAGGAATATTCTGACAAAGTGGTTTTTGATATTCTGCTAGCAGTTTACAAAAACTCTCTTAGTGATCTTACTGACTTGTGTGGAGACGTGGACATGTTAAGCTTCTGATTTGGATAGTTTTGCTAAAATCCTGCTTTGACAAAACCTGAAAAGTTTTGATGACACCTGCTTGTGTGTGACATTCAGAAATTTGGTCATGGTGAAAGATCAAGACTTCCCCTAAGATAAATAAATTTGGGTTAATATAGACTTATTTGCATATTTTAAAAGCTTGCCCAAATTAATACATGCATTAGTACATACAATAAAACATTAACACATACAATATATACATCAATGCATACAAGAATTAATACATACAATAAAACTTTAATACAGTCATCACATGACAGTTTACATGCCCTGAAACAAATGGCCTGCAGAGGTGCTTATTGACTGTAATTTTGGTAATATCTAGCTTTTGAAACCATTGTAAATATATCCAAGTAAATAGAAAGTAGTGAATAAGAGGTCTGAGGGAGAAGGGATTCCTTCAGCCCCCATTAATAGCAGCTCATGTACCCCTAGAGGATGCACAAATAAAAATGGGATATTAAATGGCCCATGAGGAATAAAAATTGGCCATGAGGGCAGAGAATTAAAAAAACCAAAAAAAGTAGTGTGAAGTCCGTTGTTACCTGCTTGTGGTGAGTAGAGATAAAGACATACAGAGAAATGATAGGAACCTGGAAGTACGGTTCCCAGCACTGTCAGCTTTGAAAGGAAAGTGCCCTGACCTCCTTTCTTGGATGAGGGATTACAGCTGACTTCAGTGGGAGTAGCATGTAGGAGTGCAGGATTAGGGCCAGTGTAATCCTGGGCGTACTGCGTGAGTGCTGCACTTTACTCACTCAGAAATGGGCTTGAGCTGAGAGCCAAGTCTGGATTTAAGATGGGACTTTTTGAGAGTGCAGGGGTGTTTGGCAGAGGAGTTTTAAGGCAGGTCTGGAGGCAGCGTGTAAGCAGGCACTTAAGCGGTTCAGCCATGTGTGCACAATTCCTGGATTAGAAGTTGTGCTGCCACAGCTATTACAGTGCTCCCACTGAGGAAATGAGAGCTGCTGAAGGGCAAGGTGTTGGCATTGGCACCGCATCCTGCTTATGCCAGAAGAATAGTGTGGAAGCTGCTTGCGGCGAAGGCAAAGCTTGTTCATATCTGTCTGCAAAAGACTATGTACACATACCCTCAGTCTGCTTTATTAGAGAGGAAGATGGGAAGTGCAGAACTGGGTCAAAACTCTTCCAGACTGGTTAGATGTTGGGATCTGGTTTTGGTTCAGTCCGTTTTCCAATAGCACATTTATTTTGGATACTTAATTTGTGGATGAGATGATAGAATATCTTGATTTTTTTAAAGACTGCATTAAATGCAGTCTTTAAAAAATTAAATTAAATTAAATGCATTTAATTGCTTTAAGATGTATTTACCACTATGGTGTAGTGACTTTCATAGCAGACATATAACTTCAGAAAAATCCTACAGCATATAACAATACCTTAATGAAACTAGACTCCCTTTTTATAAGGTACATATGGTATGTTCAAACAGCTCTGTTATCATAATCATGGTCTTATGATGTGCTGGGCTCTCCTACAGCTTAATGATGGATTCAACATTATCATGAACATTGGACTGACATAGAGGATGGAAGGGAAGTAGTAATTTGTGCCTTCTCCATCTGCAGCTTGTTGCTGTGGTTATTATAATCTCAATTTGTTTCTAAATGAAAACCTTTGATTAAGGAGATCCATTGATGATGATGATTATTACTTGTTTTCAATACTGTTATTGTGAAATTCAAAGCAGAGAAGATAGCTTAAAGAAAAGCCTTGGTGGCTGTATCGCACTTACCATGATAAAGAAATAACACATGGTAGTAACAAGTAACAAATTTCCGATTCAGAGATCGGAAAGTACTTAAAAAATACGTTTCCTGCAGAGCATATGGATTAAATTCATTGAAATATTGTAACTAACTTTTTCAACCAAATGTGGGGGAGAAAATAGAAATGCTCTAATTAATTAATTTAAATTTTAAGCTCCTATTCATCTAGCTGGACAGGACATGAAGTTTTGAGTTTTGGCTCAAATGTAATATTTTGCTTGACTCTCAAAAATATTTTGCTGAGAGTGAGGAATCAGAGAGTTCATTCCAGTTTAAAGATGGAACCCTTTTTTCAGTTTAGATTATCTTATTTTATTTTTCTGAAAATCTAGTATTTGCACAGTTCTAATTATGAGCTCTGACATGGGATCAGATTCTCTGCTTCTCAAGAGGGCTGAGTAGCTTAATTAAGAGTACCTTGTCTCTATGAACAATCTGGCCCTGAAACTTGAGGTTCACGCATCATTTCCAGTAATGTGCTACTGGAATAATTATGGAACCTCTTAAGCGTGGGGGGGGGGGGGGGGGGGGGGAAGAGCAGCAAGCAAGTACCTAACATGTATTTTTAAGAGCAGGTGGCTTAATCTTCCACTAAATAAAGCAATAATTTCAGCATATTCTGGTGATTATAGATAATAGTTTTTCAGGTAATATTAGCTTTTTCAGGTGTGGCATCTTGTTCTAGATGTTGTAACCTGTTGTTTACTCCTTCAGTGTATTCAGGTTTACTTAGTAATTGCTTTGCTGAAAACCAGATTATATATTATTTAGCTGTCAGCTGCATTGGAAAAGTGCCAAATAACTCTTAAACAACCAAATGTTACCCAATAAACAGCAGTGAGAACAACTCATGCATGAAGCAAGGACCCAACTTGTTTTCTTGTTAGATGGTTAATATTGGAAAGAAGTTCTGAATCGGGTCTTTCTGCATTTGCCTCATCATCCAAGTTATCTGATGGGATTGAAAAAGTTTGACTTTTCAGTTAAACAGTAGACAGAAGTAGCTTAGCCATTTCAAAAAGACCCTCAAACTATTTTGACTCAAGGAAAAGCTCCAAACAGTCCTCAGTTCAGCTGGTGTTTCTAAATGAAGTGGTCCTGCAGTAGAATTTCAGTATAAATTGTTACACTCATAAAATTGGTTGGAAACAGCTAATGGTCAGCGTTTTTCAGAGTCAGAACAGGAATCCCTATTGAAGCTTCCCTTTGAGCAAAGCAGGGGAACTGTCTAACCCTATCTCAACAAACAACTGCCTTATCGTATATTTTGAACTTAGCCAGTAAAGAGAAGTTTTACTGGAGATAATGGCCAAAACAAAAACTGCACGTGTGCTCAGACTTAGAGGAGAAAGTTCTAAACCCAAGTTTTGAGTTGCATCCATTTATAATAAGCTACTGAGCTTTAAATTGGGCTTAGCAGGAAAGTTGGCATATTTTAGGTGTTAATGTGTTTCCCTGACTGGAGAATCATGCAGGATTTAGGGTATCTGTGTTGTATATCAACTCTTTGGGGTAAGGAAATTCTATCAATGCTGTGATACAGCTGGGAAATGGAGACAAGACTCTTCAAAAACCACAAAGGAAGTTGGTGGCATGGTTAAGACTGGGAATAGGTGTCCAGACTTGAAGCCTAATCCTGAAGCTTCTGAAAACCTTTAGGGGCTTCAGGGGTCTTGGTTATACACTTACATTAAAGGCTCTCAGTCCTTCTTTTTGTGAAGGATAAGGCTATTTTGGGTCAAACAACTGAGCATCTAAACTGTCAGGCTGCCTCGTTTCCTGCTCCCTTGAAATGTTCTTCACTGGAAATATGCCGGGCGGAAAGGAGTCCATGTCAGGCTGGCTTTTGGTTGAGCAGGTCCTTGCAGCCTGTTTTGCAGTTCACATTGCAACAGCTTGTGGTCAGCGGGCGGAAAGCAGGAGTGGAAACTATTTGAAGAGTGTGCTTCCCACCCTTCCCTCCTGCTCTGCTCTGCCTGAAGCAACTTGTTTGATTCCATATATCTTATTTTCCCTGTCGGAAAATGACTCCCACTCAGAACAGGATTAGGGAGCTTGGCAAAGGGAGGGTAAACTTAATTATAGGACAAACCAACATTCCCTCCCCCAGGAGTCTTGGCTTCGGTTGTCACTTTTGATGGTTACTCTCTATAAATGGTATCTGGTTGTCCTGTGTTCTTTTTCATCTGATAAGATGACATCTTTTTTACTCCTGTGTTGTTGCCCTGGTGTACAGATTTCAGAGACTGATGGATTAAAATAGCCAATCTACAGAACACAGTGACTGATGCTTTTAATCACACTGCGAATATGGCATTAGGTTGAGATCCCATCTAAGTTTAGACACTTTGAGGCACCTAAAGTATGACGAAAGTCTCTCCAGGCTTTTCCAGTTGATGGAGCAAGACAGGATCTCCATTCAGGTGTAAGGAGAACTGAATTATTTTTTGCACATATGTATTTTTCTCTTCAGTCTACTGAAGGAACCTACAGTGACAAAGGTTCTAAAAACTACTGAAATTAATCTAGATGTTACAGATAGAAATTTAACATTTTGGCCCTGATCCTGTAACAGTTATTACATGTCCTTAGCTATGTGCACACCAAACTAAACAAAGGGTTTGTAATATAATGCATCATTCTGTGATGATTTTTGATAATCTTACATCATGTAATGAAGGAAAAGCAACACAGGATGCAGGACATGCTTGTATCTGATTGTGTTCTATAGTGCTAGATACTGTAGTGTTAAGGATGCCTCTTTATTCCTGTAGCTGATCTTTCCAACATTGAGTCACACGAGGTGTATTCAGTGTTGACTCTGCCTGGGTAAATGACACCGCAGTTAAACTGAGCAGACAGGATCTGAGCAGCCACAGTGCAAGTGATGTGTGAGGTACTCGCAACTCTCGATGCCTGTCTTACCTCAATGTTGCCTGGAATTTGAGGGTTGTTCATGCCATAGACCTTAGCGCTCTTATAAGCTGAGGTGCTTTGGTGGTCTTTCCCAATGAACAGGTAGCAGAGACCGGTCCAGTATGCTGGAGATTTACAAGACCTGTGGAAGGTATTGAAGGACTCTCCTCAGACTTTGCATTCTGGCAGAAAAATAAAGGGGTTAAAAAACCCCAAATGCAAGTACAGTCATCTTCCTTACATTCAGGTAGCCTATGTCGGAAGCCCCATTATCTTGGCATTTTCTGTCCATAAATAGAAGGGAGCTGTAGAAAACACCTTTCATGCTGGGTCTGCAAAGAAATCTTTATTAAGCGGACACTGTCTTGCCAGATTTCACAGCTTGATAGGTCTTATCATTGTCACCAGCCTCCAGTGAAGATTTTTTTGCTGTGCATGTACTACTGACAATCAAAGTTAACAGATGTCTGCATGTGTTATAAAGCAGTAAAATAACACCAAATTGGGAAAAAGGGAACATGGGCAATGAGTGATATGTAAAGGGGTGAAAGAAGGTCAAGAAAAAGGTCAGAATATGAATTTAAATATTGCTTGATTGATCTGGCATGGTATTCTGTTTCAGTATACTGGGATAGGGGCAATGAAGGACCAGGATCTTATCCATCAGCTATCTGACCTGCAATATTTTCGGTGCAAAACCCACCTGTCTAAGAAAGATCAGTCCCTATGCTGATTGTAGAATGGAACTGACAGCAGAACTGGAGGAGGGTATACCTTGTTCTGTATTGAACAGATATTATAGAGGATTTAGTTCAGGAGAAGAGCTTTAAGACTGAGACATGCACTACATGTTTCTTCTGTGTTTCTATGGCCTGGTCTAGAGCCTGTTTAAACTAATGAAAGACTCCTTACGAATTCAGTAGAATTTAGCAAAGTTGTTGGTAACAGCTGGCTGAGAAGTTGCATTTCTGTCCACTGATTTCATCCTGAATGAAAGCAAAATAAATGTTTACCAAAAGAAATAGTCAGACGTTCTTTGTTTAATCATTATCAGAATATTTGATAAGGTTGCTATGGTTATTTTCTTATAACATAAACATAAAAAGTGACATGGTTCAATCTTGTAAGTATGAAAAGACATTTCTTGTGGGATATTTTAACTTAGTCAAACCTGCGTTTTTTTGTTGGGGAAACCATTGTGTACAGTCTTTTTTGATCAGCAGTAGCAGAGATATTTTAAAACCCATAGTAATTTAAGAAAATAAGACTTTGGAAAATACAGATTAGTGATGTTCTGGTTAAAAGTTTCTGCTATCCAGCACCAAAAGTGCTGAGCAGGAAGAGAAAGAAAATGACAAAAGCAACTTTATGGGCTTTTTGTTTACATTTAAAAAAACCCCAAACCAAACCAAACAACTTCCCAACAACACCACCCCCCACCAAAAAAAAACCCCACCTCACAACACTTTAAAAACAAGCAACTATTTTCTGCTATCTTCATTTGCCACAAGAGGACTGCAATAATTTCTTATCAACTGTGTTGGGTGCTTTGTGTTTTACAATTGTAGAATTAATTTAAAGTTTTTATTTGAATTTGAAACTTGACTAATCTGAGAATGTTTGACATCCCTATTTCAATGAGTGAATAATTGAGACAAAACTTATTTTATTAAACCTAATTTTATTTCTTTTTTCCTTGTACCCCATTTTTATCTTCTGTTTCCATATTTCAAACCAAATAGCCACAGTTCTTCATATTTACACTCTAGTAAATGTTTACTCACATACAGTAATTACTGTAGAACTAAAATTATGCAAATTAGACATTTCCTTCCTTTTACTGTTTCTTTGTATGGTGGAACAGTAAAAATGTGGATGAGTTGAGTTTCTTTAGTTTTCTACCCAACGAAACTAGGAGCTCTGAAGTAAAGAATGCTGCTCATTGCAGCATGCGCTATCTCTTCTTACTATTAGGTCTTTCAGGCAAGAAAAGGAGGAGTGTTAAATATTGTCAATATTACTGGCTCAGTAATATTGAAGGGATCAAAGGTTTTGTGAGCAGGGTTATCAACTATTGTCTAGAACACTTTGGTTCTGGTCTTGGCTTTCCACAGATTTCATCCATCAGTAAATCTTTCAGTGTTCGTGTTTCTTGTCTTCACTTATAAACCTCCAAGACTTTTTTTGCCTCATAATTTTGTTGGGATCTTCATACGCAGTTGTGCCGTACTTAACACATAGTGTGTGGTTCCTCCTTCGGCTGGCTGTGGGTAGGGACCTTGCTGGGGCTGGTTCTGGTTCCATCTTTCCATCTGACACTCCTCTGGAGTGAGATGGGTTTAGCAGGAATTGTCCTCTGGAGAAGAAAGAAGCTGGATCACAAAATAGAGAGATTACCTGTATTTATTGTAAAGAAATGAGCTTCTAAATACATTAGTCATTTCAACTGAGCTGTTATTGGCAAACAAAGCAATCAGGCGCAGTGTATGATGTCCTGTACAGTTTGTTAAATATCTTTGCAAATGGGCTAAATTTGGCCATGTTGTATGATTTATCTGCTTGCGATGTGGTGATGTTCATGTTAATGATTTTTTTTTTTTTTTTAAAACACATTTGGGGAAAGAGTCTTACTGAAATACAGATGATTATAACTAAACCTGAAATACATAATGAAAAGCTTGTGGAGCTAGCTAGCGATTTCTTTCTATCAAACAAACAATTAAGGATTTGTATTGCAGCTGTACTTGGGGCCCCCTGAGGCTCCTGTGCTAGGCAACATATAGGCACTCAGCAAAAATATGCTGCCCTATACTGAACATTTCAATTCAGAACAAGAGAACAAATAGAAATAATGATGTGATGTGAGGGCAGAGGTCCAAGGAATGACTATTACTGTCTAAACCCAAAGAGAGTAATAGCCCTAATAAGTCTGTTTCTGATAACCCCCCTTTGAACTGAAGTGATAGAGACCTGTGATTTTGCTATTGAAAATGTTTGCTTCTATTTTTGCTGCTGCCTGAATGTAGGTTATCTGATGGTCATGGTGATGAATTGTGTACAATGATCATGATTTAAAAGTCAGTAAGTATTTTTATCAATGCTGGGACTTTCTCTAAGTGCTAAAGTGTGAAGCATTGTACAAAGTACTGCTTTAAACGCATATGTACCACTGCAGTGTACAATGATATGTCTTATTTCAGTGGGCTCTCATACCAGGTATATAAAATATCACCTGGGGATAGAATATCTCTTCATTATGACAAATAAGGGACATGTCTTTCTCTTCTGTGCCTTTTGAAGTTGTGTCTTGATCAAAATGATATTTACTCAAGTTATTCCAAATGCAATGAATCTACCAGTAGAATTTTAGCAGTGGAACTGGCGGTGTTTCAACCAGGTAACTCGGGACTCTAGCAGATGAGCTGAAAACCATACGACATTGCTCAGGAGACAGGTTTTATGTGTCACAGACTTGCTGTTATGAGCAGCATTAATAGGTATCCTTTTCTTCTCTCTCTGTACAAGTATGATACAAGAGTGTCCCCCAGTCTTACAAAGGGCCTCGACAGTGACGTGCCCAAGCACTGGTGGGGGTTGTGGAAGAAACCTTACGTATCTCCCAGTCCTGATGAATAGATAGTCTGCAGGTAGGAAGTGAATTTTAGATTTCAGCATTGCTATTTCAGTGCGTAGCCTAAGCACTACAAAGGCCTAATCAATGTGGGCTTAATGCACACAGTATTGAAAAGAGCTAGTACTAAAGACGTTTTGGTCTAAGTCCCAGTGTTGCTGTAAACTCACTATTTAACCCTTTTAAACTGAGGTTGCATACTGTAAACAGACATAGGCACATCCTTATTAATTTCAATTCCCTTTGGAGCCACATCTGTGTTTATTTTTAAGTGCTGTAGTAATACAAATAACTGAGATGAGAAGATAAAGTCCACAGTAAAAACATGTGACTCTCTGAAGGCTGGATGCAAACTGTCAACAACTGGTATCCATAAGAAATGCTGTGATTACGCTATCTAGCAGATGTACGGTTCAATCCAGTCTGATCAGACATTTGAATAATTTTTCTCTGTGGAGTGCACTGAATTCTCAGAAGAGAGATCAATTTTCTCTTGCCTTCAGAAAGCAGAGGGAAAAGCACTGTGCAGTTCTTAATATGCTGGAGAAAGGCTGCTCTCTAGTGTTCAGTGATGGGCTAATTCTGGGATACGTTGGAGTGTTTTCTGTGTATTGCAGCAGACAGTCATTGCTCTTGAATTTGATTTAGGCTTATGTGACTTGCAAAGGAGGTAACAATTTTATGGAGGGCATTTCAGAGGATATATTCATTGACTCTAAGACATTTTGCTCTTTCTACTTGATTTTTGCCATCTACTCAATGGCAAACCATCTCTGAATGATGGGCAAAAGTTAAATCCTCCTGCCAGTCTCAACTAGTTGCTAGAATGTGACTGGCAGATGTGGCCCATGCCAAGATGAGAATTTCTTTTTTTTTATTATTTTTTTAAATAGGAGTAAGCAAAAAGAAAAGCAAAATGTCACATCATTCCTGCAAATGTTGTCAGGCGTTAAAAGTCCTGCAGGAGAGAAATCGTTTCACAGCAGACTGATGGAGCTCCAGAGGAATCAGAAGTTAAACAGTTCTAGCAGAAGAAAACCCGACACGTTCAAAGACCAAAGTTATACTTAGAAGTTTTCGCTTACGTCTCTGCGATGCCCTCTGCAGGACATGGTTTAGTTTGGTCCAAGCGTTTTACTGTTGCTGCTGCGCTGATGGTTATAAATTGATATGAAAACCAAGTTAAGAATAAAAATGAGAAACATTTATTAAATAATAGGCATAACTAACACACAGGTCTCGGATTCACTGTTTCCCTACCCTACTGTCAGGCCAGAGGGCATTTAGAGGCGGAAGCAGATGTTAAGCTGAGTTTAGTGGAGTGATGAATTGTGCACAAGCGTACATTTGACCTGTCCTCATTCTAACACATCAGTCTACTTCTCCTGTGACTTGTCAGTACTACTGAATTATCATGTATTAATTAATCTGATGATGCTTCATAATCATACTTGGTGATACTCCATAATACCTACTAGATAAATTGAGGTAATAACTGTGGCTTCTGTATCCCAACACAGATACACAGAATTGTAGAAAGTGGGATTGGCAGTGGCGACCTATCCCTGTCTGATGTCACCTAAACTGTAATGATAAACCTCCAAGGACAGAGACATCACAGTCTCTTGGTGATCTGTTAATAATCCTCACCACTGTAAAGCTTTTCCTTAATGGCTAAGTGAAGTCATGTTTGCTATACGTTAAGATTATTACTTCCTGCAGATGTAAATATCAGTTCATTCTCTCTTTTACCAGCAGTTTCTGTAGCAACGTATCAAAGAATATCTGAGGACTTGTTCCACGTGTGAGTGGGCTTTATCCACCCAAACAATGAGGATGAACGATTATGCTGATCAAGTCAGACAGCCAGGTTTACGTACCTCACTAGCAGACCTACTTATGGAATTAGGGCAGTGTTTAAAACTTGCTTTCTAGAGAAAATTCTGTATGGCTTTAATGAAAAGGACGCATCCTTCGTAAGTGGTAGTGTTGTTCCTTTTTTCTTTTTTCTTCATTTTTCTTCTTTTTTTCTCTTTTTTTTTTTTTAAATTTTTAATATTATGTACCAAAATGGTAAAAGAAGTGGCAAAAATGGTAATTGAAACTCCTTACCTAGTGCTGATTCTAACGCTTCAGAAGTTGTTCCTTTTCAAAGGATTTTAGCTGGAGGAGTAATGCTTTTCTATCTGTGATGTTAGGTGTGTGAGGTCAGGTACTAAAAGTTAGAGGTCAGGTAAATTAGAGAGATTACAGGTCTTAAGTGAGACTGTAAACATGTGTGGTATCCTGTCTGGTAGAGGGGAAAAAGAGAGAGTAGGCTAATTTTTAGGACAAGTCAAGGAAACCTGCAGATTGATCTAGAAAAGGATATGTTTGTTTTCAGTTCATTTGTTGGCTGGAACAGATTAAAACCAGCAAATTTCTCCCTTTAAAAGAATAGAGTTCATCAAACTGCAGCTTGGTTCAAGTGAAGCAAAAGATTGGTGTGGAACTAGCGTATTCCTGGCTCCCAGCTACGCAGAGAACGGAGGAATCACTTTTTAATCGTTTCAGTTTTTGCCCTGCAGGCTCTGATGGCATAGAGATATATGTAATTCAAAAATGTGTGTATCTTTGAGAGAAGAATCCACAGGGAAGAACTGCTTCCCGCTGCTTTCCTCCCTGCTTAGAGCAGAGATGGGTGCTCCTGGGAGGCAGCCAGGTGCAAAATCCTGGTCTGCAGAGGGAATTCCTACTGCTGACTGACAGCTGGAAAAGCAGAAGGCAGAAGAGGTTGCTAAGGCTGGCCCTCTTACAGGAGGGAGCCTGAGGAGTTTGGACTTGTTGGGGAAGTAACATGCAGAACCAGAGCTCTGGGAGAGCAGGTCCGAGCAGCTGCAGGGAGTATAGAGTGTCTTTACCAAAACAGCACAAATGTTCTGCTGAAATGAGTTGACTAATAGTTTCCCTCTGTCCTGGTTTCCCACACACAAAGTCAGCTTTTTATTTGAGTTTGCATGGCTTGTCTGAAGTTGGCACCACTCGTCAGCAAGGCTGACGCTTATTCTTTCTTCTCTTGTAGAAAAGAAGTTTCCCGTTTTCTTGCCTTCAGGAAGTGGAGGGCGAATCTGATTCTCTTCAAGTAGCTCACTCCAGCTCAGACAGAAAACAGAGGACCCTCTGACTCTGCTGGTACTGCATGTGGTAGGTGGCAAAGCTACTGTTGTTGCTGGCTTTGAAGGTAGTGTGGGGGAGCAAATGTTTTTTCATAAACAATTTAAATAATTCTTTAGAATCAGGGAAGCTAATGAACAAAGCTATTTGCCATGTCTGAAGGAGCGAAGGCCTAGCATATTCTGAGTAGGATATGTGATAATTTTCTTTCTCATTTCAAGGATGAAAGAGTATGTGGAATTAGTGGATGGTGATATTAGAATTAGCAGTTCTACATCTCAGTGAGCATTTGGTGGGAAACTGCCAGGAGGAAAATGTTTACTTCTGCTGTAATTAGAAAAGCAATCTGTAGAAAATCTGAAGGTATCTGACTTCAGATTAGTTCCAGGCTCTTTTGCTGCCTCTTGAAACCATTATCTGTCTATGGAATAGAGTCCAAGGACTCCACTTGATTCATCATGTGTCAGAAGTGTGGAGAAGCAAAAATGATGCAGAAACCCTGGAAGGTGTGTATCAGGAATATTTTGGCTTAGAGTCAGTGTAACCTTCTGCAGCCCATGGGGAAAAGTATGGGCAAAAGGGGAGGATAAGAGCTTACCATAGACTGAATATGAATTTCTGTTTCCTTAGGCAAACTATAACTACATCTGCCAAATGTTAACTAGTCTGATTTTGCTATCTGAGTGTGAAAAAGTAAATTTCCTCCATAAGAATTCATGAAACATCTTTTGGAAGGATGTCCTAGGCAAAGTTAGTCAGATGTTGGAGTGTGGCTCTTTGCTGGGGAGCAGAGATTAATGTGCAGCACCATGCCAGCGTGAAACGAAGGTGCTGTTTTGTGAAGGATGGTTTCTTTTAACTCTGCTCTCCACAGTGTACAGGCTTCTTAAAAACTGCAGATTCTGGTGACACACCCGACTGTGGTGAACTGTAAAAGGAATCTAAAAATTCCTTAGTAAGGTGACATTTCACCTAATTAAATGAAGAGCCACAATGGTGATGCGTATATTACCCATGTTTTACCCAATATGTATAGATTTGGGGAGGAGATCGTTCCCAGTTGACTGTATTATCTGAACACACAAAACACCTGGTTTCCCTCTGTTTAAGCAAAATATGTTCATAAGTTCACCTATAGGGTAAAATCTTGGTTTGTGTTGAGAACCAATCAAAACCCTCTGCAGACACAGTCTTTGGTGAATGGACATGAGATCATGCCTCAGCATCATCAGTAAAATTTGTGTTCTGAAGGAAGGACCTTACGGAATCAAAACCCCATTGAAGCCTAATCTAGCTCTTAATTTGAAGGTGCATACAGAATTTGAGCACTGTATAAGACTCGCATTCACTCTGTGAATAAAGCATATGTAATATTTTTGTCTAGTCCTACTAAAGACTATTTTTTTTCCACCTCCATTGCTAAACAGGAAACAATTGGTCAATAATTAGATTTAGTGTTTAACTACTGAACGAATTTATATAAAATCACTTTTCTTTCTGTTGCTTGTGGTTCTAAAAATGCTCGTGATTACAGAAGCCATCAGAATCCATAACTTTTGCTTTCTTAGATATTTTCATAGAGTGTAATAGAGCATAAAGATCAATTGATTTAATTTATGTTCATAGTGGAAATATGGTTTAATTTACCACTCAGGTATTAAAAGTGATATAATTTCAAGGAGTACCTACAGCAACAAAATTCCAGATGAAAGGAGATACTCTTGGTATTTTGTCTTGCTTAAGCTTGTGCATTTCTATCATCTTTATGTATGTTAAATACCAGCACACATTGCAACAATTCATAATCCTGTGTTAATGAGATGAGAAACAACATGTAGATGCATTTTGGTTTTAGAAATAATATGGTGCAAAAAATAAATCCTCCGGTGACTCAAATACTTCTTGTAATTTGAAACATATTTATCTGGAGAATGTATTATTAGCACATTTACAATAGATCCATGCTTATTATTTTAGGCAAGCTTTTGGCTGAATGTCTCTTAGAAATTAAAGGCCTATCAATGTCTATGATTTTGGGTATTTTTCTTCTATACTGGTGAATTTTTTTTAACCTCTATCATTCTGGAGAGATTTTCCTTCCTACTTTTCCAATTAAAATCTGGATCACTTTAAGTGGAATTAGAATTACTATCAAAGCAAAAATAACATGCATATTTTTAAGTTAGAAAAGATGTGAGCCTTGATGCAGCGAAGAGCTGCTGAAATATTTTTTTTGCTGGATCAGGGATTTTGGCTTAACATCAAGAATCCTAATACATTGCTGCATTTCTGCAGCCTGAAAAAATTGGGAAGGAAATTCTTAAGAGTGAGGTCTGTGAACTAGCAGTATTGTGGAACAGACATTTTAATCTTATACTTCTTTCCTGGCTGGAATGATGGCTTGACACTTTTATTTCAGTAATCAGATTAAACAGACAAAAGCAGAAACACTATTGAGGGGTGCAGTACAAAAGCATGACCTCATTAGGACAATTCTTAATACATCAAAACCCCCTGCTGCATTCTTATTATATAAGCTATTGGCTAGCAGGTACAGTCACGTACTTTATGCTGAAAGCTGTTTGCAAAAATCAATATTTTTCTCTATATGTTATTTGGAAACATGTCTGTCAAGAGTAAAAAGTAGTATGTGCCTTGGGTTGTTTTCATAAAGGTTGTGGTGGTTTGTTAGTTCTTTTATTTTTCAGTTAATCTGATCTAATTCAAAAGGTTTTGTTGACTGTATCCACAATTATGTTTTTACCTGGTAGACATTGTCCTATGGAAATTGTAGTTTTTCAGTGCATGAAAGAAAATGGAAGCTGATGGCTGATGCACTGATTTCTCTGAGTTTACTGAGAAGGAATATGACAGGGTGCACTGGGAAAGAGAAAGTTTGCTTTGGGAAGCTAACTGGTTGGGAAGAAAATGGTCTGTTGCTTTATGGGACTTGAAGTTCAGGAGTCATGATTCAGCTAAGGTTAAGTCAGTTCATCAAAATGTCAATGAAATACATGGATTTAAGAAATATCAATTGCTTGTTTTTCAAAGGAAATATCAGAGCACAACACTCTGCTTCACAAATAAGATATTCACCTTTTCTTGGCCTGCAGTATTATGTAATACTTAGAGAAAACTGACATTTTGATTTCCTGTTTTGGGAATGCAACAAGATAGCAAAATCATTAATATTTTCATAGATCTGGGAATTCCAATTAATGTGTGAATTTTGTAGCATTATGTAATTGTTCACATATATATAGATTTACGTATATATGTAAAAGACTGCAGTGCAGTATAGAATAAACCAAGATTCCAGTGCAATAGCTACATAGAAAAGTTTGCTGGAGTTGTACAAAATCAGAGTGAAGAGCCATGTGTCTTCAGTGGAGTTATTCCAACAGGAATTGTTCATGTGTCTGAATTTCCTTAATTTGTCCAAAGTACATTTGCATCAGCGTCACTTTCATGATTTTATCTTACTTGTATCAGTGACCACACCAGGTAAAAATCATGTTTGAAGGATCAAGCCCTTAGTATCTCTACTACTAGGTAGCCCAGGGGTTGCGGCAATGCTAGTCCCAGTACTGATGATGTTCTTTTGAGTCCTTTTCTTCACAGTCATCATTGAGCCAGAAAGAGCAAGTAAAAAATACAATGTCTTTAGCATAGGGTTAGAGCAGGTTCCAACCTAGGCAAGGCAGGTGAGAATTGTGGTCCAGTCACATTAGTTAAGTGTGGTTTCAGGTAAAATACGTAAACATCCTTTTGAGCAGACAGCTCTGTTCCTATCCACTGTTCCAGTGTGGAGTGCTAGGTGATGGTCGTGGACACTTGGATTCTCTTTTTTGGGTTACTACTGTTTTCCCTATGCCTGAATCTTGTGTGTTAGGACAGCGTTGTCTAAGAAAATTATGGGATATGAATGGGGACTCTTACTCTTTTTTTTTTTTTTTTCTTTTTTTCCCTCCCAAACAATAACTTGCTGTGTTTAGCAGCCTATCTGCCTTCATCTCTCTGTTGGTAAAGTGGATTTTAATGCTTCCCCCAAATAAGAGAAATGTATTTAATGTTTGCTAAGTGCTTTGAAATCTTCAAAGAAGAGCGCAAGAACTTGAAATGAGACAAATTCATTTGTAAAGGGATCCAATATAGCCTGTGTGCTACAAAGGGTTATTTTGAAAGCTGGTGGTGGATGCCTCCTGCTGCTGCCTACGGGGAATGCACTTCACTAAGATCTGTGAATGCTTATTGAATTATAAAGTGAATTTGCAGTGCAAAACTGCACTGAAATGTATAGCAGGTGCCTTCTGCTGTGTTTCAGATTGCCAGCCTGAGAAAACTGGCACACGCAGGAGAAGTCTGAACAGTCGTGAAAGAAGGGAAACTTTCGAAAGAGTTGTCTGACTTTTCACCAATTTCTGTCAATAAAGATACCTGTATTGCAAAAAAAACTTGTAATATCTCAGCAAAACTGGGGAAGAAGCGATTCTTGCTTTCTGGCTTTGGGGGCCTTTGACAGTAGCTGTCTTAGGAAGGTCCATTCACTGGCTAAGCTCACAATAGAGGCCTCAGTGTTTCCCCCCATCTGAAAGTTTTTAAGCCCTTATTGGTAAGGCTGCATCTGAAGGGCAGTGCAATCCCATCAGTTTGAGTTCATGTCTTGAGCCCAAAATCCCCAGCTGACTGTTGGCAGCACAGCCATGAGGAAATCCACCAGAATGTAATTTGTGTGTTACTCCTCGGGAGAAGGAGATCCAAGAGGTGAAAATATCAAACCACATGTGTGCCAAGGACATTTAGTCCAGGGGCCAGACTAAATCTAATGGGATGTAAATCTGAAATACATATAGTGGAGATGTCAGGAGGCTGAGCACCAACTGCTTTCACTTACTGATCCATTACTGTTCTGCCAAAATACTTGCTGATGTGGACGTAGCCTAATGCTACTTTATCTGGACCAAATCTAGGACAAATTGGGAAGGGTGGTAGATGAGAAAATAGTTCTTACAAGTGCTGCATGAATGTTTTGCAAAGAGTGGTGAGGAAAGCATCTAAAAAGCTTGTTTATTCAACCTTTCTCCTCGATGAAGTCAGTTTTTTCAGTAAACAAGCTGCTGAGAGCATCACCTCTATTATTTATAGGGTGGTGGATTTTCCAACGTGTGCTCTCACCAACAACTAGAGATATACAAATTGACTGTGTTCTGGTGTGGCTGTTTCTCCTCTGTGAACTTCAAAGCTAAAATGCCATTTTAAAAACAGGTTAACTAAGTAGGTCAGTATTTGTTCCAGGATGAGCATGTGTGGTCTTTAAGACAGCTGAAGAAATTCTTCTTTTTGAAAGTCTGCATTTTACAGCATTGAAGAGTTTGGCAATGCTGGTTTAGCACAGGTCCTTTTTAAAAGCTGCATACTTCAGTGCTAAGGGGATTAGAGTTGAGCGCACTTTAATGAACACCTGTGAAGAAAGTGAACCTGTTTAAAAGAATAGACATGCTGTACTTCAAAGTAATCCATAGAGAGAAATATGGAGAGCCCTTTTAAAAGAATACTGTGCATTTTAACTAACTAATCCAGTTAAAAGAACAAATTTTCAATGTACAGAAAGACAAAATACAAGAGAAAGCCAGAAGAGAAGGGTTGTGTTATATGGCTACATCTTTCCCTGCTACATTTTTTGTTCTTTATCTGAATAAAAGCAAGAACACTTTGAACCACCTACCTGAAACAGATATTCAGGGTGCAATTTCAGTGGGGTTTCTCTATGGCAAGGGGATTATGCATTTAATGGGTGTCAGTTGTGCCTTCTCTGTGCTTTTTAGCTAATAGTTGTTCTGATCCCTCAGGAAATGAGAAACTTTTGAGTGAGGATGTAATGATCACATTCACTAAGGGAGAAGAAATAGAATTTTTGCTGACTGATTATTTTATCACCATTAATGCTTCCTTACGATGGTAATGAAAACCTTGAAATACTCAGCTGATGAAATGTTTTATGATGAAGACTGAGCTGGTCTTTTGCAGGACTGAATTTGTGACCTGGTAATGGCTTTAGAAGGCTAGCACAGATGGCAACAGTGGTAAAATACTCCATGAATAGCATACAAATACTGAAGTGAAGGTCTCTAAGGCTCTTTTCATAGTACTGTCTTGTGCTGAGTATCTTTTGTATAAACAAATAGAACCTCGTCTGCTTAGGCAATGCTGCTGGAAAGTCCCACCTCCTATGGTAGGAAGACCAGTAATAAAAGCCTGTTTTTCAAGATTTTTATTTTTAATTAGATGGCCTGTAACAGTGCTGCTCTTCACCCAGAAGTTCATTCCTTCTGCTGTTGCTGATGTACTAAAGCTTTTCCTGGAGTGGAACCTTTTTACAGATATTTTGATTAAAATCATACATCATCCTGGCCTTCCCAAATAACTTTTTGCATGGGAGGTATTCTGTCTCTTCAAGCATAACAAATGTACACAGAGACCAAATGAATACAAGGATAAGAAAATGAAATTTTGTCCTTTGTAACCCTTATTGTCTGAGCCTCCTGAAGCACTTCGCAAACTTTAGGCCCTCCTCGAAGGGAGCCCTACTGTCTCCCTTTTAAATACAGGGAAAGGGGGAATGAGGGCCAGAGGAACTGAGACCTAAATAAATGAGCCGGACTGGAGTTGCAGGCTGACCTTCCACTTCTGCACAAGGCAAGGAGGACTGGACCTCTCTCTTATATTTGAATGCACAGTACAGGAAGGAACATGTGCAAGGGAAGGCAGTGTCTGATCTACATCTAATTCTCAGGGCAGGCTCCTCTAATTCAGTTTAAGCTGGTTGCCTTAGCAAATTCTTCACTAGGAAGTTCCCCCTTGCCAGCACCGCACTGGGCTGTCGTGCTCCTGGCGAGAGAGGGTGTCTGTGCAAAGGGCATGAGAGTGCTGTGCCCCCCTAAGAGCCCTGCTGGTGAGAGGCAGAGGGACGGCTGTGCCGCAGCCCTGCAGGACCCCCGTGCTCTGCTGTGCAGAAGGGACCACGCTCCGCTGTGGAGATCAGCCCAGGGCCAAGGTTTACTGGCCTGAGAGCCGTGTCCCTGCCATTCTCTTTACTCAGTGGAGTGGTGACAAAACAAGAAGACTCCCTGAGTTAGTGCTCAAGTGCTGCGGGTTTGCTCGAATGCAATTGTGAGTTCAAAAGAAGGATTCTGAAAGAGTTTAGTTATTTTACGTACAGGCTCTGCTGCCTTTTAATGCTGTGGAGTGAAAACATCGAGACATCTCTTGCAGCTGGAGGCACTGATGTCTCCTCCTATCTTTTGTAAAAGGAATTTCTGCTATGAGGACCAACTCTTTAAAAAGTGTATTTTGAGTGATTTAAGGGCAGATTTTCTCTTATTGTCAGGTTTCTTTAAGCTATTTGGATGAGACTCAGTTCACCAGACACAGAAACAAAAGAACAGTGTAATCCAGAAAATGTGTAAAATTAAGGGAATGAAAGTCTCTTCTTAGTCTGTGTGGAATCAGCTTAAAATGGGCCTAAAATAAGTAGGATTTAACTGAAGTACAAAAGATCAAACCTCAGAACAAATTGCCAGGTAATTTTAAATAAATCCTCTTTGCTCCTTGTGCTAATAATAAGACTACTCTGGAAACCTGGATCACTGCTGTTTCAGAGCAAACATCTCTTTATCTGTGTAGTAGCTCTTCCTCTCACCTCAGCACATCAAACCTGAGCAAGCCGTAGTGTTTTGTGACTGAAAAATGTCCCCTGGAATGATAGAACTGATCCTAAAGGTAATATGAGGTTTCCTTCTTGGTAACTTTGTTGACCCTTTGAAATGGGGAAAAAGCTCGCTTCCCACACTGAGGGGGGGGGGCGGGCAGGGGCAGAGCGGGCAGAGATGCTCTTACTGAGGTGAAGATGTGCCTTCTACTAGATGCCATTGTGTTTTACTAAAAAAAAAAGAAGGGGGGGGGAGGGGGAGCCCCCCGTTCTTAGTTCCTGTTAAAAATTATGTAAATAACTTACAGCCTTCCAAAAATGAGGGCAAGAGGGCAGTTTTGTAGATACCAGGGAAGAAAATCACAAATATGATTGATCTCCTTGAAACTTTCTTTCTAGTAGAGGAGAAATTCCTTGCAGAATATTAGTGAGGGTTTGGTTTGTCCCTTTTGGATGCAGAGAACACGGAGATAGTCTTACTTCATTTCCAGTCATCTCCTCCTCTTGCCTGGGCTAACGTCAGCACCCCAGGTACTCACCCTCTGCCTGGCTCCTGCTGTGCAGCCCGTCACCAAAGTCACCCGCAGGCAGCACAGGAGGCTGAGTCCTGGGTGCACTCAATGGCAGGGAGGGAAATGAAATGCCAGGAGTAAATTAATTTGCAGGTCAGCTGCGTGTTGCAGGAAATTAGTTGCAGCGGTGAATGGCAGAGGCAGATTGATTAGCAACCCTCAAAAGGTGAGTTTAACAAACTTTATCAAGATTGGGAGTTGTTCGTCCTTGGTTTAGAAGTTAATTAGAGATTTGTGTAATCATTTACTCAAGAGTTTTATTTTGTGAAAATCTGTGAGGTGGTGATTAGAACTAGATTTCATAAACTGCATATTCAGGGAGCACAGGCTGCTCTCCTCACCTGCTTTGCTCCCTGTTGTAATACCACTGCAGAGAGGCCGCTCTGAAGCCCCGCACAGGTAAGAGTCCCGAAGGGTCACTTATCCTACTCACTGGATAAGATGTCATTCCTGTAAGGCTGCTTCATGTTGCAGTCAGTGCTCTGACTACTGATTTTTGTCAGTTTAAAAAAGAAAATCTGTCTTAATCAAAGTACTATAAAATTCAATATATGCTAATCAAATCTTTTGAGAGATTAGCAATTATTAATGGGGAAATGCGAGAAGAGGCTGCTTAATGTAGACTTTGGGGATGTTTTTGGTGCAGCAGGGTGCACAGTGGGAAGGTTGCTTTCTGGCTGTGGTCTGGAATATTTGGAATTGTTGCACTTGTGGAGGTAAAGTTCTCAGAGGTTTGTTTTCCCATATTATTTTGAAAGTCAGTCTCTGAACAGATACCCAGGAAAGAGATGTTCTGTGGAGGCTTTTGAGCTGTTCTTCCTACTCCCTCCCTCCTTCCCTTTTTTAGGGGAAAAGCTTAAAACGCTTCAATTAATTATCGACGAAGCTATCCCCTAGAAAGCCTGACGTTTTACAGGACAGGGTCTCTCTGGAGCTGTTTTGCTTTCTTGCCACGTTTACCTCCTTAAACTCCCCGTTGTCGCGGGGTGGCGGCCGGGCTGCGCCTCCCCGGCGCGGGGCTAGGTGGCAGCCTCGACCCGCCGCCGCCAGCCCCGGGCCCGGGGAGCCCTTCGAGAGAGCGCTTTGAAAGAAAAAGCTTTGTAGGTAGCCTTTTGGTTTCAGCAAAGAATAAAATCCTTAGGAAAACACAAATGCACGAAAAGCGTCGCCTCTCTTGGAAAAAGATGTTGAAGCGTGAAGCTATAGGATACACTGAGAGGGAGCAGGGAAACACCTGCTCCAGTTAGGGCCATCCGGCTGAGAAGCCTTCATCTTTTTCTGGAAAATTCTATAAAGGACGAGAAATGAAATGTTTGGCAGGTGCTCTGCGTTTAGGTAATGGTGTAGGATTTACTGATGATGTAAAAAAAAAAAAAAAAAAAAAGCCTTGTCATTTCTTCCAGCATCCAAAAAATGCCTTGGTGCTGTAACTCCAAGAATGGATTCAGCTGTGTGTGTTGTAAATGTTTTAATGACTGTCAAGAGATGCTGGTGCATTGGTTTTGGGTCTGTTTTTGTGTTGTTAATTTTCTGACATTAAGCATTCTTTTTGTGGCTGTGCTCTGTGCTGCCAGGGTGGGGAGAAGGGCTGTGCGGGGACTGTGATTTAACATTCCTGTTATGTGACAGGTGTTGATTCCTGTATCCTTACGGAGTGTGAGGTGCAAGCACAGGTTTAGCCCATGGGCACTTGTTATGCACCTGTGGGGCACCCACTGCCCGGCTCCTGCCAGGGTCTGGTACAGTCAGGACACGCTATGTTCGCTGGTGTTTTACTCTGCAAGTACTGCCGTTAATTCAGTGAGGCTGTAACTGCTAACTGTGAGCAAAAGGATTGCAGTCTGACCCATATAGTATTTCTGGAATATTCTATATATTGTGAGTGTGCTTTTTTTCCTTTTTTTTTTTTTTTTTTTTTTTTTAAACAGAGTAACACTATGGTGATTCAGTGCTGTGGTTCAGGACCAAGTGTACAGAAAAAACAAATGTAGCTATTCTGATTAACTTCTTAAAGTGAAATCCTTATTAAACCAGGAAATTTTGATACATGTCTATCATTTAAAAAAAACAAAACAAAGCTCTTTTGCTTACAATGTATAAATTTTCTGACACGGCCTTCCCCTCACCCCACCAATTTTTCCCAAGATAAGTGAAGAAAAGATGTTATGGTGGTTCTGGCCTTCATACATAACAGTGTGGAGATTTTTGTCAGTGAAAATTTCCAGGAATGTTACATTTACATACAAATACTTATAATTTAGGGATTTTGCCGGTGCATAATTTTACATTTTTTTTAAACCCTAGGAAAGAGCAAGGAGATATTTTGCGGGCTGCTGTTAGTAAAATAATTCTGTTGGGGGTGAAGGAAGAGGCTGCAGGAAGAAACTTCGATGCAATACATATGTTGTGCCATACTTTGGTGAGCGAAAAGAGAGTACTTTACTGCTTGTTAATACAGTGAGTCTCTTGCAGGTGACTGAAAATATGAGGCTGTTTTACCATGTAAAACATGGAGTATAGGACTGTTTGACTGGGCTGCTCAGGGTTTATCTGGGACCTCATGCAAGTATGGAGGAGGATATGTCCTGAAAAATGAGTGTGAGGGGAATTCTTTGTTTATATGGAAAAATATGGACTTAAATGAAGGAAGAGCTTTGGGTTCTGTGTCAGGCTGTATGCAAACTGTAAGAGTGACTAGAGGATAAAAGTGGAGGAAAAGCAATGCAATCTTGCTAGTGTGGTGTTTTGGGCAGTGGGTCCCTGAATGTTTTATGGTCTTGCAGCTCAGAAAGCTGAAATGAACTTTCAAGTAGTCTTGTGGACTCAGAATATAGAAGACTTCACTTTAGAAGATACACACTAGATTTTAGCCACAAATCTTCGGGCTTAAACAGACATAGCTTTCAGGTTTATTAAACATTTCCTTAAAGCTTGTAAACTTGCTCTTTCAATGTAAAGAGGAGCTCTGACCAAACCAGGGCCGGGCTAAAACTGGTAGGCAGAATTTGTGTCAATAATATGGGTTTGAATTCAGCACCTGCCTTCAAAAAAACACCCTGAGCTGAAGCTTAGCTGAACTAAAATAGATAGTAGGAATAATTTTGCTACGATATGGATTTCCAGCTTCCATGGTTGGAGCTTAGGCTGTTCTGATCAATAGATCTGGTCTCTAAGTTGCTGTCTGTCTTTATTTTGTCCTTTCAATAAGATAAGCCTAAGCCATCTTAGACTTGGACCTCTCTAGGACAAATGTATTCCTGATGCAGGTTCATCAAGTTGGTTGCACAGACAAGAGAGGAATACCTGAATTTTCTTTCTGTCAGCGAACTTAATCCCTGGGTGCACTGTTATTTGCATTAAGAAAAGCAGCAAAAGGTCATTAATTTTAACACCCTAGAAGTCATGTCTGATCATGATGGAAGATGCAGTTTTACATGTTAGATGTACCTGTCATTTAGACTTATTCAATTGACTTTGGTCCAACCTTTTTCCTCACGTTTTATCTTAGCGCATATCTAAACTCAGCAGTCAAAGACCACCAGAGGTGGCCAGTGTGCAAAGCACTTCGGTGGAGAACCTCTCAGGTTCACTCCTCTCCAGTATACCAGCACCACCACATCTGTTACCTTCAGTGCTTGATTTTCAGTTTATGCTTTTTTTTTTAATGTGCTTTTTGTTGTGTTAGTGAATGCTAATTTAGCTGACATACAGTTTTGATTTTTGGAAATGGAAAATAAGCCTTTAGGCTGTTAATAGATATTTTTACAAACAGAAGGAAAGACAGACATGATTTTTAGCTGAGAAGGATTACACTGTAGCTTTAGAGGAGAATATTAGAGGAACGTGATTTCGCAAATGTATCGCACAACAATACGCTAATTCTTTGTATGTCTCCAGAGGCCTCAGCCCAAAGGTAGCTGAAATTCTATACCATAATTGCATTCTTTCAAAATTGCAGCTATAAGAGACCATGGTTGTTTCCAGAAAAATGTTAAAAATGGGATGTGCATTTTTCTAGACATACGTTGCATATGTTAACATTCAGTCATAGATTACTTCATTAACCTTTGCTCTTCAGAAGCCTTGGAAAGGAAAAATATTTGAAGGAGAAATAGATTGGGGAAAGAAAGGGATTTCACAAAGGGTCAAAATCTATCAAGTTAGATCCCCCTGCTCCCCATTCAACCAAACAGCTCCTGCTCCATGTCTCCACAAAGAAACAAATAGGTCTTGTAGGTGCTGTAGAAGCTAAGGTTGTTTCAGCGCTTATTCTTCATGTTTGTTTTCATGTATTTTATAGTGCTCTTGCATGATTTGCTTATTCAGATTTTTTTCTTGTTCTTGAATGATAGATATAGTAACAACTAAAAAAACAAAACAAAAAACTCAAACCAAAACCCACCACACTAAAAATCCAGATAAAATGTATTATATCTTTTTTTTTATCTGTTGTTTTGTTTTAAAGACAATGGAACAAGGAGTACTTGAGTGACTTGAGCCTGAGATGCCTTTGGCATAGATAGCTCATCAATACACCTAGTTTTGATTTAGCTGTAGCTGGTTTTTTTATTTTATTTGGTTTTATTACATATTTTTGGTGTCCACCTAGTGACAATAATATACAGAATGCAGCTGAATTCACTCTACATTCTGGATTCAATTTTAAAAGTGACTTCTCATGGCCAAGTTATAAGCCTTTGAAATATGGGATCATAATAGAAACGCTGACAGTATCTTAACAGTGTCTGCAGTAGTGGGTGTTTCTCTAATGTAAACAAATGGTGTTATTGGGCTCTTTTTTTTCCACTGTCCCTGCTTTCTTCCAAAGATGGTTTTATCGTTCATTAGCTACAAAACCATCATCTTTTTTGCTTAACCTGCGACAGGTTGGGGTTTGGTTTTTTTTTTTTTCTTTTTTCCCCTTTGAATCTGTAGTGGAATGGGACAGACAGGAAAAATTTATGTTGTACCTGTTCCATCCTTTTTGTAGCTTATCCAGAAGACTTCACTGCTGTCTGATGCTATTATGTACTTATGTTCAGTAAGTGTGTAAATAAACACTTTCAATCTAAGCCTTGAGGGAGACAATCTTTAAAGAAAGTGTCGTGACAGTGTAATTAAAAGGACGGTCATTTTAAGATGCTGTATATCTAGTATGTTGTATTGACAGAAATGAAGCCTTTTTCCATAAGACCAGCGCTAAACCCCCTATAACTTATTTAACTGATACCCAGGGAAACACTTACCTGTTACATTTATTTAAAACTATAAATCTATAAAACCCATATTCTGGGCTGCAGTTGCATGGAGAGATGAAGGTAGAAGGGGCATGTCCTCTTCCCTTTGGGTCGTAATGTTGGGGCTGCCCATAAGCTTTTCCTAGAAGAGAGTTGGTACAAAGAGGTAAGAGGAGAGAAGTGAGATAGAAGCAATGATCTCCAGACAGGCAAGGGCGGTGCCTGGGCTTCCTCCTTTGTGCTTTCTCCTGACTCTGTAAGTACCCAACTTACAGAGTGGAAGCCACCCTTACTAACTGCAGGATGTTGCTTAGCTTCCTGTAAATACTGTTTTAATTGAACTGTGTCTGGGCATTCATGTGTTTTAAGTATTATTTTCTCTTAGAAAACCTACCACACACTATTATTAACTGGCAGTAGTTGCGGATTCCTCTTCTTCAGCTATTTCCTTTAGCTAAAAATGCAAAATTGTGCTGCCCTGAAGGGTTATTTAGCAAGAGTTTTAATGAAATAATAGAAACATTGCACTCTAGTGATTTCCCCCATGCAGGGAAATGTCACAGTCCGTTGGTCTTTCCCAGGAACATTACATGAAATTACACCTATTTTCATTACTCTGCTCAAGTACAATATTGTTAAGTAAATATTTGCACAAAAATGTGGCCATCCTAAGGTGTGAGCTGTCCCGCAAGGTAAATAATTAAAGCATGTGCTTTCTCTGGTAGCAGAAACCAGTGCTTGATACAGGTTTGATCATTTCAGATGTCTCTTTGGTAATCCATAACTGTCTTCTGCAATTATTTTCATCTTCCAGCCAAGCAAAGATAAAAGGTAGAACATGCCTCTTTCGCCTTCTCCCAGGGAAACTCCATTATCCTTCAAGGGTCACGTGGCTGTGAAAAAGCCAGTCTGAGTGGGAAGAGGCAGCCCACAAGGACGAGCTCAGTATGAGCAGAAAATGAAGTTGTTACCAGACAGCAAACTGCAGCCCTCAGTTCTTATGAATATTTGAATGAGTAACTAAAAACAGCTCAGTGGACTCTAAGCAACTGTGACAGCTGAAACTGCCTGGGAAACTAGCAGTCTACAAGGACCATGATGAAAAGATCAGCAGTCACATTTCCACCTACACCACCATAAGTATATTGTAAAACAGGAACAGGTTCATAGTCCCCAAATATTCTTTAGGAAAAGAAATCTCTTCTCCCCCTATGAATTTTCATAAGGTACCTACAGAATCTGTCCAGAAATTTTGAATTCATTAAAATACAATGATTTCTAACAATCTACTCAAGGCAAGAGAATAGCCACATTTTCTAGACATTGAAATATTGATGTTGCTGTTGCTTATACTCGTAGAAAATTTGACCTAGTGAATCTTTCATGAATATCTTTCAGCTGGTTCCACGTGGAAAGAAAGATGATGAGAACAGTTTCCCTGAAGCTAAAATGTTCTGAATAATTGGGGGTGGGGGGTGGGGGAAGGAGAGAGGGGTGGGGTGGAGGGGAAGAACCATAATAAGCAAACTAATGAAAGACTGGGCTTTATTTTATAGCAGTCAGAAAGATGTACAACAGTTCTGAAAGGAACAAAAGGACTATATATCTTTTCTTAAAGCAAAAAAGGAGGATGAAAAATCTGTTACACTAAAGTGCAATTTTCTGATGCTGATTTTTTTTTCGTGTATGTCATAAAGCTGCGTATAAAGATGTATTTGGTATGACCTTCCTGATCGTAGAGACCACAGTTAATGTGTCCTCTGCTGTGTAACTACCCAGCAGTATTTAATAACATGAACATTCCTCGCTCAATTGTTTTTACTAGGACTGCTTACACAAGAGAAGGTTGCAGAATCAGTTTGGTACAGTGTTTAAGATGTTTGCTTTATAGTAAAACTGTGAGAGTGACATCTTCCTCACATTTTTATTACTATTTCAAGTTTACACTATAAATCTGACTTGAAAACCAGATGAATTGTTCAGATAAAATATAACCGGCTTGCCGTAAACGAATAACAAAGAAAGAAGTATGCTTTTAAAATAGTAAGATGAAGAGCCTTTTTAACAAGAACTGCAATTACATTTGTCAAATGGCACTTCATTCTGGCACTTGTACCATTTGGTAGCAATGACATCAGTTTCTGCGTAACATCTGCAGGGCTGCGATAGAGTACTTTGAAAAATTGTGGAGTTCCCACAAAAGGAGATCTGTCTAACCTGTTCTTAAACGTTCATCAAGAATGATGGTGGAATAATTGATCCTGTAATAATAAAACACAGACATTGACTGGCAGACCTCTTGAACTCCTGCCCAGACCTCTTTTCTATGAGCTCAGAAATTAGAGATCCACAATTGAGTCATGTTTCTTAAGGGAGTGATGGCATAGCAAACTGGAAGGCTTAGGACTGATTCTACCTATTCTGTCAATACCATCAAGTAAACATTGAAGTTTCCCAGAAAACATGGAATAAATGAAAATTCAGGCTAAATGAGTTAGCTGCAGAACTAGATTAAGAGTTTTGTGCACATTTCTTCTTCAAATTTTGCATCCGTTATAATTTTTTTTTGTTTGTTCATTTGATCTCTTTATTTTGATTACATCACAAGAACTTTATCTGTTTGTGATTAACTGATGGGATTTAGTTTGCATTTTGGCACAGTTATTTAATTTTGTTCTATATTGCATACAGAAGGTCTTGAAACTTGTTCATGTTTTTTCTGTGCCTTATGTTTTTAGTACTATTTTGTTCCTTCAAATCTGATGAAAGATATTGTGGACAAGAGATGATGATTTTACAAGGAAGAAGAAAGAAAAAAAAAAAAGGCAGGCAAAAGAAAAAGGATCTCTGAAACTATTGGAATTCTAGAGACTATGCCACTCTGTGGGCCCATAGCAAAGGAAAAAAAGTGTAAAGAGCACTTTCTTGATTCCCAACACTCTTGGGTAAGTATAGAAAGATCCTGTGCTTTGCTGGCTGCAATGATCTGCTCCTCTGCTCACATTTTAGTTTTGGACTGATCTCTTGGATGATTTCAAAATTTGTGATTTTGACTACACCTTTATAAACCAAAGTTTTTAATAAACACCACAGACAATAGGCTTGAGGAGGTCGGGAATGGAACAGGATTTGTCTAGAAAGACATGTTTGTAATGCAGCAGTATCCAAAAAAGAAACAAACTGAACTGTTCTTGTGAAGGATGGCTATAGTTCGTGTCTGTACTTGTCTTAGGTTCCTGACTCCATGGGGAATGTTACAAGGAAACACCATTTATCCTCAAGAGCTGAGGGGTTGAAAAGCTCTGGCTCAGTGCAGAGGCAGAAGACGCCAATGGGCAACCTATAGACCTGACATCCCCAATGAAGGATGGGGCAAAATCAGAAGTGTGATGCCCATTTCTGAAGGATGTTCCCTGCCCTCTGCTTCCCACCACAGCCA
Source organism: Balearica regulorum gibbericeps (assembly GCF_011004875.1). Classification (NCBI taxonomy): domain Eukaryota; kingdom Metazoa; phylum Chordata; class Aves; order Gruiformes; family Gruidae; genus Balearica; species Balearica regulorum. Next base: position 8,905,109 of record NC_046192.1, on the reverse strand, counting down.
GGAAGTCTGAGTCAGCAGCTCAGGGCTCCTAGCCACTAGCCAGGGCTACTGTGGTTCCAGTTATGCTTCTTTTTATTCCTCTGTCCCGTTGCTGACTACTGACTTGCTGGTGAGCTCCTTTCTCTGCAGGCAGGCTCAACGGTGTCCAGTCAGCTCTGCTATTAAGTTTAAATGTGCACCACGATGCAAGGAATAGGTCCACTAAAATCCACATCACCTGGTGTGGGTGGGTAGGAAGGTGCTGCCTTTGAGAGTTGCGTGACTGAGAATTCGTGGCCTGACGCTTGGTGGATGTGGGAGCTCAAGGAACTGAAATGCTTTGTGGCTATGAGCTGGCATGTAGGCACAGCAGTAATTGAGTCCAAATTGCACAGTCTAATTTGCCAATGTCATCTTCTATTTAAAGAGATACGAATTGTCTTGTTTCTTCATATTACTCTCATACTGGGATCTTTTTCACAGCTAAGCATGATGAAGAGTTATGATTGAGGTAATGGCATGTCACAAGCAAAGGGATTTGCTTATCTGGCTGGTATCTAATGTTCTAAAGTTCTCTAGTTCTTTCTACCCTCCTTGCCTTTGATTTTAGTATGAAGAATAAATAAGTAAATGTGAATGTGGTGTAAGTTCTACCCTGCAGTTAGTATCTATTAAACCTCTGAAAACAGAGCCAATAAAAAGTGATAAGATTGATTGGATGATTCCCAGTTTATATCTGTGTGTAAAGCAATAATTTTTGTCAAATCATAGACATGGCTATTTTCTTTTAGGTTTCCTAGGTGGGAATTTAAAAAAAAAAAAAAAAAAATTCTCGTTCAACCTGCATTTTGCTTAATGCAAATGCAACAACTCTGAAAGCAGAATGATTTCTAGCATTGCCATTCTGTCTGGGTCTGTAAACAACCCATCTAACTATCAATCTTCTGTTCTCTAGAAACACTACGTGAAGACTAATGGCCAAATCTGGTGGCTTAAATGGTCCTGTACAAAAAAACCCTCTGTAGCTGTCTTGATTTTTCTGAAATTCATCCCTTCTCCAAACCTGGAAAAATCAAGCTCTGTAAAAAACAAGAATCACTTATTAAACTGATGATACAACTCTTTAAAGACCACTAGACATCACTGTTGCACCTTTATGTAGAGATTCTTCATTCTGTTAAAAGCTGCAGATTATTCAGTTAATCAGCTCTGGATCATTTCTTTTATCAGTATTTATGTCTGCCTGCACAGAGGACTGCACCCCCAAAGAGACTATTTTCTCAATTCAAATCCACTGTATCAGCTCTGACCCAAGTTATAAAACTCTTTAAAGAATTAAGGAAGTTAGATATTCCTGGCTTTAATCTGCCTAACTGTCTTTCAGCATCTCTTTAACTGTGTCAACCTAAGCATAGAAGGTACAGGTATGGTTAGCTGTATGTGCACTTTGATGGCTGGAGGCTTGAAGGAAACACCAACAAAGGCTTGATCCATTTGCAGGTACCTCTGTGAACCAAGGAGGTGTAGAGTGAGAGTTTGTTGTGATGTGCAGTGAAGATGAGCTCTATAGGGGAGCCATGGGGTACCGATTGCCTCCTTGTTCAGGTACATAAAAGGAGTCTTTCCTTCAGCATTGCTCAGACTGGGTGAAACATCACAGATCCCGAAGCTTTCCTGAACTTGTACAGCAGAAGTGCACTAAGTACACAGCTAAATGTCTGCCACAAATAAGAAAGTATTTGAAACAATTTGTTTTGTTGTTGTTTTGTTTTCTAGCAGTTTGGACAGCAAAGGAAGTTCTACTTTAATCTTGGTGCTCTCCCACTCTCACCTCTCCATTACTGATACTCATTTTCCCACCAGGAGGTTGCAGGCAGTGTTGATCAGAGGCTGTGGCTTCACAAGTTGTAGCAGCAACAACAAATTGGTCCTTAAAAATATTCTGTCTTTCTGTTTCATGTTTTTTTCTGGGAAAAGAATGCTGCTTTTTTTTTTTTTTTTTTTATTTCCCTCCCCAGTAAATGAGTGCACCAGACTGAAACTAGTTGTTATGCACACAGATATCTGAACCTGCACCTAACGAGTTTGCTTCTATGAGCGACTTTCATTTAACCATGAAAGGAAAGTACCACTCCTGAGATCTTAGTGTCTGTCCTTAGCATTCCGCTTGAGAAGCGTCTGTTTGGGTCCACATTAGCGACCTCTCCTCCTGCAAATAAAAAGAAGGAGGATTTGTATCCTGCTCTCCACTCGAGAAACATTTCAGCACTTACCAGTGACTCTGGAAGTCATTTCCTCCGAGATATTTCTTGGCTTTGTACAGAAAAGACAAGACCTGAGAATTGTTTCATTGCTAGTCTTCCCCCTGCCCCTTCCCCCCGCCAATAGGAGACAATAGCCTGTTTCCTTTTGTTATCCTCTTACTGAATTCTGGAAGATTTTCTTTTTTTCATAGCCAACAATTGGGAGCTTTTCTTCTCTCTCCATGGTTCTTCACATACAGTGGGGACTTCTGTTTCTATGATTCAATGATATACTTGCCAATTTACAATACTTGATTATTCTTTGAGTACATAATAGATTGGGGGAGGAGGGGAGGGGAGAGAGTTCCTAGTTTCTTTCTTTTAATTTATAGTTGAAGTAATCCTTTAAAAAAGACAAAAATAAAATTGAATGACTGGGAAAATGAAATTACCAACTTCCATAGAAGTCAGTCACTCAAGGCTCGTGTCTGAAGCAGTGTGATTCTAATTAGATGAGATGAGGTAACAAGATACTTATATTGTAAATTTAAACAATTTGTTTTCTACAGAATTCTGTTTTGTTTAGGATTTTCAAACAAAATAGACAAAAAATATTTTTTTTCCTCTTCTGTGTCTGTAAGAAAATTCTGTTAAATAAAGGCCTTTTTCTAAAGATGTTCTTTGCAGGTTTTTAAGGACCTGTTCAGACTCGCCTGACTCTTAATTACAACAGTTGTTGTAGAAATTAAAAATAAACTGTGCACAATATAAAACCCAAACACATTCTATGAAAACCCCTGATATGATTAAAATTATCAAGGAAAGTATTTGGATCCATACTCTTTTCTGAGGATGTAAGGGAGTCTGATGGGAGTCTGATTTGTCCATTTGAAAAGGAAATTAGGTCATAATGTTGAATGGCAGCTTTCTGGAATACTGAAAACGTCATATTTGTTACTATTTGGAATGTGAATGTATGGCATTTAAGGCACTTTCATCTTTTTCTTCTTCTCTGTTGAAATTATTGCATGACAGTGTTACTGAAGAAATTTGGGAGGGGAAATTATTCCATGAGAAGTTGTGTAGCAGTGGAAAGTGAATAACCTGAGGCAAAACAAGAAAGAAATCGGAACAAGTTCAGGTCAGGGATTATTACTTTGGGAATTAACAGCCGAGAGCAAGGCAGTAGTAAGGTGAAAGCAGGCTAAATACTTAAGAGCTGCAGTCAGACCATACAAAAAGACTTGTAGAAACATGGCAGTCCTGGCATGTTAATCAGGTTTTTGCCAGGAGTGATGGAAGCGCTTGTATACGAATGGTAAAGAAATTTATATTGTATACTGTGCATGCAAAAAAAAAAAAAAAAAAAAAAAAGGAGGCTGGTTTAACAATTGGCTTAAAACCTGATCCAGTTAAACTGGCATGGATCCTAAATGGCAGTGCATTTAAATACCTTAGCTTGTTCTGGCAAACAAATCCAAGCTTGTTTCAATCCTGCTTAGGTGCATCTGTGTTTCCACAATTTAACCAGTTTGACTTTTAAATTACTGGGCTAAATGGATGCAATCCTGCTGATAGAGCTGTGTTGTAAAGGCAACAGATCTGCCAACTTCAGCTCTAGAAAGTAACCCTGATGGCTTAAACTTCTCTTTTATGTGATAGTTGAATGTGCCTATATTCACACATTGGGCTTCTTGGGAACATGATGTTGCAAGGTGTTTCAATTTGTCTGCTCTCTGCCCTGAGTAGATCTAGGCTCTTGTTTTGGATCCATACAGACCTACCGTCAGTCTGTGCTGCTGCCTCCGCTCCAAGTGTCTGTTGTGTGGTACGAGAGAGACTGTTTCTCACCAGGTACAGTGCATTCCTCTTACTCTTCTCTCAAAGCTGTGGAAAGCTAACATCAGGTGGCCTTCCTTACCATGCTTTCGTGTAGGAGGCGAAGATACAATCGGAAATTGTGTAGCAGGTGGATATGCTTTCTGCTGGTGGGTGCCAGTAGAGGCATCCAGCCGTCGCCCTTGTCTTAGCTGCGTCGCATATTAAGAACAGTAAGAACAAAACATTGCCTTACCCTTTAGCCTTTTCTAATTGTAAGAAAGGTAGATTTCTTCAAAAGAAGGAATTTAACTAGTATCTTTATATTGAAACCCAGAGACCTTCAAGTGCCAAGGTTTAGGGGGTCTGGAAACGTAAGTTACTTGGAATCTGGACTATGAACAGTTCATAGCAGATGTAATGTCATTGGCTGTGCAGTGTATGGCACACTGGAACTTCATGCTGTGAACAGTAACACCAGAAACAGCAGATATTTACATCTGCTGCATAAGGGGCATGATGCGGTCAGTGAACCAAAGGGAGAAATGCTGTCTGTACAGTCTGTGCCCATCTGTAAGGACTGTCATACTTGATCAAAGGGATGAATTTTCTCCCTTCAGAGACTTTCTTGTGTCATAGATGGGCATACTTTCTTTTATGTAAAGGGAGAAGTCATAAACCAGGATATCCTGTTTTGGTATGAATTTTAATAGCGTCAATAATAAAAAAGAAAAAATCAGGCAAGCTAGCTTGTGACTGAAGAGTGATCCAGTACTCTGTATGCATTATTCAGTACTACTCATCTAGTGTTTTAATCTACTCTTCAATGTCTTCCTTTTAAGTGTGGATTTCCTAAGTGTGACTATGGAACTGCTATTTATTGTATTTTTACTCTTTCAACTGTAGTACCATGTGAATACAAACTGCAGCTTTCAAAATTGTTCCACTTTTATCACTTACTATTCATTGATTTATTTCTTACTAAGATTGCAGATTGGATGTTCTGTCTTTCTGAATATTAGTTTTCCATTGGAAGAATGATGAAGGTGGGCAAATGACATGAGATTTAATTCAGAATATTCTCACAGTGACTTAGTCTTTCAGCAGCATTGCTGAGTACTTGCTGAAGCAGTGCTAAGCTTTGTACATGTAATGGGAAGCCATCAAGCAGCTTGTTACAAGATGTTTGTTTGCATTCTACTCTAAGCAGCTGTAAATAAACATCTTGCAACAAGACCATGTTTCTGTCTTTAATTCAGGAAGGAAGAGTGGAGGGATTCAAGCTGTTTTCTTCAGGCTGCTTTTGTGGTACAATCTGCCTTAAGTGATGTACTGCTGCATGTGCCTAGGAACAGACCAGAGCATGCTCCTGGTCTCTTTTCGGGTTTTCTGCAACTCCAATTCCTTCCAGAAACCCCAAAAACTCCTCACCTTATTCTGGGGAAGAATAAGACAGTCACTCCTTCCTTTTTTTGGATCAAGATTCTCTTTTATGTGACCTGAATTGATATTAAGGAAGAAGATGACTCCAAGGCCCCCCTGTTGCCAAGTCTTTGCCAAACCCCATCTGTGCCGACTTGCAGGGCAGAGTTCTTGGCAACCAGCCCTATCAACTTCTTCCTCTTGCTGCTACTCTCAAAGCCAAAACCAAGGGAAACAGATCACATTTTTCTTATCTTTTTATCGCTTTTTAGCTCACATTCGGATTTCTGCTTTGCCAGCATCATTGAAAAAAATTAAGAGCTAATAATTCAGCCATAGTTAGTATTAGGTATAACTTATACTGTGATGTTCATTCTTATTGCTTTTCACTCACCTCCTATCCCCAGGGTAAGGAAAGTGACATTCACGAAAAAAGAAAAGTTAGGTCAAAACTACTCAATTTTCCACCAGAGCTAAACTTGGCTGCACAAGTCCTGAAGGACGGGTGTCTACTTTCTAGAAAACAAATGATATATTGATTTCCTATTAAAAGAAAGCACTGACAGGAACTTTCAAAACAAAAGCCTTCTTTCAGCAGAGCATTTAAATATGGGACTGCTTAAATTGTGCACAGTCTTAAGTGCTCTGCTGGAACAGCTCTTCAGCACCTGGCTTTGAATCCCCGTGTCAGCCTTGCCCCAGCCCTCACCTGGGCTTTGCCCTGTGCTCGAAGGTGCACGGGGGTCACCTGTCACACCGGTAACATGCACTTTGCATCCCTGGGCAGGCTGCTGAGATTTTGAATTTCTGAAGAGTGTCAGAGTCCATTGAGGATTTTCTTTTCTTTCTCTCTCTATTTTCTTTTCCCTTCTTCTCTCTGTTACATACAGTGTGAACTTCAAGATTAATTTCAAGTCTTCCTCCATTTTGTGAGGACAGGGAGGAGGTTAAGGGAGTTAGATTGAGATTGGTTTTTTTTTTTTTTAAACCAATTTTATTTCCCCTTTTTCTACCATTAACTGCTTACATGTATTGCAATGCTCATTTTCCCCAATTCCCAACCAAAAAGTTTCCTAGATGAAGGCAAGTAGGAGTAATGCATTTTAGGTTTTTTAATTACTTTCTCAGGTGCGTAGCAGCGACTGTGGTTCCCATTGAGATGGATATTTATATCTTGCTGTATGGGTAGTCTACTCATATCTTTGTACATGTGCAGGTACAATGGTTGCTGTTAGTGTAATTGATGATAGTTTAATTGCTGCTCATCCTGGAACACAAAACAGGTGGCTTTACCAGTTCTTAATTTTTTTTTTTTTTTTTAATTTGCTATAGTAGCACTGTTTTCCCTCAGGATTGATAGAGCTCACAATAGCATTTCCTGAGTGACTTTGCCCCTGTGTTCCTCCGAGGTGATCCCTGTTGTGGATGCTTCTCCTCCCGGCTGGTTCATGACTAGAGCTGTTCCTTCTTGCCTTGGAGTGGAAGAGTGACACACTGATATAGAGACTCACGGAGAAAATATCTTTCAAGTACAGGAAATGAGGAGACAAAATATCAATCTTTTCCAGTCATATTTGTCAAGAGCTGTATGAATAAGAGGGAGATGAACTTTCAGGTATTTCTAATTTGAAAAATACCTGTAGGACTTGCTCCAAGCAGATTGATATTTTACTTGAGATTCTCAGGAAGCTATAAAACACAGCAAAGTGATGGCAATAAGATCCCAACAGTTTCTTAAATAGATGAAAGGATGCTTCAAAGTCTATTTGTTTAGCCAGTCTCTCTTTTCATCTTTGTTAATTGCTGAAAAGGATGAAGTACCATTAGTATGCACAGCTTGTGAATTACAATCTTTAAAAGGAATCTTTCTTTAAACATAGGTGTTCACCTTAATCCTGCTTTCTCACGAGTGCTGCACGTGTGTTTACTGACATACTTTAAAATTTATTACCATAATAATAATAAAGAAAAAAGGCAAAGTAAATGAATAGATAGAAATTGTTCTATTAACTGAGGGGTCCTATTTTCAGACATCCGTGCCCTAATTTTTTTATTTAAGCCTATTGTAATAAAATATGCAATCTTGTAAATTGGGAATGCTATTAGGGCTCATGTAATAGTTCATTTGAATGAATAGTTCATTCAACTTGTAAGTTGTACAATTTTTGTACTACTTTGCACTGTACTATATGCAGTAATACCTGAAAAACTATGTCTCTAGTAATAAAATTCAACTTTTGAGTTTCACTTTTATATCGAAGAGGTCTTGCTTCTGATCCTCCAAGTGTATTCATGATAAACCTAATCTTTAAATTGAGAGTGGGAGGAAAGCTTTCAGGTTTCTGCATCTTCTTCTTTTTTTTTTTTTTTTTTTTTTTCCTTCTTGGGGCTGTGCTGGTGGAAATGCTGGGGAATGATTAATTTGTGTAAAACATTCATTCTTAACATTTGAGTCATATAAAATTAAGCAGGCATTTTAAAAGGTAAATTCTGTAGTTGTTCCAGAAATTGTTCATGCATTCCTATGTCCAAAATAAAAGTATTTTTATTTAAGTTATATAGCATAATCATGGCAAAAAGTGCCTTGATGATCTGGCAGAATGTGGAGTGCCACCAGTTACCTGCCTTTGCTAGTGAGCCGCTTCCACTTATGTGCTGTACCACAGGCAGACCAAGCAATGTCAACATATACATGTGTAGAACAGAATGCGATATGGCTGAATCACAGTATGTCAGCCAACAGCATGATATCCATTATGGCCAAATTGTTATAATGTTATTTCTGGTGTCTAAAATAAAAAATGTGTGAACTCAGGCTTGGTCATCTTCAGAAATTGGAATACCGTAACTAGTAACTAGTAACAGGTAACTAGTTCATCATTATGATGTTTTTGAAGTCACTTGGTATCATATATACCAGTAAAAAAATCAGTGTGAAATTTGCAATTGGAAATGTGTCAGAATTGACTTCTTAGAAGGCATGTTTGGCACATGTGCTGCCAATCTATAAAAGAATGTATCTAGCCTAGGTATAGCTTAGAATGAGCTTGTTAATGGCTGGTGGGTTGTGGTGTGTTGCAGTGTGTTTTCCTCGCAGTAGCAGTTTGGAAGCAGGCAAGGTGGTGTTATCAAAACAGCTAAACCTTAAAAAAGAAAATAATAAAGAAAATGGAGGAGAATGAACTTAGTTGTCATTACACACACAGACATACAATTTTCTCAACCCCCCTTAATCAAAAGCTGCCTGGAGCTGTAACGTTCTGCACGTGTCAAGGGCATATCAGTTTGGCTGTATTACAAATAACATCTAAAACAGCAGAAAAGTGATGAGGGCAGGGCTGTGTTCTCTGGTAAGCTGATTTTTTGCTTTGAGTGCCTTCCAAATAGTTTTCTACAAAAAGTGTCATGTAACCCTTGGTAGGTAGATTACCAGGCATGTGAGATTCTTCTCCAATAAGGCTATAGTAGCTTCCCCCCCGCCCCGTACCTAAAGAATTGTATTATTGTGCCCAGATCTTTTCCTTTCATCTTCTGGCCCCTCAAGCACTCTTAAAAATACCTGTTTCCACCTTCCTTTGTACAGTGTCTGCCTTCCTGGGTTTTCTGCTGCATACAGAAGAGCCCAGTTTATAAAGATATAGAGCCCAGCGACTATAAAGGAGCTCCCTCTGTCAGTTTGTCATGCTTTAAAGGATTGTGGGCACCCTGAAGGGAAGATTAGTGGAAGATTGTCCAAATTGTCAGGGTTCTGAATTCTTTTTTAGCAACCACTTTCTTGTGCTGGCTTAGAAAAGAAAAAGGGAAGCCTGTTCATGGGGGAAGGTGATAAACAGGCAGGAATGGTGACATTCCCTCTGTTTCAGACACTGATCGCAGTTTCTCAATTCAAGACCTAAGTATCTGACCCAGCCCTTTGAGACCTAAAGCATGAGCTTTGAATATTTTGTGCTTGATACTTGCCCAGAACCTGAAACCAAGGAACTCAAATATGCAATGTGATCTTCTTTCTCAGTGCTGTTTGCTCTATCTTTAATAAAATAAAGTATATATCTCTTTGTCTTCCATTGATTACACGAGTGCTTTTTGGAGACACCTTATGTTGTACTCCAGCTGTGAATTGTTTTCTCTCTCAGTGATCCAAATTAACATCTGGCCAGTTTCTCTTATTTTGCCCTCATAGTTCTGCTCATTCCCCCTCTGCCCCTGCAGTGATGTTTTGACATGTCAAGATGTAATGTCCCCCCTGATTAAGCTAAGTAACTGGTCAAATATGAAGGGAAAGGGCCAGGATTACTGGTTCCCCTTTTATTAAAAGAATACTCCACTGATTGCTCCTTGGGCTTTCAGGGGAACTTGGAGAGTTGCTTGCAGGCCTGTGCCCATTCTAAGTGCAAAATCTGTAGTTAGCAGCAAATCCTGTCTCTGGAGGAAATGGCGATCAGATTTACTCACTGGTGACTTGATCTGGTGCCTCATGGATTAAGTGACTGCAGCTTGTCATCGTTCCTCTGCACCGTATGGCTCTTTTTGCCATCCCTAGCACATATCTGACTAACTTGCAGCCTGTAATGATGGATGGGTGAGGAGGAAAGCCGGGGCTGCTGTGTCCAGGTATTTTTGTGTTTGTGTAGCTCATCTGTAGTAGACCTGACCTTTCCAGGGAGCACTAGTCTCACTGTCACACACTACACATATGGTCAACACGTGTACTATGAATGCAATGCTTTTGGGACATGTCAGATCGCTGCATTCATGTGAATCATCTGTCTAGCACAGGCACAGTAAATCCACTGCTCCTGGCCAGGCTCAGGTGCACTGCGTGTGCTGCGCGTAGTTGATCTGTGTGTATGCTGTAGAAATGGCTGATCTTTCTAGCTCTGTGGTAGACCCTTGTGCAGGCAAGGTGTCCAAAAGCCCCAACCAAATCTGAAACTCTGATTTTATTGGATCAGATTTTTCCCTTGGGAAAGCTGCCTCTGTGTCAGAGAGGGGGTAAAATATCGCTCATGGTTGTGCTGGGGAGGGGTGATCTTTGGTGCGCTTGTTTTGCAAACCTGAAGCACAGATAAACAAGAGCAAACCAGCAAATTGTAGGAGTTTCATAGGAATTAGTAATTCCGAAAGAGTTGATCCTATGAAAAATATTGTAGGGGTGAAATGTGGCACATTACAAGTGGGGTTTTGGGGGTTTTTTTTGTTTGTTTCTTTTTCGTTTTTTTTGAGGTTGCTACTGAAAAATCACTGTCCCAGAAAGAGTTCTCTGAGCTGACAGCTTCTGAGCTTGTACCTAGCACAGCTACTACACAACCTATTCAAATTGCTGACCTATCTCAAACATCATTGCTTGTTACACTGTGGACAGGAGCATAACCCAATTTACTCCTCACCATTGCTGTAACAGAGCGGGAAGTTAGTAATGCGTAAACCTGGCTTTGGCCACCTGCACAGGCAGGAGCCCGTTTTGTCTCCCTGGTCCCTTCCCAGATCAGCAGGGAGAGCTCAGCCTTCTCTCCTTTGCATGTTCACCATGGTCACCCTCACCCTGAATAAACTGGTGTGAGGCTATTCCCAGTCTGAACTGGAAGAAGTTCAGATAAAATAAACCGCATCGCTATGTGTGGTGCCTGGAAGAAGTGGGAAAGTATTTGTGGTTGAAGAAATTCGGGCCAATAGCTGAGCAGCCACGGGCCCTGCATTCACAGCCAAACATAAACTTGATGAGCCTTTTATATACTTCCAGCAGGTTCAGTATTATCTCAGGTGCATTTAACTGTACAGCAGTCACTATAATTTACAGTGGCTAGAAAATTCAGCCAAACAACCAGTTTTGTGCTTAATCTATTCAGGCTTTATACCTACAGGATGTTACCTGATGTTACGTTCCATAGTTACTGCCTGTGGGAGATGGTACTTCTGGGAATGTATTTCTGGGTCACTAGATATCACAAGGATACACAGGATTAGAGAGATAACCAGCTACGTGGCTACAGTATCATTTGTTCCCAGTCTCAGCAGGTTATAAATAGTTTCACAAAACACAGCCATAGTCGATATACCTACTAAACCATCTGTTCAGGACTGCTCAAATGGAGTTGGTTAAGTAATTATCCCCTAGAGGCTGTTTATATTTTAGAGTATCTGCTTGTCCTTTAGATCCTTAACCTTTAGACAGGTCCACATAGCGATGCCATGATTTATTTTCTTTGTGTGGTCTTGACCTTCTCCTGGCAGATTTAACATTACCTTCCACAAGAATGTAGCTAATGCTGGAAAGGAATGACTATATATGAATTTCTGTACTTTCTAACTGCTGGTTTTATATGTGAGTTTTTGTAATCTCTGCTATTAAGCTATCAAATTCAGGCCTAATAATCCTCTGAGGCTGGATGGGATTCGTGCAACACTGTAATGTAAGAACTGTGGTTTGGGATAATACTATTCCAAGTATGCTAACTTGCCTGCCTTTCTTCTCCGTCTTTTCTGCTATTGGCTTTTTTTCTCAAGTCTTGAAAAGCTGTAGAAATCAGGTTCTTAGCAAATAAATTTTCTCCTTAGAAGCCTAGATCCCCTCTATTTGAAATTGAGGTAAGAAATCTTATAGACTGCAATAAGGCACAGCAAAAATAACGTGGGTTTTTTGGGGGTTGTTTCCTGTTAAATTAATATTGTGGCTTCCAGTGGGTAAATTTAGCTGGGCTCACAGTATCCAAATGCCCTACATTTCTAATAGAAATGCATCACATACTACAACTGCATTAGGTGGGCATAATGAAAAGTGACTCGTGAGACTCCACTCCTGGCGGCCCCAGAAAAAGGATACTGTGGCTTGGGAGAGGCATGAAGAATGGGTTAGTCTCCCTGCTTTAGAAGTGCTGATCCCTTACAGTTCAGAGCTAAAGCGTGTACCGACGGGGCCCTGTGGGAACACTCGCCCCACTGCTGCCAGTGGCGTTCCTGCTCTTTGGGTAAAGAGGGTGGTTTAGTCCCTTCCCTGGGTGCTTCAACTTTTCACCAAAGTAGTGAGGCAAAGGAAGATTGTGCTGTCAGAAAGGCAACTTGACAGATCTTACCTCTGTGTGTTCGCAAATAAGTTAGAAATGTTTCATGTATATTTTAAGTGAGCCCTATGATTTATTGCCTAGGCTCTTAACTTGCTTTGTGGCTTTAACTTTTTAATTACAATAAAGGTTTGATAACCTTTAAATCCGTATCTGTGGGCTGCTTAGAAAAATTGAATCAGTTGTGACATCTGTAAAGTAGTCAGCACTTCAATGGTCAACCCTTGATGCAGGACACTTTGTGCCTTTCAGTGTAGAATTAAATTTTAACTTTTTTTTAGAATGTTTATAAAAAGGTTATAAAATGGCTGACAGTGTGTCCTGTAATCATGAGGAAGTTTCTAGTTCTGGGCCTGTGCTGAAGGCAAATCTAACTGAGGCCCTGGTCTGGAGTGGATATGCCCCAGGGCTGTACACTTTGCTTTTGGGGGATGTTTATAATAATCTTTGCCCTAGTTTTCTATCCGTGAAATGAAGCACTCCACTCTTATCTGTCCAGTAAGAGGCACCGCTCTCATGTTATCTGCTGGGAGCTGTTGTGATTGCAGAAAAAAACAGCCAACTTCTGTAAATTTTAAAATTTAAGCATTTGCTAACTATATAGAGAGCAAAAACTATGAATAATGAGGTGCTGTTTACTTTCAGGCTTGTTCAGGGAAATGGAGATGATTTAGCACTGGTAGTGACGGTAGCTATCCCTGTCACTTGGTTCCCAGTTGCTATTTGTTGTTTAGCAAAGAATATCTAAATTCTCTAGTAGAATGTTTTCTTCTCTGTATTCTGTGCCTTGTTCTGAAGGACAGTCTCCGTATGCCAGGACAGAAGATGATGATATTCAGGTTGCTCCGTTGCATAGAAACTTCACGGGATTATAGTCTAAGAAGAAAGTGTATTTATTATGGCATCTTTTTCATTAGTAGATGTCACAGGAATGCACAAAGAAGGTCAACACCATTATCTCTTTTGCAGATGGAGAAACTGTCTCTGTAGTTATTGCAAATGAGGAAGCTGTCTCGCCTTACAGACATTGCCTGGAACCTGCTCTGTAGCCCATAACTGAATTTGAACTTGCCTGAGAATTTATTCTTTTGTATTGCACCTTTGGAGCTCATTTAACCTTTTTAAGGGATTATTTTTCCAACAGTAAATATGAAATATTATTGCAGAGATTGCCACATCCTTTTTATTAATTACTTTTGAGCTTTATTATTTGAAATGGAAGTGGTTTAATTAAGCTGCTCAAATCTTCAAAATTGGCAGTATTGTCCTACCAGAATCATAGTAGCCAAGGGTCAGAAATAATGTTGCAGTGAGGGCTACATACGTCCACTTTTCCTGAGTAATTTTCTCTTTTTCAACACTGAAATTTGCCTGGAAGAAATGTAAGGATCATTTTTTTTCGTGTTTATCTGAGCTCTAAATGTCCAACAGCCTCAGCAGAGAAGCTTTGTGGGGCAGGCAAACAATGGGAAATCCCACATCAAGCTACTCTCTGCCCATGAAGTCATGCTGAAACATGAGGCTGATACACTCCAAGCAGCTGGAGCTTTTCTGTTTTCAACTGGTGATTTTTACACATGACTGGCTTAGAAAACTGATGGTTTGTTTAGGGTTGGCTTAAGACAGAGCGCTTTAAATAAAGAATAGGAGATGAGTAAGATTAAAAGTGCAATTGGATATAAATATGAGTGTCAGGGTTAACTGCATTTAGCATTTAAAGGACAAGTTTTGGAAGGAACATTAACTTTCCTGCTTCAGGGTGCCACCCAATCTTTGTTCCAAAGGTAGGATTCCTCTGAGTAGCTGCAGAACCTCACTTTTGCCTGATGCAAGCATTTACACTTTCTCTTCTTGAACATCTGCCTTTGACCTTGGGAGAAGAAAATCTGAAACGAGAGAACCACCTGCTTGTCTGGTCCTTTCTGAAGCTATTTTCTTCTCAGTGCACGTGCAGGTGCGTGTGGAGGGAAGGGAAGGAAAAATGCCTACAGATGTAAATACAGACCACCATTAGTGGCTCTAGTCTTGGCCTTTGTAGCTTAGTTCACCATCTGTAAAATGGTCTTCATGGTTTTTTGCAGCTATAGTAAGCATACCAGTATGTTGATGTATCTCTTCTCTGTACAAGGCTGTGAAAATACAGTTACATTTGTTACTTCTCTGGGGAAGATATGTGTCCCCTCCCAGGAGTGGAAGCTGAAGTAAGGGAATCTCAAGGACTAACTCACTTTGGGGAGGAAGCGGAGGCAGGCAGGAGCAAGGAATAAATCAGCAACTGACTCAGAGTTTCTGTGTTCTAGTAAGGGATTCAAACCATGAATGATTTAAACTCATTAAGTTTGAATCCCATCCCAAATCTCAGCATTTTTTTATGCTGTATTTCTCTTGCACATTTAAGATAAATGATTAGTTTGCAACAACAAGATCTCTTCTGTCCACACTAAGGCTGCTGAAGGAGCCTTCACAGAGCTCATCCTTGGCAAAAAGTCTCTGTTACCATCAGTGCTGTTTATGTATCATGTTCCTGTTGCCTGCCTGTCTGCTGTCCCTTCGCCCCAGAAATGACCCGAGAGCAACTTTGATTTTAATAGTAAATGTGAAGCAGCCTGTAAGGAGAGTTGGAGACTTCTGTGATGCAAGTGCTGTGTACATGTAAGAGATCATTGCATCTAATGGCTGACAGCCTTTTCAAAAGGTTAGCAAGCATCTCCCACTCATGCTCACAGGGAGTCTGCCAGATTAGATATTTCTGTCCTGGCATATCTCTAAAATCATAATGACTTTTATTTAGCATTAATGTAGATGCCTTGAACATTTCTATGGGACTTCCACTGTCAATTCAGCATTAAAGTATCATTAAAGCAAAGTGTTACTGTAAGAAGCAGTATCTGCCAAACATTTCTCAGAAGAGCACTGTGCTTTACAAGATGGTAAGCGTTCACTCTTTTCCATTTTCATCTAAAAGTCAGAGATAAGTCTTTTTATTGATTAGACAAAACAATAGAGATGTGTGAGAACTGTTGGCAAGACTTTTTATGACAAGTGGCATATCAGTATATATTAATTTGCTGTTCAGTGCACTACAGTGTCCAAGATGAATCTTCATTGGTATTCAGGACACCATAATGTGAAACTGCATAGGAATATAGGACACTTCCTACATAAAATTGCCAAATTGTTCAGACTGAAATGGTGAGTCCTGGCTATAAAACTATATTGCAAAACTCTTCTAACAACTTCGAAGTGAACTGTCTTTGATTTTTTTTTTTTTTTTTGTAGCATTGACTATATCTTTATTCTGAACTCCCTTTTCAAAAGCAACATGAACAGTTAGGCACAAGTTGCACTGAAAGCTAATGGGGTTAGGCTCCTATGTCACTTATGTGACTTCAGAAAGTTTTAGCTGAAAAGATCAAAATGACCAAAGAGGCTCATGTTTCCATAGGAATCTTCTGTATTCTGCATCACAGAACCTTATCCCTCAAAAGCAGTGTAATAAATCCTAAGATCATTTTACAGCCCTCCTCCACTCTGTTTAGATGATTTACAGCAGAAGTGGCCAACTGATAAAGACAGGAAAAAGTAAGCAAAAACATCAGTGAGATCGTGAAATTGACTGAACAAATAAATCCTGCTCTCTTTGTTTGCAATCCTGATTTTGCAAGCTTTGAGGTCTACTGGGGCAATGTTTTCCAGCCTTTCTCTGCACTGTTTTAAAATAAAAGATGGAATATCCCACCCCATAGCAATCCTATGAAATATGTGACAAAAGCATGGACTGACAACAAACAAGGTGTGGAATTTTAATAAGAGGTGTTTGGGTGGAAAAATTGTGATTTGATAAAATTACTTGCTCCCAGTAAGAGATAGGAAATGTTAACATTTCTTAAACTGAATTTGGAAATTTGAGAGAGGATAGCTGCGCAGAGACCTCTCAATGACCCAAGTGAGATGCTCGCCTGACTTGTAGAACTGAGACCTGCTCTGCCTAGTTCAGGCTGGGAGTTTGAAGCCTGGATCTCCCATATCCTAGCTTTTGGCTAATTTGGTAAAGTATTCTGTTGTGGGTTTTGGGGTGGTTTGTTTTGGTTTTGGTTTTTTCTTTTTTTTCTTTTTTTTTCTTTTTTTTTTTGAGGGGGGAAAGGTTTGAAAGGTCTCTGTTAAATCCGGTTGTGGGAAGGGAGTGTTTTGAAATCTTAGTTTTGTGAGACAGGAAATCCCTTTCCTCCCTACCTGTAAGTGCCTGATGGGCCTGCTTTCTGCCGAGCTGATACATTGCAAGGATTGGAATGGGAATATCAGACAAAAGAGCCTCTCATGTTTTTGATAGCTCTGGAAACTTCATGTTTTCTGCCCTAGAAAGAGTACTAAATGGGTTGCTTTTCTCATGCCACTACAGCATTCCCAAGGAAGATTCATGATTGGATTATGTTCCTAGGCGTTATAAATCAGAGCTAATGGCAGAGATAGGTTGATGGCTTGAAGTAAGTGGAAAAATAAATTGGGCAATGAGAAGGCCTAGGGCTGAGAAGACATAAATATAAAATTTACCTTCCCCCCCAAAGAAGAAGGCAGACCTTCAATTCTTAAAACATCACTTAAACAGGAAAAAAAGTCTGTTATACATGGTCTGTGCTTAAATGGTGGGATAGTTGAAATCTGGGACAATATAAAACCTGTGTGAAGCTTTTGAAGGAGTAAAATTTCTGTGTTTCCTGAAAAATAGACAGATATCTAACATGAAACATTAATTTTGAAAGAGCATTAGGCTTTTTCAGGGGAAACATCAGAGGACATAAAAATCTTTGTCAATATCAGATTAGAATGAAGCATTAAAAAAAAGCTTATATTCAGTCTCACAGGGTTTGACTGCCAGAGTTGAATGTCTCTATTTGGCCTTGATAATTGTTCTTTTATCCTTTGTGCGGTGTTGGTATGTTTTCACCCATAGCCTGCTGCCTATGTCCCAGTCCTCTCAACTACCAGCTACCCTGGCTCAGTTCACAGCTTTGTTCTCCTTTATGACTCAATCACAGGCTGTAAAATCTCTGCTGAGGCAGTGATTCATCACCTGAATGCACTCCCTTTAAAATAAAGTATCTTTCTGTGATACAGAAAAGATAAAAAAAATATTTTTCAAAGTAATTCCAGAGGTACTTTCAGTCTAGATATCCTCCCTTCTTGGGTTTTTCTTTTTCTTTTTTTTTTTTTTTTATAAAGCTATAAAACAATCTTTAAAAAGATAAAGAATATGTAAAACACTCTTTAATGATTATATAGGATGCAAGATAATACTCTCTGAAGTAAATAAAAAAAAATAATTTGAAGTGGTTATTGGCACCAGTCTGTTTTGTTGTTCAATGTCACACTGTTTCTGATCTCATTTATACTGACTTACATTATAGCAACTTCTCTGAAGGGAATTGAGTTATTCTGAGGTGCAATTGCCACAGGTGAGGTGAGAGTTGGGATCCTGGCACAGCTGTGAAAGTGTTTTATTTGCCTTATCTGTAATGAAAGGTGTGATCCCTCTGTTCCTCCGCTCTTTTGGATGCCTTTAGAAGAATCTACTTTTTTGTTACTGCTGGGGAATCAGAGTCTTCTGCTGGTTTTGTTGGGATAAATATGGTTTCTCTGGTAATGAATAAAGATGGCAGAAGATAGATCATTTGCTACAGAGTGTTTTTCTTTTGGAGAATGCTGATCCCTGATGAATTAGTACAGTTTTGACATGAATGTGGAAAAAAAATTGGTGATAGCCCTTCATTTGATGAACCCTCTTGTTTCTTTCCTGGTGTTTCCTTCCAGCCAACTGAGAAAAACTATTGAAAGAATAAGTTTTTAAAAATGTTGTTTGCCCACACAAGGTATCTTGTGGTTTTTGTAACCAGGTACAGTCTTGCTTTTGACCAGTGAACAGGTCTGTTACTAACAATCACATCAGCATTGTAAATAATCTGAGACATTTCATGCATACGAATTTCCTAGAATACAGGAAAGAGAAGCTGGCTTTTCTAGCCTTAACCATGCTAACCTGTTCAACGCGTACCAAAGCTGGGTGCCAACCAGCTGTAACCTTCCCTGTGACACTTCCAGTGCAATGCAGAGAGCTTGTTAACCACAGGGAAGCAGAGCTGGCCTGCTTTGCTGCTGCTACTTTGGACAGTCATTTTTTCCACTTTTGTTGTCTAGATGTATTGCATCAGTTCAAAGGCACCTCTTAAAATAATGCTTGTGGTAATGCTGTATTGAAAATAAGTGTGTGTGTGTGGGTGGTACAAAAAGGAGCAAAGAGTACATACACAGGTTTTTCTGATTCACAAGTTGCTTTTCTGAATCTCCCAGTGGAAAATTACCCATGGTTGTGCTGTTTGATTTCTTCAGCTGAGGAGGCAGCTTGTGAGTTGAATGAGAAAGGTGAGCTCAGTGTAGGAAGGAGGGAGAGAGGAAATTCTGTGTTTGTGTAGATTTGAACCACCGCATGCCTTCTCCTGCTCCAGTGTATTGCGTATTTTTAGTAACTGGAGGCTTTATTGCCCTACTGATGCCTAGAGATGCAGGTGCATCCTAAAGCTGAAATGCACAGTGATCTGTGCATCTTTTTGGAAAACCTGCAGCATATTCACAATGGCCTCATTGACATTAATGGGACTTTTAGTGAAATAAACTTACATTCATTGTTTAAATTCTTTTTTTTCTTCTTATTTCTTTCTTTTTTTTTTTTTTTTTTTGATAAAAGTAATTTAAGGACAGTGACCTGAAGAAGTTGGAGTTTCTCTTCAAGAACTGAGACTGTGGCGCTATTGTGGTAAATAATTCAGGTAACATGAGGAGAATCCCCAGTTCTTTCAGATTGTTCACACCCTGTGAAATCAGAAAGCAGTTACTAAAACTTGCAGAAGTTCATTATCTGTGTTTCACCTGCTGAGGTTGGTCTATAAGTGTTATCACTTATGGGTAGTCTCTAAAAGATGTGAGAAAGTATAGAATTAGGATAGCCTTACACAGGTCTAACAGTATTCTGTAGATTTTTATTTTATTTTATTTTAATCTGAAGCTCTATGTTTTGGAAAAGCATTTTACTAGACTTGGGAAATGGGCTCTATTCCCATTCCCAGCTCTCCTCCAGTTCTATGTTGGATCTTGAGAAGTCTATTACACCTCTGCTTACTTACCTGTAAAATGAGGAATGGTGATTTTTCTTTTCATTAGGTACTTTGAGATCTAGGATTGAAAAGCCTTTCAGGAGTTTCCTTCCTGGGATTTTTAAACAAGCTTTTTCTTAAATAAAAACAACTGCTTCCATGAAGAATAAACGTTTGTTTCCTACTGTTCTTTATTATGACACTCTAGTGTAGTGTCACAAATATTTTTGTTTTCAAGTAGTTTTGTGCGTTTTGCGTATACTTTCAGTTTCACAAAAACATTATTGGAAAGAGCAGCTTGTCTGTGTTTGTAGTGATAGTGTGGTAGCAAATTGTGCTCGCTTCTCCAAAAACTGACACTGGCAGACAATCTGACATTTCTGAGAGGCATGTCCTGACAAAGCTTCAAGCAGAAGTCAAGCAGAGCTAGGACTGTGAGCTCTCCACTGGGAAACTGCCTGAAACTCAGGGTGAACTGCCACTTATGCAAGTTGTTATCTGGCATGGTGCATTTCTTCCTTCCCTCCCTCTCCCCCCTTCGTGGCCACGGGAATTACCGGGGCGCAGGGCTGCAGCAGCAGCCTGGGCGGTGGGAGCATGGCTACCCTCGGTCGTATGGCCTGGGGCAGCGGCATGTTTCCTGTTTTTCCATTATTATTAACACTGTCTCTATTGTAATTTTATTCTGATCAGCTCTAACATCTATGTGAAATAAAACTAAGTGTAAACACCTGACAGCTGTAATGGAGCCACTAACCAGCCATCACAGTGGCACAAGTAATCCATGATGATTGACAGCATTTTTCCGATGGCCCTAAAAAGTACAAAGCTGTCGATATCATCTTGTACTCTTTCCAGGTGCAGTACTTTAGGAATTAATCTGCCAGGAATTACAGTAGTATTAAAGGGTGGGAATTTAATTACAATATTGATTATACATATGTATTTATACACTGCACAAATCGAAAAGCAGCTGCAAGGGAACCTGGAGCTAACAGTTTTGCTCACTGTTTACAAGACTGCTGGGTTGTTGGCATGATTGATTACCTTCACAATAACCTTTCTGTGTTCCAGAGAGCATACTCTATATACCGAGAAATGACTGTTCCCTTAGGGAGGTCAGAGCTTGTAATGCAAATGTCAAATAATTTTTATAATAAAAACTAAATAAAAGGCCTGAATGATTTTTATTAGTAGCATCTTTAATGAATTCACTGTCCTTTGAACCCAAACAATTTCAGCTTTAAGCGCAAACCCCCAAACTCATATTTTATAATCTCTGAAAATTTTGTCTTTTAGATTTGACAGACTTAAAACTGTTGATTTTAGTTCTTATTTAATCTTTATCAGACTAGAAAGCTTTCTTTTTAAGAAACACAAACAAAAGAGGAGAAATGGACCTTTAAAGATTTTTTTATTTTATTTTTGAGCTATTTATTGACTTGAAAAACATACAATGGGTTTATTATTTTGCAGCTGGAAAATTGCCAAGGAGAGAATGAACTACGAATGCTATAGATTATATATCACAGTGTATAATTAGGGCAGCAAACAGTCTACTGGAAAATATTTTATAGACTACTTTATATAATGGAAAGTTCACAGCAGTCTAACAGAGACCACCTAATATGTCTTTTAATATGAATTCTACCAGAGATTTAAATTAACCAGTTTGAACACTGGTGCTTTACAGTCTATCAGTCTTGGTAACGATTACACCTGCCTGCACAGCCTAATTTTGAAACTCTATTATCATTCAGAATTAGCCTACTAGAAGAACTCAGCAGAGATCTGATGTGGTTTTCTCTGGGTTTTTTTGCTATGTGAGCAGATCTTCTGGACACTGCCTTCGACTTCCTTCTTTGCTTCTTTTCTGTAACTTGTGATGACCAGTTTATCATGTATTTTGATAGTTATTTTTCTGTTCTGTGATGAGGAAACTGTTGCAAGTTTTTGATTAATTAAGATACTATTGAAAGACAGCAGGCAAAAATAAGCTTTTTAAATTTACATGTATATTCATTTTTAGCATGTGTGAAACATTTAGAAATTGGGTGGAAACCTGTTCCCACTGAAATAATCTGGAATGTTACTACTGGCTTGACTAGGACTAGGATCATTACCTCCGTGTGATGTTTTATTTCAGTGTCCCCACACAGTGCACCAGTTTTCACTTAAACGTGCATTCCATGGCTTTCTCTAGAGTTTCTGATCTTTGGCATACCGTACCTTTGTTTTTGTTTCAGGCCTTACCAAAGGAATGTTGTTCTTGTTGCAAGTTTGTGCTCCCTGTTTAGTTGTAGGTCTAGTTACACAGTATTTTGTGAATGCAATTGATGGACTGAATTTTGTTTTCCCCTTGCTCTGTGCGAGCTGGTGTTACTTCAGATATTTTTGAGTGCTAATGAGAACTTGACTTTGTGCAAAACTGTAGTCCAGAAAGGGAACCCACAAGAGAAATGTCATTTGTTTTCACTCTTTTCCCTTTTACGGCCACATTTGGTGGCAGTATTCTGCTTGCTTTACTGGAAAAATGCAGCATGGAAAGAATTTGGGGTTTAATAAAAAGGGTTAAAGAAACCCTTGTGACTAGGTTTCCTGATTCTTGACAGTCACGAGACCTCTTTGACTGCTTTAAATCCATATAGACACACTAATGCATCTTGTATTTGTCGTAACACTGAGATCTCTGGACTTGTTGGCTCCAAAGGGCTAATAAAAGTCTTGATACTAGATTTAATTGTCAGGAGGGGAGAAAATGGCCCTAACAGACTCAAAAGTGAGTTCTGGCTTGGTACAGCTGGCTCCAGAAAGAGTGCTCCGATAGAGCCTTGGTGTTTCCTGACTGCCCTCTCAAGTGAATGCTGCTGCTGCCCTTTCCTCCTAGGCTGGCTGGGACCAGGTTCTTGAGGCTGATGAGGAGCAGCAGAGTTGTATGGAGAGGCCATTCCTCCCCCAGGGCTCTGGAGAAGATGCATGCCCTGCGGTGGGTACTGCAGGGTTCATAAAAGGAAGCGATGGAAATTTCTGCTGTGTCCCCTGATGGGTACCCAGGCTAGATATATGATGTTGAAAGCCATCTTCATTCCCACCGAGTCCTCAGAGCCAAGGTTTTCAGGCAATACATGTTAAAAATACATCTCCCTCACATGCTGTCTGAATTGACCCAGCTGCTTGAAAACTGACTGCTAGAGAGATTTGAAGCCCTTTGTGACAGTCGTTTGAGAAATCCTGGCATTCATCCTGCCCTGACAGCCATGGGGGTGGTGCTGCCATTTCTGATAGGGTCTTTCTAGTAAATGTTCTCTGGCCAGCCTGCTAATAATGTCGGAAATGCATGAAGTCGATTAAATGTAGCATGTCTTTGCAAAATACTCAGATATTAAATTCCCTTAAATAACACCAATGTTTTGGTTGTGCTATTTATAAAAACTAATGAGAACTTGAAAAGACAGGGATTAAAAAGAATTATTTGTCTATTGGCAATTCCCAAGTCTAATTTGCTTCATGAAATGGAAATGTATATACCCAGGAAAGCTTTAATACACATCTATATTGATAAAGTTATTAAAAAATCAGACCATTAAATCCTCTGGCATGGATAGTTGCTGTGTATTGAGGTTTCTTGAATCTTCTTTATTTTAAACCCCTCTTGCAAGACTGCTTATAACACTGTCATTAATAAAAAGGTAGGATGTTTCCTGCGCTTGTAGGACCTGGTATGGCCCTGCTGTGTGCACCGTTGCATGGTTTCTCTGGTGGCTTCTTGCTCTGTTTTTTTGGCAGGTCCTCGGTGAAGGCAGGTAACATCCCTGACAGGAAGAGCAGGCTCATCTCTGGCCACTTGACACAGGGATGAGGGGGTTCTCAGAAGTGGGACCTGTGGTTGCTTTAGGAGGCTAGGAAAGAAGGAGCAAGACTTGGAAGGCACAACACGTATGGTCCTCTGCTGAAGGCTGAAATTGCTCGCAGCTCTCTCCACATAATAAATGTGCAGCTGTGCGCGCTTGAACTGCAGGGTGACACTTAGGAAGGGACAAGGATCTTATGAATAGAATTAAATGCTAGTTACTGGTTGTGTATCATCCTGGTTAGCTGCATACAAACTCTTGAGACAAGGGAAAAAGCATATTCAAGTGGCAGAGAGAGAAAGAAAAAGACTAACATGGTTCAAGAATTGAATGAAAGTGAAGGAAGATGAATTGGAGATTATAATTAGAAAGCAAAGGAGCAGGCAGGTTTTCCAGCCTCAGTGGGAAAAGATGATTGACCTGAGCAGCAGGAGAAAAGAAGGGGAAATATTGCTGACAGCTAAAATGCAGAAGCTATTACTTGAGAGACTGACCTCTAAAGGGGAGGGGGGAGGAATTAAAAAAAATCCCAACCAGTGGAACCTGCAGCGTTCATGCTGGAGTCAGCTTGCTCAGGGAAGCTGGAGAAACAACATTTGAAAGCTAGAGTATATCAAACAAAATTGCTAAGGTTATTATGTACATGTTGTGCTGACTTTTTTTTTTTGTAATGCTTGTACTCCATTCCTTGTGTTTATCAGAGGTTTTCTAAACACACTTTACAGTATTTGGTAAAGATGTTGAAGATGCAGGCTGAGAACAGTAAGGCAAGGCAAAGGACAGTAAAGAGGATGGTACTGGCTACCTAGGGCCTCCTCCTCCCATGCTTCCTTCCCCCATTCCCTCCTAGGTAATCAGTGCATCAGGAGTATTTGTTCAAGAAAAACCTTCTTGTGGTCACTAGGTATTTCCTTCCTCAAAAATACCTTTCAGTGATAATTAATACAGTGTTTTGTTTTATTGAAAATAGAAAGGGTCACTCCTTTAGCCAGGGTGGAGGGAATCATGCTGTAAAATCACACTGGACAATGTATTTCTTTCTTGATGCCTGAAGTACCCCTGGGAATCCTCAGGGCTTTCTGTACCCTCCGATTTAGTAGTGTGAAATGGTGTGGGCTTTCTGCAGAATGAGGCTGAGTGATTTAACCCACACTGTTCAGCCTTGCTACATGAGGTTGAAGGCTGAGCATACATGGCTGGATATGAGCTGGTTTGCCTGTCTGGGGGCTTGGGTGGACACAACCATACTCTGATGCTGGGCTGGCCGTTGTCTGCCTTGAGGCCCTTGTCTGCTTTGCGGCCCTTGTCTCTCTCTCTGTGGATTGCTGCCCTTTGTACCAGATCTGAACTGTTTTTCAGCTATTCCCCCCCCCACCCCCTGCCCCCCAATGAACTTTCATTGATAGTTTTCGGTTCTTTTACAGATTAGGTATCATAACGAGACTGTTCTGATTACTACTCATTTCCAAACTTTCTGCTTGTTTCTTGTCTCATACTGCTTTTAGTCCAATTTCCTTTGTCCCTTCCTTTCCTAATCAAGGTTTCTCTTCCCTGAAAAGATGGCTCTTATAAACAGAATGTGCATTTAGGTGTCTAATAAGGCATTTTTAAACAAATCCCAATTACGAGTAACGGTTTTGAGTATTGCTCATGATTGTCTTCTGCTATGGAAAATTGGCCTCCTGAAAGACCATGCGAATATGTGAGTGTATAAAATAATTACTTGTCATACTAGATTCTTTTTTTTAGATAACAAATTAGGTTCTAGTAATTAGGTCTTGATCACTGACATCCAGGCTATGGTCCCACATCCCGTCCCCCTTCCCCCACCTTTTTTTTAAAGTATGATCAAATCACTTACATCCACCAGATTAAAACATAATGGAAATTTACCCCAAGCATGTGTTCATCTAGGTGACAGTCAGATCACGGAGGCATTCCAGAGTGGAGCACATGGACAACATTCAAGATCACAATCAGCATATTGGCTTCCTCAGGCCATGGTATTTGGAGGCTTAATAATGCAAGAAATCCTACCAGCTGCTTATTAGGCACCAATATACCTTTAAAAATCAAGCTGCTAGTTAGTCCTGGCCTGAGATTGTTTTGTAGCATGTCTCCTTCCCAAGATAACTGCATATTTTCGGTATCATAAAATCAATTGCTCTCTTACTTTGATACCCGTATGCCACCCCTAATCTTGTGCAATGCCTAATCTGAGGCACTGAGAATCTTCACCTGTGGTACAGTTTTTTCTTTTGCAAATGCATGGCCTTGATCCCCATCCAAGATTAATTTTCATGTGGCAGCTACATCATTACAGTGAATAATGTTGACTGCCTTTAATGTGAAGGGAAAAAAAGGAGTTTAATAAGGAGCACGGGACCTCCAACCTCTAGGCAGACCATCCTAGAGGTGCTTGTCTGAAAGCTGCTGTGTTAGAATTGCTCTGTTGTGATTCCAATGTACGATACTGTACTAAAACTAAGCAACAAAAATGTAACACCTGAAAATGACAATGACTTTTTTTCCCCACACTGTAATGAGAGATATTTGCGGGTAGCAGAATGTAATGCTTAAATCCTCACAGCCCTCTTATCTGTCTGCAGAAAACATACAGTGCAATCCCTGTGGCATTCCCTGTGGCTCCAGCTCAGCAAAGTAACTCAGCGTGGCCTGAATTTAAAGTGTGGCTCCAGAAGGGCTGCTCATATGCTTAATGTTACACAACACATGTGATTATCTTGTTAGGAGATGGAGAGAAATATTAATCTTGCAAGATCGCAGACACAAATGTGTTTTCTTCACGCACAACCTGTGTGTAACCAGCACTAAACCAAAGCCAGTACTAACCCATGTCACGGAGACTTCCCCGTGTTCTGCTGATCTGTTAGTTTCACAAAGATGCAAGCTGGTCTTTTTCCCAGCCCCCCCCCCCCCCCCCCCCCCCCAATAAAAATATTTGAGTTCTGAAGTGAAACTACAAAGTGAGCAGCTATTATTTCTTCTTTGTCAAGGACCTGTTTTCTTCTATTTGTCATTAACATTTGTCAGCTGGTAAATTATGCACAGTTTTTTCTTCTGTCTCTCCTATTTTTTAGCCAGCCGTAATTATGCTAGCTGATTCCCGTGTAGACTTGTTTTCAGCTGCATTACTTACATGCCTTTTTAATAGACTGTAATTTTTGTTAAGTAAGTTATGTCAGATTAACTACTTCCGATAAGATGCGGTATTATACTTGGGTTTTCTTTTTCTCCCAGCTGGATGTACAGAATATGTCACTGCTGACTTGCTTTCTCCTGCCTCCCTCTAGCTAAATGGCAATATGCCACTGCAGCAAAACTTGTGTTTGAGGATTCATTGGCTTTTTTTGTTGGCTAGTAATGAGGCTTTGAGGTAGCTCACTGCTCCTGATTAGTGACAGAGCGCACGAAGAAAGGAGTAGTGCAAACCAGTCATTAACTCATAGTGAAAGCCTCAGCATTTAAGTTCATAAAGATGAGGAAAGACTCTGTTAAATCCTTTCCATTCAGATTTGGCTGGTTTGTTTTTTTGGTTGGGTTTTTTTTTTGGCGCCTGCCTTGGTTTGTGGAAATAACCGGTTGAAACGTTGATTATAGCCCTGGTCTTGCTGAGCTTGTTACCTTTGTGCTCCCGGTACCGTTGCTCTGGTTTCGGCTGCAGCCCCCACGGTTGGTGACATCGCTGAGTTCAGACTTGCTGAAATTAGAGCTGGGCTTTGCCACTTGGCTGATTGCTTGAGAATGTGGGGGGCCTGGAATATCTCTGAGGCTCGGACCAAGGGTGACCCTCACCCGGTGCAGACAGGGTGGATCCCAGCTGCAGCACGGCCAGCAGAAAGCTTACTGCTGCTGCAGGCAGCCTCTGCCCCGTCTCCTCCTGACACAGCATATGCAGGGGCACTGGCACAGGGCTTGCATCTCTGAGGGCTTGAAATGCCGTAGAGAGTTCTGTGCTCGTTCAGTGGGCTGCAA
This sequence comes from Balearica regulorum gibbericeps, assembly GCF_011004875.1. Classification (NCBI taxonomy): domain Eukaryota; kingdom Metazoa; phylum Chordata; class Aves; order Gruiformes; family Gruidae; genus Balearica; species Balearica regulorum. Next base: position 8,877,597 of record NC_046192.1, on the reverse strand, counting down.
TTTCTCCTTTCTAGGCTGGCTGCAAAGTGTCCTGGGGACCTCTGAGTGTGCTCGTAGCTGTCTAAAGCAGCAAAGCTGTAGACCCAGTAAAGAAATCTCCAGCTATTACCCTTCCTTTGTTTTATTGCTTAAAGAGAGAATGAAAGGTCGTGTGAATCTCCGCAGGTTGAAATAGCCAAGTTTTGCAGTACTCTGTGCAAGAGCTTCAGCATAGTCCTTTAGCCTTACAACAGAGTTCCTTTATCTCACAGATTTCGGTTTTAGTCATGGTGTTAATAGCTTTACCAGGTTTTGTTGTTTTAATGCAGTACAGTGAGTTATATTTCTGGGTGCTCATATGAAAGAGGATTAGCTGCTGGAAACTGTTTATTTGTCTTAGAGTTTCTTTAAAGAAGTAAATAAAATGTGAAAATAACAGTACTGTACATTGCAAATAATAGGCTATTTTCTGCCCTGTTTTCTGTTTTCATGTTGGAATGGATGTCATTTGTCAAGTGCGAGGATGATAGAATGAATCGTATAAGTCATCTTAAATGTGATTTGCCACCTGCCTGATTGTTCAGAAGTGTATGCATGCTTAATTAATCTAATTAGTCAATGCATGTATAAGAAGCAAATTTACAGGCTCTCTGTCATCTTAAATAAAGCATTTTTGTTTTCCTAGGATAAATAATTCATTATAGAGCTGAGTGCTAGACTATAATCCTGGAGAGCTGGCTTCTTGTATAATAAAAAAAAAATAAATAGAATTATGATGTTTCTTCCTTTTTCCCTTTGGCTTCTCTTTAGATAGGGATTTCAATGAAGGAAAGGGGAACATCTGCACTGGAGTAACATAAATTTGCTTCCAAAAGAGAAACAGAGAGCACACTGGCTTTGACACTGTGGGCATTTTCATGTGAAAGATGGTGTCTGCTTTGGCACAGATGCAAACTGCAACATGTGCATGATTATCCCTGAAAGTGAAATAATTAACATGCTGAAAAACATGACAGAATTCATATAGCTTGGGGGTTTTTGCTTCAGAGGTTGGTCCACTACTTAGGACAGTATTGTCAACATGCCAAGGGACAATAGTGGTATCTCTCTGGTAGGAACAATGCTTTGCATACGTACCAGTACAATGCAGCGCACTCACACCGTAAACACCTGGATAGGTGGACAGTCTCACATTTGTAAAATCACATCATCATTAGCTGCCTAAAAGTGCTGTGAGAAAGAGTATCTGAATCAAAGGAGGTCCTGAAGGTCAAAGGTAGACCAGAAATTGCAGATTTTAAATAACTTGTGGTTATTGGTATGTGCCAGCCTACACAGCGGCAACTTGCCCAAGTCTTCAAACCTTGGCACAAGAAGGATGTCCATCACCATGAGACACTGCTGCTAGCAGATGTGTGGTGAATTCTGTGAACTGTAGCTATTCTCCTGTAGCAATTTCTTGCTGGGACCTGGTATGACAATGAAGACTCTCCCTGGGGTTTTTGCTGCTATCTGCTATTGAGAAGAATGGAGTTTAGTGTGAAGATGGGAAGAGAATTTACCAGCTGATTATATATTTTAAAACAGTCTATACTATCCAGGGTGGAATAAATTCAGTATTTTGGATTAGGTTTTGGATTTCTTTTTTCTTACTGGCTCTGTAAGTAAAAGTACAAAATGAGTTAAATACAAGTTCTTTAATGATGGCTGCTAAGCTTTGCTATCTGAAAACATGTAATGACATTTCCTTCCCTGATTGTCAGGTGTAGTCCTGCTTTCTGGCCTCCAGATCCACAGGAAAACTCCTTGAACCTGATTATGCATTGAAATACATACATAGCTTGATGCTGCCAGGGCCAGTGAAATTATTGGCTGTAGCACTGAAGGGGGATCGAGGCTGTTTCCTGGATGAATTTGTACTGCTGTACAAAATTTGTGCCACTGTTTTCTACAGCTCTTTTCACAACTCCACGGCAGGTTTGACCATGAAAGCAGAATCTGTGGTGAGAGGATATTTAAAGACATTTATTTTGCTCAGTTTGCACACACAGATTAGTGCAGAATTCCTGCAAAGCAAATTAGTATGAAACTGCATAATTGATACATTAGAACTATGAAGATCGCTGTGACTCTAGCTAGAAATGAAAAGCAGTCTGTTCCAAGGTGTTGCAGCCCTGTCCTAGTAATCCTGCTTGATTCAGTAAACTTTTAAATGGAAGCTGATGAGAAAGGCAATCTGTTCCAGGGGCTTGGCTCCTGTGCACTGGGGTCAGCCCAGTGGAATCACTTGTTTGTCTCATTAGTGTTGCTGGGTGAAGGATGCTCTTGTGTCCTCACTGTACAGTGTAACATTGCTTACCTGCCTGTTTCAGCTCTCTTGTGGAAATTTGACTTGACCTTTCCATAACAATTTCAGCCCATGATGAAGCTCCCTGTTTGCAAAGCTTTCTGCAGGTTTGAGGCTGAAGTCTTTCTGCATTTGATGAAAATGTTTTATCATCTACTCTTGGTGTTTGCAGAGTTTTATTACTAATGTATCTGCATGGCAATAGTTTTTGAATATATACCTGTGCAACAAAGCCACTCGGAGATAGGGGTAGTGTCACCCCTATTTTCTGCTTGGAAACCGAGGCAGAGAGGTTGGATCTCAGACCTGCCAGTATTAGGCAGCAGGGGCTAGCGATGGACTTCAAAGCTCTGAGATAGGTGATGGAAGTAAAGGGGAAGGTCTGGGTATTTCAGGATGGATTTCATGGGGTCAGGGTGAACGCTCACCCCAAATAAATACACAGATGAGGGAGAAGTGCGTTGGGCTCTTGAGAGGTAGGACGTACAGGTGCTTTTCTCAGTGCTACCAGGAGGTGCCTCTCTCTACTTGGGATTTATGGCCCATGAAGGAAATTGCCTTAGCCTTTTCTTGCAGAAATTGCTCAGGCTTACTCTTTGTTTCTCTCCAAAAGAGTCATGTTGGTGCTATGGACATTTTGCACAGCAGCCCAGTGGCTAGAAAGCTAGGGTGAGGAAGATGAATGTTTCTCTTTTTTTGGTAGGGGAAGTCAGAAGTTCACGTTTCACTTTCAGGGGTTTGTGTGTGATTTCCTGGGCCAGCCCAGGGCAATGGGGCAGTGCCTGCGGGATGGCTCTGTGCTGTGCCTCGCAGTCCTGCCCCCCACAGGCATCCTCACGGCCATATGTGGAGATGAAATCCATCCCTTCACATGTTCTGATTTCCTTCAGGGAAGGACTGGGAGGGAGTGCAGTGAAGGAGCTGAGGTGCATTTCAGCAGGTCTGATGTGGGTCATGGGGAGCCAGGAGCCCAGGAAGTGCTGCACCCACCCTCTCCATAGCCTTGGCTTGAGTGCCCTAAAGTGTGCAGGAGCCGATTTGTAAAGCACAGGGGTAGGCAAAGGGTGACAATGGCTCTGTGCCCTAGTGATTTGGGATTCTCCTTTGGCAGGGGGCACTCTGGTCCCTGCTCCATGGACTTTCTATGTATTTTCCTCAAAATTGTTCAATATAGGATACATGCAATGACTGGAACATATTTGAAACCCTCTTTCTTGCTCTAACACTAGGTTCTTCGTTGCACCTCTATTCTAACCTAAGCCTTCAGAGGGATCTCCCAAGCTGTGTTTTATAGTTTTCTAACTTCTCTGATAGTTAAGAACAGTTTAAGTTTTATGGTATGCTTGCTGGGTTATGGAGTTTGTAGTACTCGTTCCTGATCTTTTCAGGAGAGCTGCTGAGAGCAGCAATTGGACTGGGTGAGCGCAGGTGGGAACTCCTTGAATTCGTGCTGCAGTCAGGGGTGGCATGTTGAGATCTAGGCTGTTGCTCCATTTGCTTCCTTGTTTCTTGTTTCTCTGCCTGTATCTCTTGATTCAACCCAGAGGCATGCTAACATCCCAAGGCATTGCATTCCTTGGTTTATTGCCTTATTTTCTGGCTTTGTCTTCACCATTGCATTTTAGGCCAAATTTTGGACCTATTCTGTTTGGCAATGTCACTTTCCAAAAGTGAGATTTCTCTTTTACTATTTCTGTATCCCCAGTGCTGAGTGCTTCCTGTGTGTCTGATCCCATTCACTGCATTTAACCTATCATAAATGCAAATAATGATAATTAGATGGTGAATAACGCTATTACAGATGCAATTCAGTGCATATTTCATTGATTGGGCCAAATCAGGAAGCTATGCAAGGCATGCTGGCAGCTTTGTGAGTAAAAGTGCTTATTACTTATCTCAGATTGTAATGCGCTATCAATTAATTGCTCACAAATCTCTGGTGTCAGTTTGTGTGGGTTGTGAGGAGTGGTAAATCATTAACTTTCAGTGGCACAGAGTTTGAATTACAATGCCAGTCCTGCAAGGTAGGAAATTTGCAAGTTTAATCTGGTGGAAAGAATCCCTTTGTCTACCAGCATCTTGCTGGTGAGGCCAGGAACAAGGACCCGCACCCCAGCTTCTTTATACCTTCTCCTCTCTTGCCTGCGTCCCTCTGGTGGGACTCGGCCCCTGCGCACGGGGCTTTCGGCAGGAGCTGCCTCCTGTGCTCCTCCCTGATCTGACACACGCACACTGGGCTCCTGGGGAGCCGGTACCTGGAGGAGGAACCCTGTCAGCCATGTGTCGCTCCTCGGCCCCTTCTGAATAGCAACAGATGCTTAAATCAAACAATGCACTTCCAGACAGCAAGCTGGTGTGTGATCAGCAAACACGGCGCTACAACAAAGCCCAAACCAAAAAAAAACCTACCACGACAATAAAACAAGATAGAAGAATAAAAAGTGTCTATGATTTGGCAGACAGCTAAAATGCAGGGCAGCGATCATGCTGCCGTGAGCATTGGAACAAATCTAATTCTCAGGGCACTGATAAAGTCCAACCGTATGTTTGTCTCTAGAAGGCAGTGAGGGCAGTAGCCATGATTAACTTGCCTAAGAACTGCCTTAAAGCATTAGTATTTTTTATTTTTGATCTAATGTTAATTGTGTTAAGGGTGCCAAGGGTTGATTTATGTTTTATGAGAACTGGAGGCACAAAGGGAATAAGAAACTTTTCTTTCCTAGAGCCTAAAAGGAATCCTGTCACAGAACTGGAGGAAAAACCCCCAGGTTTCATGAGTATCATCCTCTTGCATTGACTATAAATGGTTTTTTTTTTTTAATCATTTAATGCTTTGAAAACAAGTATTGGAAATTAAATAATTCACTTTTTTGTTCCAAGTATCATTTTTAGGATGGGAGCCTTGCTTACTCTTATTTCATTGTGGGATAACCAGTATGTGTCAGGAATCTTCCTGCTAAAACCCAAATTAAAACAAGGCACTATCATTTTAGCATAAAGAGGAGGATGCAGAAAAGAATCAGATGATATCACCTAACTATTTTGCTTTGTCTCCACAAAAGCATCTTGCTATATGTGCCTGTTTAAATGAATCATCTCAGGCTAAAAACATTCTGCCATTGTAGTAACGGCGTTGATGTTCATCTGGTGTATACCATACGTGGAATGGCAGTAGATCAGTGAATTTATGGGCATTTTTGGTATGCTTTTTGGCCTATGATTTATCCAGCTGACAAGGAGCATCCCCACAGTAAGAAGCAGCCTGGTAGGCACATATATGGAGATAGTGCTCAGTACCACGCAACTCGTCTCCCTGTACTCTCAGGCTCCTTTCCTAACTGAATTAGTACAGTGCAAATCTCTCTTTCCCTCTTCTCCAGTTACCCTTTCTCTGCTATCCACATAGTGATCCTTGTGCTCCCACCAAATCTGCTGTGACAGGTTTCTTTGAAGAGTGTCTATTGCTCTTTTTCCCTTTTGCTCTTCTCCCAGTATTTTTCAAGCAGATCTTATAACCTCGGGTAGAGTTTGGGGGTGTCTAGTGTAATACTTTGCACATCCCATAATGGGTACAGGGTCTGGCAACAATACTGCTCTGCCTTCAACAACATTCACACTAGATAAAGGTCCAAAGTCAATGTGTGGCATTTCAGAAGGTAAAAGATGCCTTGTCTGAGTACCCAAATCAAAAGCAATCTTTTTGCTCAAACTTCATTTCTAAGAAGAAAATGACTCTTTGCCACAGGTCTGACCTAGACTGCTGGACTTGTCTCCAGTTGTGCAGATATGTTTTGTTGCGTTTTAACCATGCCTTTCCTTGTAATCAAAAAGTTTGAAAGAAAAAAATCTTAGAAGAGAAGCCAGATGCAACAGGTCTGTAGCTGCAGAATCAGTCTGTATCTCTGTTATTTAAAGCTCCCCAAGGCCCTTGCATGCAGAGGACCCTCTAGCCTGACCTCCCATTGGGAGAGACTCCAGTGTTTGCTGCCCTGTGTTCACCTTTGTAAACGTTGCTGTGGTATAATTTATTTTGCTGAGTTTTCTGGCCAAACCATACATTTGTGCCCTGTGGCATTGCAGTGTTGACATGAAGACACTGTTGCAAATTACACGCCATGGGTCGAGAGCTTCAGACCAGGCATGCTTTGACCTGAAGTAAATTTCTGTAGAAATGAGGAGGAAATATATAAAAGCTGCACATTTCTACTACTTCAGAAACGTTTTGTTGATATAGGAAGATGTACTGAGCCTCCTAATGAAATGCTGTATTGCAGTTTATCACCTTTGGAGGAGGATGAGCGGGGCTAAACCTTCAAATATCTTTTCAGTTTGTGTGCAAGTATTTTCAATGTTATCTGATCTATGAATAGAAAAAAAAAAAAAAGGACTAATCAGGATAAGGACTGCTTAGCATATATGAAAGCTGATGTGCCTTTCAGACACGCCAGTCAAAAGGGAGTGCTTACTAAAGAGCAGCAGTGATTACAAAATTTGTGCATGTAAGGGATTTTTTTGTGTGTATAACTACAAGGGAGTTGTCAGTACCTGCAAAGGGAAAAGTGTATTTGCTAGAGGAATCTTCATTCTTTTCTACCTTTCTCAGTAATTTCATCTCCCAGGACAATCATGTATTTAGTTGGGTAAATCCTGTGGGCACTGTATGGCCAGTCAGACTTGGTGCAGTGTTTCCCCGTTGCTCAAACAGCTTTTGTACCATGTGCCACTGTCAACAGTGAAGGTCAGGTCCTACTGCCAGGAGGAGCAGTGGTGGCACTTCTCACCTGCGGTGGTGGGGCTCACGCTCCTCGCTCTGCTGGGAGGCAAACCATAATGAAGTGCTCTGCGTATGGGTTGTAGTTCAAGTCCTACAGCTTGGGAAGCCCTGCTGTACGCTGGACAAGCTTTTGTCTTGTCTTTGGCCCACTTTAAGCTGGGTGTAGGGCAAAGCTGCTGCAGCCTCCTCAGATGGGGAATGTGAGATCAAATGCTCTATCTGCAGAAAAGAAAGGTGGGACCACTCATAATGAGTCTAATATGGATTCAAATATTAGAGACTTTTATTAAAATGTAACTCTAGCCACTCTGGTGCTATTAACTAGAATAAATAAAACATTTTTATTGTATCTGCAATATTTCCACTAGGAAACTCTGATTGGTTCATTTATTTGTCATTTGAACAGTAAAATATGAAGGAAGGGTTAGAATCTATAGTGTTATTGTGTGGGAGTTACTTGTGCCTTGTGTTCAATATTGCAGATCATAATGACTCTTCTTTGGTTCCAGTCTTTCATCTGGCATGAAGGTTGCTGAGCTTCGCAGTCATTTTCAGAATGAAGGGGAAGGGAGGAGTGCTGACATGTCATGCTTAATGTGGCCGTGAGATAATAATACCTGTGCTAAACAAGTGTTACAAAATAAACGTAAAAGGTTAAATTCAGGTGCATAAGAACCTTAATTTTAGTTTCATCTGCCCCGTTGTATAAGCTAGACTTCTTGCTCAGTCACAACTAGTTTAAATAGCTGACTACTGGGGACCAAACCACAGAGTTAAGGCAGCTTGCAAAACTGTTAGCTGAATTCTCTCCCAGCAGGAAAAAACAAAAACCCACCCCAAACTAAATTTGCTAGATAAATTATTCATTGTGAATCATTCACTTAATTCTCATAATAAATGGTTTCCTAACCTTGGTTCTATTGACTAATTACCATGTTTAATGCTTTTACTGGCTTTTGTTTTCTATGCAATTTAGTTTTGTTGGGATGAGATAGTCTGGAAAGTCCAAGTGAGGGAATGAAATCTCTGTGTCTGTGCTGGTACAGCTCCCACTGAGAGCCAGGAATTCAGCCACAGATTCTGCTGTGACCATTCACAGCTAAATTATGCTCGGTAAGGATAGAGAAAGCATTGTGTCCTGAGTAACGCAGCCTCTCCTTAGGCTTCTTGCTGTGGAGAAGACTGTGCTACTATGCATTAGCTGGTACTATTTTCTTTGAATAACCAGCTTCACTGCTGAAGCAGCTTAGAGCTGCAGCCCTGCTCCCTAGTGCAGATGCTACTGTGTATGCAGAGCCTCTGCCTCCATGGGAATTATGGCTCCCTCTCTTCTGCTTCCCGACTCTGGCAGAGGTTGTCTCAGGGACTACCCAAATAGGCTGGCTTGGAGCTGGAGAGAGAGATGGCGGAGTGTGGCCAGAACAGCCTCTTACATGCTTCATACCCCCGCATCCCCTAAGAGTTGTGTTCACTGTAAAAAAACTTGCTATCTTTGAGGTTAACAGCAATATCGTTCTCTCAGCACAGGCAGGGATTAGCAGATTAAGGTTAGTTTATGGTTATGAGAATATACTTTGGAATTTAGCTACAGGCTGTTTTATCAAAAGAACTTCAATTCTACTAATTTTTCAGTATCAAAAATATCACCAGGATTGGCATACCTGGGTAGCATCGAAATGCCCTAGTCAGGATCCTGGATATTTCCTCTGCTCTGCAGTCACAAAGCAGAGCCGTGTCCTGTCCCAGAGGCCACAGCACGGGATTTTCAAGTGCAGTGTTAGAGGTCTTTAAGGAGAGATTCAAACCTGAACTGGGTGCCTATGCTCTGTAGTTGATAATATTGGCAAATAAGCTAGAAAAGCTTGAAAGAAACTCAAGTGTGAACTCACAGTCTGACACTTGAACAGCTGAAGGTGATGCTACAGCAAAGTTATAGCTGTCTCCCCCAGGAAGCCATAAGGAGGATGGGTAGAAGAGGAGGGTACGTATTACAATTGCTTTCAGTGTTGCGTTTGTGCCTATAGATACGGTACAGATGGATCTATTCAAACGAACGCATGATGTGACTGATAATTGTCCAGCAATGAATATTAAAAGAGAATTTCTCTTTCTCTGTAAATGCTGATAACGCTGCTTTACATCACACAAAGCAATGAAGCTCTAACTGAATCTGAAGAATTTAAAGGAATGTGAAACTGGAAGTACAGTTTGAATAAATCTTATCAAGTGCTCTTCTCACAAAAGTACCTTTGACTTATGTTGCACATAGATTATTTGCATGACCTGAGGAAAAGTCTGGAGATTATTTACTATCTAGGTTACAGAGTTCTGTTTGATTTTCCAGCAACGTGTGCCAAAATAAGGCAGATACAAAGTAAAATGGTAACAGAGATTTTCTTTTTCAACTGAATAGAAGCAGCCTTTGTAGCTTGTTACAAGCCAACTCTAGTCCACTGCCAGGAATTTGATTAACTTTTTTGATAATTTATCATGTTTTGACGAATTTATTTATTTTATTTGTTTTTTAAGTCTTTTTGTGCCAACCTTAAAGTTTGATGTTGAAATCTTCATTTCTGAAGTGTAGTATTTCCTTTCTCCCTCTTCTTCTCCCTCCCTCTTTCCGTTTCCTCTCTAAATTGTAACATGATGCAAGTTAAACCTTTTAAATACCATTTTATGGCATGTGGACAAGCTCTGAAGCTGGCCTTACCTTCTGGAAGTATTTGAGGATGGGAACTGGAGAGTAACTGACTCTTGCTTCTGCAGTAGTAAGGTTAGTTTGAGTAACTGTGTCCCCATGTAGTGATGAGACCAGGAGCTGGCATCACTGGACCACCCTCCCATCTGAACTGATGACTCCATGTCATGGGAACAGAGCTGAGAGTCTCTCTGTCCTTGGTCTTTTAGGCCACAGGAGCTCTTTGGAAGTCCCGGAGAGCTGCCCATGCTCCCTGGGAAGAAGAAACTTGAATTTTCCATTGTTAGCAGAGCCTCATTCCTGGCATAGCTTTCTGTTCTCCGTGAGCCAAAAAGCTAAATCCCAACAGTGGTGCTGATTTGCTTCGTTTTTGTGTTGATTTTAACAGATCTGTTTCCTGGGTGGAGTACTGCTTAAGATCAGAATGGCATAACGTTTCCAGCTTTTGGTGTGTATGAGGGTAAAATGAAGCCAGTAATAGTTATTTAACACAAGGGGGCAATGGGAAGCTCATCAGGTAGAGCATTTTCCCGATGTTAGCAACAGGCTATTAAGAAATATCCATGTAGTTAACTCCTAAGACTGGAGGGAGAGTTGAGGCAAATTCCAAGAGCAGGAGTTAGTGGTTAATTACAATAATAAGCAGAACAGTGTTTGCAAATAGTGCACCAAATCAGAACTTTTTAAAAAGCATGCTCTGGTATGTCTATAAATCATGAAAAGAGAAAAAAGCAGTGCAAACCTCATGAGAATTTTCCTACCATCTCTTTACTGTCTTCCTCTTCTTGTCTCAGGCTCTATTTGCAGTGATTCATGAAAAAAGCCCTGAAGAGCTGACATTTGGGCTTTGGTCCTTGACACTTAAGTAAAATACTTTAAAGTGTAGTTTGGGAGCTTTAGACTCCTTCCTTCCACTCACTCTCTCAAACAGTTTGAAATAAAAAAAGCACTAACGGATGTTGGTTTTCAGTTTTCCTTTCTTCTGGCTTAATCTGTTCTCTGGGGTACTTGTGGAAAGCAAATCATTTCAAGGCAGCATTGCCAGTCTACTTGTAGGTTGTAAACCCGAGGGGTTCAGGACTGTGGCAAACACTGCCACTTTGTTTGTTCAGTTATTTGAGGAAAGTCAGCGAATACAAGGGCAGTGTGAACAGCTATGTTACCGTGAGGAAAAAATGGGAGTGAAGAGTTAACGCGCAGGAATGCACAATAAAATTATGAGGGCTTTTCTACTGCAGATCTGCCTATGAAACTAATAAAGATAGCACTCGGCACCTATGCAAGGCTTTGTTTTCAAAGATCCCTACAAACATTACCTAATTCTCTTCTGAAACAGCTGTGGGAGTGGTCGAAAAGCCTTTGAATCCATAAACAAAGACTGTTATGCTATTTCCGTGTGGCTCTACGATGAATGGGTAGCAGAGCCAGAAGCTCCCAGGCTCTCATTCAGCCTTTCTTTTTGTATCTGTGATTCTCTGCCAGATCTAACTATGTGCACTGCACATAAAGTCCGAGCAAATAGAAAGCTGTGTTCGGTAATGTATTCATACACACAAACCAATCTTACTGGAAATAATTAATAGTAATGGACCAGACCATGATCTCGGTTATACTGATCTAACTCTATCTTAACTCCATTGACTGTGCTATACACATTTCCCAATTAGCATATTTTTTTGTTTCACCATAAAATAGTATGATATGTTGTAAGGGTCAATAATGTCTCATGCTGACAAAGTACTTTTTCAGCCTATTTCATCCATAAGGTTGTGGGTACCAAGTTTCAACATGTGCATACTTCAAAAACGTTTGGGAGGCTGCATCTCAGCAGGAGCTCTGGGGAATAGCCCTTGATCCTAAGAGCATTAAACAAGAAATACACAAGGGGTAATTAGGTGGCAGCAGCTCAAGTTTATATTAAACATCGCGCAGCTGTATCAACCAAATTCTCTCGTCAGTGTTGGCTACTATAGCTGCCTAAGCTATTCACAATACAGCTTTTTACTGAAGTCAGCCACAGTTCTTGTGGAAATGACAAGTGGTCCACAGTGCTGAGATGCATCCACCTCTGCCTTCTGCAGCCCAGCATCTTGGGCTTCTCCCAGGGAGAAAGGATTTTTTGCTTATGGTGATTCCTGAATTTCAACACTAAACAGTTGTATGCAGAAAGAGAGAGGTGTCCTGTCTGATACTGGAATGAATGTTTTGTTAACACCGAATACACTTACCTTTCCCAGATAGAACCCAGAACCTTCTTTCCACTGATCTGTTGCTACAGAGGAAATAACTTTTCATTGTAGAGGCAAGGAGTTAGTAAGCAAAATTGAAGTCCCCTCAAAGGGTCATGAAACTATTCAGAGGTGAAATGACTAGTCCTAGGTGAGGCAAGAAATGGAACCTGCTTTGTCAACATTTCCGAAGTGTCATTTTCGAGTGGTATTGCTGAAAATAAGCTTAAGAGAATACATCGAAGTAAAGTGATTTGCTTGGATGACATCTGCTTGCGTGCTTGTCTTGCAGTCGTTACCTTTCCATCAAAGATGTGAGTAACGCGAACCTCCAAAGAAAAATCAGAACAGAATATTCCAAATATTTTTCAACTGTTTTCAAATTCTGCTGTTTTCCCCAGTTTCTTTCTGGTGTGACTTTTCTTTTGTTACTCAGAGGTTTTTCTTTGGTTGATTTTGTTGCTAAAGGCAGATGAGACAAAGAAGTACATGGATTTTTCTATTTGTAAATGAGCACTACAAATGAGAAGATACGACATAAAATGACATCTCCATTTTACAGTAAACAAAACAAGCTACTATACAATGAAGAGAATGACAGGAGCACGTTGTATGTGTCAAAATGAAATAGGACATCCGTGTAGTAAAAAGTGCTGCTAAGAAAGCCTTTCAAGTGTTTAATGAGGGAAAACAGATCGTTAAAGTCTAGATTTGATTTTTGGAAAGAACAATGCCTGCTGCTTTTGACAATGGCTCTTGGGTTGTTTATAATCAATACATTATCGCACAGTTCTTTCAGGCCCTTCTGTGGTGTGCTGTTGTGTCAGTACCTGATTCGGAAAGAAGCTGAACTGATTTATCAATTACCTGCTTTGTAGTGAAATCATCACCTATCAAACTCCAGCATCTAGAGGGCACCAGACAAATAATGCACTGGGAGGCCTTGGCTATGCCGGGGGCCTGTTTGCAGGAGTGAAATGAGAAAGGACACCTGATTCTCAACACAGGATCCCTGCGAGTGTCTCCTGGGACTGGCATGAATGAGAAGAAATGTGCAGCCAGTGGTAGAGCAGACACAGGATGAGTTTAATTTTTCTGGGTGTACACTTGGATGGCCAGGAGCTGGACAGGTGTTAGATTTGAATAGGGTGATGCCTCCTTAAGTTCACGGTCTATCTGCAAGCCGACAGTGCTATTACAGCAGGAGAGTGGTGTAGCTGGCAATGAATTCAAGTAAATAAAGTTTACCCAGTTCCAATCCGGGCGGCAGCGAATTTACCAGCATCTCCCCACTGAGCCCAGAAAACCAGGCTCCCAGCTGAGCTGTACAGTCCAGCTGACCCCGCAGCCGCTTCCAGCTGATGCTGCAGACTGAAGTGGCCATTTTGCCACTTTGAAGGAAATTCTTCTTGCCTGTAAACAAGATTATTTTGTGCCTTTCAGTTGTTTTTTGTGGCATGGAATACATCTCTAGCTAATACCTCTCATTATGGATTTCCTTAATTATTTGGTTTCCCAGTGGCTTAGTAATCCAATATGACTCTAGGGACAAATCCTTGCCTGAGATCACAGTCTAAATATCTAATGTTATATGGGATCCAGAGATTAGCAGAACTAAATCCTAAATCCACTGGGGCTAGAGAGTGCCAGTGAAATTGGTGGGGAACTGCCAGTATATGGCTGAAACCACAGGGGACACAAGTCAAATAATGGTGCATCTGGATAAGTGGGAATGCACCAGCTTGCCCACCACTCCAGCCTCTCCATCCCCAAGTCTCGTTATTATAGGGTCGCAGGGATTTGAAACAGGGGACAAAATCAGAGTGAGGATTGTTAGAGCATCACCACAGGGCACTTGTAGTGGGTTGGAAAGAGACATCCGTTGTCACACACGAAGCATTAGCACTGAGGGTGTGGGAGAGGGGAAGGAAGAGGCTGTTTTTGCTATGCTTGTGTTGCTATTCCCTCCTGGTTTGTGGCCGACGAAACACACCCATTATCTCAGGAACTGTTACTGTTATTTGTCTGAGGCAGAGTAGTGAATCACAGACCAGTGGAAGGGAGGGTCCCAAGTTTTGATTGAATCCCAAACCAGACAGGTCTTATTATCCTTCTTTTTGTCTCTTATTCAAATGTGCCTGAATCATTTTAGATTTTAACATAAGGTACTGAAAAATATGCAAATTTCTGTAGGATTCCAGGCTTCTGAGATTTAAATTTTGCAAAACTAGCTAGTAGATTTCAACATTTTATCTTAATGCAACACTGTACCTGCAAATCTGGTCACTAAAATGTGCCTTTTCCCCCCTCCCTAGATCAGTTCCAATTCTAGTTTTATCGTTCCAGGTCAGCTAAACTTTATTCTATCTACACATATACAATTTATTTTATTTCTTTTTAATCTCTTCCCATTTGATAGTCTGGGAAAAAAATTGTTTATGGATTTCAAAATTTTCATCACAATAGTTCTGAGGTTAGAGCTCTGTCACCCTGCTTGTATATGGAATAGTTACAGACATGCACTGTATGTATACGTATGTATACATGCTAATCCACTATGGCCCTTGCCATGAATTTTGACATTTTAACTGTACCAAGTATCGCTGGGTTTAGTGGTCACTTGGGTGCCTCCAACTCCTGGTAATACAGACACATCCTCACGTCAGTACGTATGCAGCTTTGTCCCATATAAATTGCTTTGTATTGGAATTATCATTATAGCAACACTATTATTTTTAGGGGTATAATGAGGTGCAAAAGAATGGAAAAAATAGCCTCCCTCCCACTTTCATTAGTAGTGTAACTTTTCACAGCTCATTCTAGCAAACTTTGCGGCTATCTTAAGATTTCCTCTACAGCAAAAAGAGAATAAAGCATTAGGCACATCAAACGGTATAAGAGCTACTGAAGTGTTACCCTTTGCTCTTGCGTTAAAGGCTTGTTGTTACTACCTGTTTTGAGAAAATACGAGTGCTCGGTTGTTCAAGCCTAACGAATACCAGCTGGGACACATTTCCGTTTATATGAAGGAAAGTAGATTTAACCTTTGTACGGTGGTGTTCACCCAAATTATTCAGCCTTGGGGATATTCTGCTGAGTGGCAGGATCTTGCCAAGCTGTGCATTGCTTATTTCTGCCCCATTTGTCATTGCAGTGCAAGGATGTCTCAATAAACAACATCTGGAAAGTGACTTGAGAGGTTCCTTGTTAATCATTTATTGGTTATAGGCTGAAGAGCATTTGGTAAACAGGGGCTGATGCCAATTACCTGGCAAGAATTTTGGTTTGCTCAGAAGATCTAAAGGACTCTGAGATCATTAAATTCTTTCAGTCTTTGCTCTGGGAAAATATTAACTTGAGAGAGGCAGAACTGTTAAGTGAGAAATTTTAACAATTGACAAATGTATGTGGCAGGCTCTTCACAAACTTGTCTGCTGAATAAAATGTTTGCCCTTTTTATCATTGGTATTGAAAGCCTAGTCCGTAGAGTTGTTTGCTTAGTCTCCGGAGAACAATCAGTTCAGATCAGTTACTTTCAATCCTTATATTGTACTCTGCACACCACCTCAGAAACGTTACTGGTGTCTAACCAGAAGCATGGATAATAATAAAAAAATCTGGGTGACATTCTATGAAGGCTGTGTTCATATTGTGTGAGGAGTGTTCCTTTTTGGCTTCCCACAATAATGCTAATATTACATGTTGTTTTTCATAACAGTATGATGTTACTCTCTGAATCTTAGTATTTCTTAGAAAAAGCAATGATGCATATGGATTTACAGTGTGTCACAGAGTCTACCTATGGCAGGGTGAACATCAGCTGGAAAGCTCTTAGATAAATGTGACAAAATGGTTTCCTTTTGGGGTCTGCGCTAGCCTGCTCGCTGCTGGGAGCTTGGCTGTGCTGGAGCACAGACGCGCTGGAACTAGGGACAAATATGTTCTTACATGACAAGTGTCCATATTTTTTTTTAAAAGAGAAAATATTCAGAAAATATAAAAAAAGCTACACAACTGCTGCAGTTTTAATTCAAGAGAAGTGCAGACAGGATAATCCTGATAATGGTGAATTCATTTAAGCTCTTTGTATCAGCAGTTTTCTTAATGTGTGATTTTTATCACAAGGGGTGCTCTGTCTCCATTGGCCTCTAAGGACTACTGTAATACAAATAATCACTCGCTGAGAGTTAATTGATAACTTTCACCTTTTCATAATCTTTGACCTTTACTCTTCTAATTTATAGCAGCGTATAAATTAGAAATTTATACCACTGATTCTGGTGGACTTGCTCTTGATCCGCACTCAGCAAAAACAGGTCACTGTTGGTTTCTGAGAACTGCTCTGTCCTCTCTTTCCTAAAACTTGTTGGTGGGAAAATATCATCATCAGGGCCTGTTAGGGCATTGCTGGGCTTAACAGAAGATTTCAGTGCAATTGATTGTAGAAAAAACTGCATTAAAGGAAATACGAAAACACTTAAAGATTAGGGATGTTTGGGAGAGGGGGAGGGAGTTTAGTGCTATGTTTATGAGCACTCTGTAAGTCTCTACCATGAAACTATAATTATCCAGTCAAAAAATAGTAAATTGATCAGTGTCTGTTTAAAATGAAATGAAGAATTGGGATAAATAATTATTTAAATCCCTTCTCAGTCCTTTCTCTCTTTAGAAATTATATTTAACTGTATGTGGATGCTCCAAGGTTATAGTTTAGGTCTTCAAATTACATGAAGGGGAAAAGAGGGAGGATGGCTAAAATAGAGGGACTTAAGATAGCAAATTTAACATGGAGTTAGTCCAGTTTAATACCCCGCTAACACAATCAGGACCCCATGCTGGCCCACACTTAAGCTATGCAGACCTCTCATTTTTCTATGATTAGAATGAAATGCAGAGCTATGTGGCTTTCTCACCTACGTTATGCAAAGTCATTTTTTTCTCTTCTATAATTAAGTGCACAGCTTAAGACACTGCCAAATGCTGAGAGCAACTTTAGCTGACATGGTAGTGCTTCCCAAGAAGATCACACGGACTTTGGTTTTGATTTGAAAGTATGTTGTGGAGATGGGAAGGTGATTTGCAAATCAAGCATTATTTAGAAGTTTTAGGGAAAGCAGAAACTCTGAGAAATTTGCACACAGGACTTTTCTACTTCTATGGATTTTTCAGACAAGGAAAGGACTTTAAGTAAAACTGTAGAGGTTCTACCAGTTCCTGAATTTTGCAACAATTCAGGAATGTACTTGGTAAGTCAGACTTTCCTAATGTTGTAGCACCATTTTAGCTGCTTTTATTTTTGTGGTTTGATTTTGTCATCTCCCAGATAAATCATTTTCTAGTAAGCCTCCACACAACAGTTTTGGAAGAATATTAGTTTAACCGGACCTGCCAAACCTACTGTTGTGAGCAACAGAGTATGGTTTTAACGATGTCAGTTATTCATCTGCTTTTTCCCTGCATTTCCACCAGCCCGTGATGTTCAGAGTACTAGAGACCACTCGTGTGCATATTACTCATGCGTAAGCTGTGAATCCGTGGTGTGTTTTGAGCCCACTGGACCCGCTCAGTTGGTTGCTCTGCCTGTAAGGTGGCTGTGCTGAAGTGAGGGGGATTGTGCCTCTCTGGCCTCCGGATGCTCAGTGGTGTGGTGTGAAGAGGAGATGGAGAGGGCTGTGCATCCTTTGCCTTTGGAGGAGTTCACGCTGCCTTTGGAGTCAGCTGAAATGTAATCATCAGAGAGTGCTTACAGTACTTCCTTTCAGGAGCAACTTATTTGCCTTTGGAAAGATCCAAAAGGCACCAAAAGGCACTTATTTTCAAAGCATTCCTAGGGAAAGATATAACAATTCTTCTGTGTTTTCTTCCTTACTCGAGTCACAGTCTCCATCCCACAAAAACAAACAGACAGATCAACTGACAAGGTGCCTGCATTCAACATTTGGCAAAGCTTGATCAGTTTGCCAAATGGCAGTGGCTCTTTTCATAGATGACCTTGCAGGGGAGAGGGGATTTTAGTTATTTCAGATGACTAGATCTCATTATCCCTTGTGGCTACATACCTAGGCAGCTATTTGCAGTAAATCACAAGATTTTCCACAGGAAATGGAGAGAGGATTTTGGTGGTTTTGATTGAAGCATTGGCTGCTTATAATAATGTTTTACTCTATTTGACTGGTTTGAAGTGCTCTGCTCAGACATGGAGAGCACTCTGAAAAAGGAGGGGAGCTCATCTGTGTGTGGGGAGTCCCTGGTGCCTGGCTCCAGCCCCAGGAGAGGACACCTCTGAAAGGGACACCACCACTCGCCAAGGGAAAGTGGGTTCAGCTAATGGGAAGCTTCGGGTTTGGATCCTGGTGATTCTTCCAGTGAGAGGCAGATGTCCAGAAGAGGAATGCTCTTCTGTGCCTCAGTGTAAATACCGAGCAAAGGGAGAGGTGAAGTGTAGGTATGGGCTTTTTAAAAGAAAACTGGGAGAGGGGAAAGCTAGCGACCGACCCCACTGCGCATCCTCTCTTTGACAGGCCCTGCCTGCAGTGGGCAGGAGTTACTTGTGTGTCACAGTCAGGCTGTGTTTGAGTGAAAGCAGCTCAGTCATTCAGGAGAACCTCACCGTGATGTGCAACACAGGAGATGAGAACGGAGAAAGGTAAGCTGGTTGACAAAGAGCAGTGCGATAGGAGGTGCCTCCTGTCTCTGGCTGCAGCCTATACAGATGATTAGATTTCTTTGGTATGCCTTTGCTTGTAAGTCCTCACTGGGCAGTGACATGGCCTCTATGTCTGTGCAAGGGAAAAAGCAAGAACCAGAATTCCCCTTGCTGTGTTCTCTCCATGCAAACAAGAAGCGTGCGTGTGGGTGTATAAAGCTTTCTCGAGCCTCTGGTAGCCACTTCTACAATGAAAAAATCTTCATGTGAGGTGCAGCTAAACAAGATGTGTGTGTCTGTGACAGTGACCCAGCTGTTTACCAGCCAGAGTGAGTCTGCTGATTGAGATTTCACGGGTCTGCACAGCTTGCAACAGCTGCAAAATTGCTTTATGCGATCAGCGGATGTCGCCTGCTAGAATTCAAGCCCCCTTTCCCTCCCGTCTTACCTCCTAAGGTGACCTGTATAGCTGAAGTGCTGAATGTGGGTGCTGTATTGATAATCAAAGCTAAAGATCTTTATCGCCAGGCTGCAAACAGAATAGCCTATTGCCCTGGGTGCAGCATGTCTCTGAGCCTGCTGCAGCTGGACAGACTTCCCAAGGACCAAAGTCAGATCAATAAAATACCTGCCTGGATTCTGCAAATTCAAAGTGTTTTCCCATTTTGTGATTCAGGTTCTCCATGCATGCTGTTCTCCTGCTTCTGTCAGGAAAGAGAAGAATTATATCCTTTGTAAATGTTCAGGTTTTTTCACCTAGTTCAAGGGAACTGTAGTAAACTGGACCAATTAAGACTCTCCTAAAACTTAACGTGTAATAAGTTAGTGGCTGTAATTTAGTCATCTCAGAGAGCAGAAACCTCCCCAGTGTCATTTTATTTGGGGTAATTTCAGTGTCTCCAAAGCTTGGGATTCTGGAAACTGCTGAGGTCCTTCTGCATTGGGGAGAGGAGGGACACCAAAGTCTTTCTCTCTTGAGTGCAAGGCACAGTCTCACAAAACCAAATGTGCCTCAACTGAGCAGTTGCTTTCCAGTGCTTTTGTGTGGACAAGTTATCTTGAGAAATGCACTGTGGTCTGTGAGATTTACAGTGTCTGAGCCTGGTGGCTATCGTCACAAGTGGTGGTGGTGGTGACGAAGGAAGGGACGGGAGGTTTTATTCTGTTCATTTCTCTGAAGTCCTCCACAGGCTGTAGGCTGATGGGAGGCAGCCCACAGGCACAGCCTGTACTTTAGGTGAACTGGTGTCAGTCCCACTGAGCTGGAGTGAAGGGTGTTGTGGCAAACTCACATGGGAAGAGCTGAGAGCAGAATCTGTCTCACAAGCAGATATCCAAAGGTAAATAAAATTTACCTCTGCACTTCTTTATGGTAACATAAGCCATTAGACAGAAAAGTGACAGTTTCTCTGTCATTCCCGGGTAGATACACCAGGTGTGTCAGTGCTAGTGTGTTGAAAAATAATGTCCAGTAATGCTTTCCTATAAAGGAGAGTCAGTTGTCAGAGTAAATGCAAGGAGAGCATCAGGCTCGGAGTGTGGTATTATTTTTAACCAATGTAGGCAGGTACTGGAGATGTGAAATTGAAAAAGTCATGGATACCTACCTTATTCATTCTAGACAGGTTTCTTGTACTTAAAGGCCAAGAATCCCAAGGGACAGTGTTACCATCTTTATTACTTTCTCTCTAATGAGATTTTTCAGATTTGTGGCAAAGCCACATCCCATATCACAAATGAGATACCAGCCTCTGCTGCATTGGTCAACTTGCCTTACAGGGAAGAAGTAGCTGTAACTCTTGCCATTCTATGTTTGCTCAGCTTTCTTTAATGCATTTAAAACTTAACACAGAGATGGTGCCCTTTCTGAAGGGGAAAAATTCAGCCTTGACAAAACTGTTAGGTCAGGTCCTCAGTAAGAGGGAAGTTTGCTCAGAATTGTTTTTAGATAAGACTTAGGACTAGACTGGGCAACCTTTGCTTGCAAACAAAAGCCTATTAAAATAAGCAGAACTACTCTTTTAAGTCAGTACTTACATCAGACTGCCCTTAAAGGCTTTAATTTACTATTACTTAATCTAAACTAAACATTTATATATTACAGTACTTCACTTACAACTTCACAGAGTACAACTTCATACACCTGCAGCCTTTATTGCCACTATTTTACTTTAAAGAAAAATATCACATATAAGTCAAGTGAAACCAACCTGGAGCTTACTTCTACAAGGTACAATAAAGTTACATGGGCATGATGACCACTTAATATTCTTGGAGGTATTTAGCATGGGGTAGAATGGCAACTTGACATACTAGAGCCAGGAAAACCATAAATTTGATAAGTCAATTTTTTTTCCTGTCAGAGCTGTGTATTTTAGGAATTAATGGTCACTTCTACAAAGCCGGACTTCTACAAAGCTGAGTCATTTATATATTAAATATATTTTAATTTTTGAAGTCCAGTTTTGCCTGGCAGATTTCCCCATGGAATTACAAACAGCCAGTGGTTTACTTTCCTTGTGACTCTGTGTTTCTCAAGTGTATATGTCTCTCGCTCTAGAAAATGTTGCTGCATTAAAAAACCCGTAATGATTTTTACCTCCTGGAATTATTCTGGACAACAGGACTTAGTCTTGCTGTTTTCCAAGACCCTCCTTGCCTTGCTGCTGAGGAAACAGAGAAATCAGAGCTCAGTTACGGGGCTCTGAAAGGCAGTGCTTCTCTCCTGCGGTCTATGTGAACATTGCAAAAGAAAAATCCCAGCCCAACAACCCTGAATAAACTTGCCCTGTCAAGTAGACAACAACAAAAGTGAGAGGGGAGGAGAGTAAAATAATATGTAAATGAAAATCCTGGAGGCATTACAATTTGTCACTTTTTTGTGGTATGTGTCAGACGTGAGGTGGACTGATGGAGATTTTAGAGGGAACGCCGCCACAGCACTTCCTGAGGTCTCGCAGAAGTGATTTGGGGAGTGAAGAGTGCTTTTTTTTCCCCAGCAAGATGTAAACATGACTGAAGTAGGTTGTAACTCGCTTCTTCAGCCAGGGAAGATGCCTCTCCAGAAGTCAGTTGCTGCATCTGATGTTCCTTCCGTTCTCCAGCTTCCCTTGCTGACTCAAGAGCTGGCACCTCCATTACCCTGCTCCCACCAGGTGGGTCCACAGAGGACACTGGCTGCTTCTGGGGCTGCGTCTGTGAGATCTGGGAGCCGTGCTCCAGATTCCTCTGGGCTCCTCAGTCTTGTACTGACTTGAGGTACTGTCGGTGTAACAGGGAGGCAGTTAGCAGAATGACTGCTTAATTGGTGCTGTAAATGCATGAGTAAGTCTTTTAGTGTCCATGAAATCAACAAAAATGCCACAAGAGGAACATTTGTTTTTAACAGCCGCTTGACTGGGGAGACATCTTGCATTGATCCAGGGCTATTGGACTGCTAGACCTTTTTTCCAGTGTAGTTATCAGTAATGAACCAGTGGTAAGGAGGAGTCAGAAGGGCTGAAAAGACTGCAGCCCTCTAATGTTAACCTCACCAACAGAGAGAAAGGATGAGTCCAGCACCCATAAATATACGAAAAGCATAATCTGAAAACAAGGTCTTGTTTCTTGAAAGCCTGCTCTCAGAGACTTCATCTCTGCTCATTCTGGCAAGGTCCCAGTACAGAAGTCTTGCTAGAAAGTGTCACACTGTTATCCTCTCAGCTGGGAGGGGAATCTTTCACAAGAAAGATGAAAAGTTAAAAAAAAGAAAGATTTTATGACTGAAAGAAGAGCAGATAATTGCAATTTGTCTCTCTGAGCTTTTGTGAGCAGATATTGAATAGAAAAAGGTTCATATAATTGTATTTTTGGGAGCGTAGTTACAGTCAAAGATTTATAGGTTTTTTGCCTGCAACCCTCTGCTCTTTTCTGTTTTAAAAGAGGGACTATCACCAAGTGTCACCCTGAAGAATTGGACCCACAACAGTATTTTGTTACATATCAGAAAACAAAGTGCAAGGCTGGTACACTATTAAGCAACAGCAGCGGAGCTGCCACTCTCAACCTCATTATTCAAGCCTCTCTTTAGTTCAATTATACACCTCTACAGCTAAGGAAGATAGATGAAGGTCATTTGGGAGCTGTAAACCACAATGCATTGAATGCAGAACTATGTTCTTAAGCTGATTTACACCTTGTTCTCCAGTGTTGTACAGCATGGGGCTTCGATTGAAATGCAGAGGCAGTGATTGAAAAGCCTTTTTCCTCCTCTTAGCTCCAGATCCACTGCCTGTAATTATTACCTTGATTAGATGGTGAGAGACAATGGCTTCAGCTTTTCATACCTGGGTGGTGACTAAACCCAAAAACTTGGGACTTGGGCAGAGAACCCACCAGGGATGCACAATGGTGTTTACATCTGCAATAAATTAATTCTTGGTTGTGTGTATTGGTCCAGTGAGGAAGAAAAACTGTAATTGAGAGGAGCAATTTGCCTTTCCAGGAGAGACAAAGAACTGCCATCTTGTACTGATTTACCTCCCATATATCTCACAGCATGAGGAATGTTGTGTATATTGAAGAAAGTTAATTAAACAATGCAAATGCACACAAAAAAGAACACTTTCATGCTGTTGACGGGTGATTGTAGGTTTTACTCAAAGGGAACAGAGACATTTTTAAAATAACGTAGTCTGAAGTATAATGTACAAAAACATCTGGAACCAGATTCTTAAGATGGTGAATCTGTGGGTACAAATGCTAACCGTCAAAAATCTGGTTACCCAGTAATGCCCCAGGGGGGAGACCAGTTTGGGTTCTCTGGTGTTTTGTTTAACCGTAAATCAGCCTCACTGTCTCTAAACATTGTTCCAGAGCTTATGCCATGCAAGCACCTTGCTTTGTACGTTAAGGTTAAATTGCACATTAGTTAGCACTTTTGCAAAAGTGAATGGAAGCAGATGCCAGCTCTGATGGAATTAGATCTAACTAAATATCACCTTGTATTCCAGTGTTGTCTTGGGAAATATTTTGTCAGTCTAAGCTAACTTAGGAGGGGAAAAAAAGGCTATGAAACCAGTGTGATTGGAATTCTTTTCTGAAATGTGGTTTGCTGAATATCCTGCATCTCTAGCAGCTCATCTTTATTTAGAAATAAATTCTAACTATAATCATGTTTTTGTTCTTTTAACAGAAAGAACAGGAATTAGCACAGAGCCATATGTACTTTTGCTAGAGAAATGCAGACTACTTTAGCAAGATTGTATTTTTATCTGTAGACCAGAACTTGCATCATTAGCATTTCCTCTCTTTTTATATTAAGGTAGAACATTAAGCACCATTAATTCATTATTTATGATGTTTCAGAACTTATTTCAGGTGGAGATGTTTTTTCTGGTATTTTTATTTAGTGGAAATAATCACAGAAGACTTTTAAATATTAATATTCTATGAAAAGGTTTTACTCTGAAATATTTGAAGGTTTTTTTATCATAGATATATAAGTTTAATTTTTAGAATTAGTGGTTTCAAGTTTTAAAAAAAGAACTGTTCTCTACTTTGTCCTCATTTGACTCTCATTTTAGTTCCAGGGAGTCTGTTCATGAGCCCCTCATGATTTCAGTATTGTGGCACTGTAAAAAACCCCTAATGCTGTCCACAGATGTGCATGTGTGATGCCCACTAGTTTCTTAGTGCCTTCACCTGAAGGGCAGTATTCAGTCTGTGCTGTTTACCTGGGACTTTATTATTTGCAACACCTGGTATCCTTCAGAAGAGCTTTCTGTCCATGTGAGGTTCTCCCTGCTGAGTTTGGCCTAGGGACAAACATGCAGGTCCCACTTCTAGCACGGCCCCGTTGCATTATCATCTCTAATTATACATGAATCCAGTCCTGCTGCTGTTAGGGTCAACGGGAGCACTGAAAGGGCTTGAGGTTGCTGAAAATTGGAATCTGAGTCCACCAGGGATAACTGTAATGATAGATATGTCCAAAGACAATAAAATTGTAATTATATATAATTTGCTACTAACTTAATTATAGATATTCTAAATGAAGATCTGGAATCCCCTTTTCTCACAGGTGAAATCTTACTTTTGTCAATAAGGCTGTTGTGTAAAAGCAAGTGGGACTTGGCCCTGACGCACACGACTGCTATTTGCAGACCTTATCTGAGATTTTGCATTGATTCTTTCCCTCACTGAAGATTTGTGCTGCATTATTTATAATGTTTTATCTTCATGTTAAAACAAATATCTTTTTAAAGGAGAAAACAAGTGTCTCAGAACTACCCCTTAACTTCAGTGTACTTTTGCTAGAGACGCATGCTCTGTTTTTGGTGGATGTGCTTCCCAGCAGTAATATCAAATGCAATGACCTGGAATTGTTAACATGAAACTTCTTTAGTATTCATTAAAAACTTTCAACATAAACATTTAAGAAAAAAAATGGGGCAGCAATTCCCTCATGTAAAACTAGGGTTGTTCCCTGGTAACTAGTGTTTTTGTTTGTTTCCTTCCCCCACAAATAATAATTTAGTTATCTTATTTATCCCCTGTGATTGTACTGATGCTGCTGTTTGCAGGGCTGCCTGGTGAAGCAGATAAGGGAATCATCTGGATTAAAAACTTGCCCTGCACTGCATCATCATAGGGCTCCAAAACCTGTGGCAGTATGGCAGCTGTGGGGATGCAGGGCTGGGAGCACCTGGCCAAGGATGAAAAGGAGAACTGCTTACGCCAGTACAGATGCTGACATTTGTTAACCTCAAACTATGTGTCAGCTGACCCAAATGCCAGACCAGGTTATTGGCATAGGCAGTCTCTAATTGTGAGGGAGGAAACTACCCACATGTTGCAGGCTTATAATAATTGATTTTCTTTCACTCTGTTCTTCCCCTCCCCCAGTAATTAGTAATTGTACTCATGAGGCAAAATTAATAACTTTGAATAATCCTGGCTTTTTCATTCCTTCTTCTGGCAGTGAATTTCAAATCTACCATACGTCCTATTCTGGCTGAAATGCTGTTCTGAGTCTGCACTGGCATCCTGCAAACTCTGTTGGAAAGGGGAAGGCATGGCTGTGCTCCAAAAAGAGGGGAGCAGGGAGGAGGAGAAGTAATCACTCTGGGGTGCTTGTTCTGTACCCTGCGTGTAGAAATTACCTTCTGGAGAAAGCTGGTACACCTCGTCTGCGTGAGTTGGCTTGTATTTCAGATCCTTCCTTCAGAGGAAATTTGGAAACCCCAGGATGTTCACAGAGTTTTCTACCATTTCTGCAAACGATGGATAGACCAAGTCTTTTGTTTCTTGTCTTCCATCCCAACAATGTCAGGTCCAGAAATTATTGCAAGCCTTACAGAGAAGGCACTGAGTGCATTGCACAACTGGCAAGCAATGGTTTCTAGAAAACATCTAACATGGTCCTAACAGCACCATATGTGGATCACTGTAATGCTTTCACCTTCCTTCTGCAGCTCTCTTGCAAGTGCAGTACAGACAGGGCAAATTGTGTGTCTTGTCTTCTGCTCTATCTTTTCCTTCTGTAAAAATCCTTGGGTTTTTTGTGTTAGAAGGAAACGATGACCGAAATCACCTTGCCAATTTATTGGAACGCACAGCAGGGAGGAGCACTTTTTCCACTTGTACATTTGGACCTTGGAAACACTGTGCATGCCAAGATAGGATACCCACTAGCCCTTAGCTGGAAACTCCCAAGTAGAGGATATGGCAGTATCAGCTAATTCCAAGAACTATTGGAAATAACAATCTCATGCAGGTGTCTAAGTGCTTAAACAGAACAGTTAGGTTTTTATTTCAGTTTTTTAATGCAATAATCTTCTTCAGGAGCAACATCTGATAGCTTTATACAAAATCATAATAAAGTACTCAAGCAGATTATGCAGGCAGACTCTCAATTATCTAAGACGGCTTGACCTATGAATCTGAATAAAAGGTGCTGAGCTTATTGGCGTGACCTTTCTAATAAGCATGAAAGTGCAGTGGGTAGAGGAGTTACTGAAATAGCCATAACGTGGGGCAGTAATTCTGAACCAAGGTTACACCTACTCAGTTTTCTTTTTTGCTCTTTCTACGCTGCAAGAGGGTTTCTGAGCTTTATTTAATGATCCCAGCTGTTCCTAAGGAATTCAAACACTCAGATGCAGATAGAGTTGGACTGTGGTATGCATCATAAACAAGGAGTAGCCCTATGTATCTGTATAATTTCTTAATCAAACTGACCGTAAGGCATTTTATGAGCACATGCTGCACACATCACTGAAATGCAGTGCCTTGTAGGCACTAAAAAGCAGTGAAGGAGCCCCATGAGTGACAGAGGACATATTATTAACCAAAGACATCAACGTAAACTTGTCTAATCAAAAGTACAACAAGAGGTTAAGCTGAAAGGGTCTGCCTTTCTTAGTCTTCTCAGGTCTCATCCAAGAGATTTGTATGCACTGTATTGTTTGGTACTCCATTTATTTTTCTTGGAAGGTGCTGAGCTGATCCTACCAAGGCCTCAGTCTCTTCTCAAACAGCTACTTGCACTAGTGAGGATCTGTTAATTTGAACATATATGCCTCCTTGCACGCGCCTCCATCCAAACCAGAGCCTGCTCTGATCAGAACACCTGGTTCTACCTAGTGTTTTTAATGTAAGGTAGATGAAGACTCATACTTTTTCTGGTTTTTGAACTCCTGCTGTCCTACCCCCAGTTCTCTTAAAAATGACAGACTTCTGTGACAGAGATTTAGTAGATGTCCTTGCAATAGGGTCAGAACAACCAGGGTAGTTTTCCCACGTGTCCTGGCCCCGGTTCCTGTTTCCTCTTCATGCCAACCATTCAAATCCAAGCATCAAAATGTGTGATTCTGCCCCAAGTGATTAAGAGGCCTGATAACAGGACCCTGCTCCGCCCTGCGTGTCTTCTGACATTGTGAACTGCGCCGTCTCCCTCTCCACAGTGCCACAGCCTCTGGGGTGGGAATGAAGCTTTCTGTGTCATTCAGGGATTACAGCGCTCTCCTAGGAGACGTGAGATCTTGGCTTAACATCCAAGTCCTGCAAGTGCTCTTACCACTCATCTGCCATATAAACTACAGTAGTTTATACAGTAGTTTACAGTACTCTCTTCTGACCATGTTTGTTTTTAAAACAAAGGCATTACAGATACGTTTTGTGAAGGCTTCATTCCTTAGACCTGCTCTGAATGTGGCTAGTGAAAGGGGCATCTTCTAGAGGACTGGCATGCTGCTCTGTCTGCCTTTGGATCTTGACCAGACTTTATCTGGGGAGAGGTACTTAACTGTGCAGGTTGGGTCAGCTCTGAATAAATGTAGAAGTAAAACTGCAGAGAGTGATTTCACTTTCAGGTCAAATAGAGAAGTATATGTCCCTGGCCAGAGAAGTCGTCCCTGGCCAGAGATGTCAAGGACAACAAGAAAAGCTTCTATAGGTATGTTAGTGAGAAAAGGAGGATGAGGGAAAATGTGGGTCCCCTCCGGAATGAAACAGGTGACCTGGTTACCCAGGGTATGGAGAAGGCTGAGGTACTCAATGACTTCTTTGCCTCAGTCTTCACTGGCAAATGCTTGAGCCACACTGCCCAGGTTGCAGAAGGCAGGGACTGGGAGAATGCAGAACCACCCACTGTAGGAGAGGATCAGGTTTGAGAATATCTAAGGAACCTGAAGGTGCACAAGTCCATGGGACCTGATGAGTTGCATCCGCGGGTCTTGAGGGAACTGGTGGATGAAGTGGCCAGGCCACTCGCCATCATATTTGAGAAGTCCTGGCAGTCTGGCGAAGTTCCCGCCGACTGGAAGAGGGGGAACATAACCCCCATTTGTAAGAAGGGTAAAAAGGAAGACCCAGGGAACTACAGGCCGGTCAGTCTCACCTCCGTGCCTGGCAAGATCATGGAGCAGACCTTCCTGGAGACTACGCTCAGGCACATGGAAAACAAGGAGGTGATTGGTGACAGCCAGCACTGCTTCACTAGGGGCAAATCGTGCCTGACAAACTTGGTGGCCTTCTGTGATGGGGTTACAGCATTGGTGGATAAGGGAAGGGCAGCTAACGTCATCTACCTGGACTTGTGCAAGGCATTGGACACTGTCCCGCATGACATCCTTGTCTCTAAATTGGAGAGACATGGATTTGATGGATGGACCACACAGTGGATAAGGAATTGGCTGGATGGTCGCACTCAAAGAGTTGTGATCAGCTGTTCAATGTCCAAGTGGAGAACGGTGATGAGTGGTGTTCCTCAGGGGTCAGTACTGGGACCGGCACTGTTCAACATCTTTGTTGGCGACATGGACAGTGGGATCGAGTGCACCCTCAGCAAGTTTGCTGACGACACCAAGCTGTGTGGTGTGGTCAACATGCTGGAGGGAAGGGATGCCATCCAGAGGGACCTTGACAGGCTGGAGAGGTGGGCCCGAGCGAACCGCATGAAGATCAACGAGGCCAAGTGCAAGGTCCTGCACGTGGGTCGGCACAATCCCAAGCACGACTATCGGCTGGGCGAGGAATGGATTGAAAGCAGCCCCGAGGAGAAGGACTTGGGGGTATTGATTGATGAGAAGCTCAACATGAGCCGGCAGCGTGCGCTTGCAGCCCAGAAAGCCAACCGTGTCCTGGGCT
This sequence comes from Balearica regulorum gibbericeps, assembly GCF_011004875.1. Classification (NCBI taxonomy): domain Eukaryota; kingdom Metazoa; phylum Chordata; class Aves; order Gruiformes; family Gruidae; genus Balearica; species Balearica regulorum. Next base: position 8,848,296 of record NC_046192.1, on the reverse strand, counting down.
GCATCAAAAGAGGCGTGACCAGCAGGTCGAGGGAGGTGATCCTGCCCCTCTACTCGGCTCTTGTGAGACCCCACCTGGAGTACTGCGTCCAGCTCTGGGGGCCCCAGTACAGGAGAGACATGGAGCTGTTGGAGCGAGTCCAGAGGAGGGCCACGAAGCTGACTGGAGGGATGGAGCACCTCTCCTGTGAGGACAGGCTGAGAGAGTTGGGGCTGTTCAGCCTGGAGAAAAGGCAGCTCTGGAGAGATCTAATTGCAGCTTACCAGTACCTGAAGGGGCCCTACAGGAAAGCTGGGGAGGGACTGTTTATCAGGGAGTGTAGTGACAGGACAAGGGGTAATGGGTTTAAGCTGAAGGAGGGTAGATTTACATTAGATGTTAGAAAGAAATTCTTTACTGTGCGGGTGGTGAGGCACTGGCACAGGTTGCCCAGAGAGGTTGTGGATGCCCCATCCCTGGAAGTGTTCAAGGCCAGGTTGGATGAGGCTTTGGGCAATGTGGTCTAGTGGAGGGTGTCCCTGCCCATGGCAGGGGGTTTGAACTAGATGATCTCTGAGGTCCCTTCCAACCCAAACCATTCTATGATTCTATGATTCTATATACTTTATTTAGCTGCTCCTGTGCTGAGGTGTTGGTTAATATACATAGAAAAACACAGGTGGAAGGGATCTCTGGAGCTAATCTAGTCCAATCCCGTGCACAAAGCAGGGCTAATGTCAGAGAGTCCTGAGGTTAAGTGCTTATAGCCCACAGCTCCTTGTATCAGTTTCCACAGCCTTTGCTGAACCTTTATGTTAAGCAGCTGGGAGGTCCAAGCTCAGTTATTGGGACCATCGTGTTACCTATGTACCAGCAAATAGATGGAGTGGGATATTAATTCTGTAGGATGAGCTTTACATAGCACAGAAAAGGAAGAATTCTCACCGAGTTACACAGAACACAGAATTGCAGCAGCATATAGTCTGGATGGTTTTAATAAAGTCACGGATTTTGAGGCCAGAAGGGACTGTTATGATCATCTGTTCTGACCCTCTTCATGATGATACAGAGCCATTGAATAGGCCTAATGCTGGAATAAAAGAGTCTGCTTAGCACTACTTGTCTAAAATGATTTCTAACTATTATAACATTTTTCTGAGTTATTCTCTAACCCCTAAATTACTCTTTTTCATATAAGGCTGTCTGTCAATCTGTTCTCTATTCCTTCTCTGACAGCTTTGTCCCCACCTTCCAGTGTCTTAGGTGCCTTTTTTTCTGCTGTCAAACTCAGGCTAATTCATTTTCAGTTCCCTTAAGAGACTTGTCTGAGCACTGAAAGATCTGGACTCTTGCTATTTCATTAGCCCTCATTATTTTTCAGTTAATGGTTAGCTGGCAGCATTGGTTTTGATTTTTTGTAATAGAAATGAAGCGGGTTTGTCTTGTATAGTCATTTCTCATCAGTCTCAGGGAGAAAAAAATATATCTGTCTACAAAGATATTACAGTCTCCCTGAACACAAGCTTCATTGTTATTTGCATCACTTTCAGTTATGCACAATTTTAGTGGGAAAAGTATATGAAGTTAGAGTGCACGCAGCTGTTCACGAGTGCTAGCAAATCCTGCCACAGATGCTCCTTTCCCTTCTTTGTTACAGGATCTTAATTTTATCAATACACTGAAAGGGAAACTACTGGCAGAGACAGAGAAATAGCACTTAGTTTTCTCACAATACTGTATGTTTTCTGATACTTTAAAGATACTTTAAAGAGCTATTAGAAGTAACGTGATTAATTTTGCTGTTCTGGAATACAGCACAGAGAGTTATCAACTTCAAAGTGTCATTGTTCAATCTGGCTCTGCAGTCAGCCGATGCTGAACTGCAATTTTCAAATAGGGGAGGGGGAGTAGCATACTTCCTTGATTACCCTTTACTGGGGTTATTAATTAATCAAGCACAAGCTTATTACAATGACTGACTCAAGAACAATCATACCAGCTTTTTTTGTGGAAGAAGGATGAGAGGGGTGTAAAAAAAATATAACAGTAGCATGTGAAAATATTTTCCTGAAGACAGCAGATTCACAAGGAAGGAAAGATTTGAAATATTCAGGTCATTAGCCTAAAGTTTTCAAAATGAATTGGGGTATTGGATCCCCATGTTTTCTCAGCAGCTTTGGTAATCTCAGTTCACACAAAGTCCATCGGAATGTCAGCTAAGCATATCTTAATTCAGAGCAGACTTAATAGTCCTGTTGAATTTACCTGCATAAAATTATGCATACACGGTGACTTGCAGTTGCTGGTCCAGTGAGAAACAGAGCTTTGGAGTGTGAGATCTGATGAGCTCCAGTAATAGCTGTGGTCCTGAGCAGCAATTGCATAGGAGCAGCTCCACTCAGATTGAGGTGATTGTCACTTGTGATCATTTTATCAATAAACTCAGTGGTTATCTGTAAGAAAATGTATTTTACTCTCTTCCATCCTGGCCTGTCCCAGAATGTATGTGAACTCTCTATTTTTTATTCATTCTCTTATTATATATTGCCTGTCAATCTATCATCAACAAACCATCTTCTCCATAACTGAGTTTACATGGAATATAAACCCTATGCAATTAACATTAGTTATAATTGTACTCAGTGCTGATGGGGGAAATGACAAGAAATTTATACTTAATGGAGAAAGGAGGAGATGGAGAAAGGATTACAAGAATGGTAATGCAGTTAGTGACATAAAAGAGTTATCCAGAATTAGCAGCTGGATCAGCATTTGCTTTCCTGTTTTTCCCAGAAATGGTTCTGCTAATAAAACAAACACAGATGTGGAATGGTTTTATAGCTCATCCTTAAGTATCCTCGTGCAGTGTCTGAAACCTAATCATTACAATGTTTTGCATGAAAGCCAGAAAGTGAGCAGGTCATTATGTTGCTACGTGTTGACATGGTTCCTCAGTATCTTCTCCTGAAATAAATACAGTCTCTCTGTAGATTTGCTGTAATTGGATTCTACTGCACTGTAATATGTAAATCATAAACTCCAATTACCAGTGCATAAAAATAGAAAATCATGTAAGTGTCTTAGGGAAAAGTATATAAGCAACTAAGAATGTTTAGGATAACCAAAAATATATATTATTTTGTTACAGTTGTCGTCATGACCCTGAATCTTTAGGGGGTTTTGTTTGTTGGGTTTTTTTCCTAACAATTTTTCAGTTCTTGCTTGGGTCAACTGTGGCAGTTAGCGTATTTCACCCACCTTGTACCACACTGCTGACTGGACGTGCACTGGCTCTTTAGTCTGTCTGTGATATTTTGATCATGAAATACCTACCTCAAAATGAATAAGCCGGAAGGTGTTTTAATTTGTTGTGTTTTAAATTGCACTTAGGGCACTGTTATAATCTGAGGGCTTAGCTTGGCTGTTGCTGTTCCGGTGCAGTCTATGACGAGTAACTTCAGCAGTTTGTAAGTCTTGCTTTTTAAAGCTATGAGAGTGAGGGTGGCTAATGCAGCAGCTCCTGGAAGGGATGTCGGTACGGTGAGGCAGATCCCCGAGAGGACACTCATGCTTGTTTTTGCTGGAGGTGGTATTCCACAGGTGGGTTCCCACAAAAGAGCAGACATGGTCACACGATGAGGAAGGGACCATGATGAGAAACAAGGAGACTTGTTTTCTTTCATGTGGCATTTCATAGCCCAGAAGTGCTGGGCTTGACACCACGCAGCGTGGTGGCTCTTGGCAGACCACTGCTTATGACAGTGAAGAGGCTGTTGTCTCATGGACCCTTAGCAAGGAGCAGATGGGAACAAAACCTGCAGCAGCTGTACTGGATCAAATGATGGAGCCTCATGCATGAGGCATGAGATTTGACTTGCTGACGTAATTTGTCAAGTACAGTTGTTTAGAGGCAGCCAGCAGGAAAATGGGAGAGGGGTGAGTTCATCGGTGCCAGCTGAGTTAATAGAACAAAAGAAGCAGTCTCTGCTTCTTTCCTCTTCTGTTTGCTTTTGTCTCTGAAGCTGACTTGCTTTGGTCCCTTAAATAAGGAAGGCCAAACCTAAATTCTATTTTAATCTTTTGCACCAGCTCGACTCTCTTTGTTTTCCTCAGGCCTTTCTGTTCCAAACTGTTCCTGCTGCCTGAAGCTAGCTACCGGTAGAAACGTGTTCCACATTTACATTGCACTGACACTGTATCAACATGCAGGATTCGAACAAATGGGCTATTAGAATGTCTTAAGGTGAGCTTTACTACTGGTGTCCATCACCACGTTCCAGAGAGATCGTTCCATTACTGTCAAAACACATTTGCTTTACTGATGTAAGTAACATCACCGCTCATTAATATTATCGCTAAGCCTTCTGTGGAATAGATTATTCTACCTGGAAGCATCTCAGAAAGTTCCAATTTATTTTCTCACCTGCCTAAAGGATTTCAGTAACAAAGAGATCAAGGAGGAGAAGTGAATTTCTTCTACCTGGTATTTAATTCTAGACTTGCTATTTTTATCTTAATGCAATTTAATGTTATGACAAAGAAATCCAATATTCTCTTGGTATAGCAAATGTATCAATTCAACTGTTGTTCTTTGTTCACCTTATACTCAGTGCATAGGTCCAAGAAAGTATTAAGGAAGAAACTTTCAAAGATACCTTGAAAGCGTAATTGCCTAATTTTTATTGAATTCTAGTGTAGATATTGGTGTCTGGTTCTTAAAGACTCTATGAAGCCTGTGAGCCTAAACAAACCTGTATTACATTCAGGGCAATGCAGGTTCAAATAACTCTATCAAACTACTATATTTATCCATTATTCATTAATGTTAGATGATACTGAAGTTTGCACTTTGAGATGTTCAAGTGCAATACCATAAAAAAACCCCCACTACTAGAAACCCTTGCATCCTCAGTAAGAAAACAGGCCGGAAAAGCTTGCTTAAAAACACTACTCATTTCAAGATACTTTTGGACTAAAGTGCAAGAATGAAAAGCTTGCAGCTAGCTTCAGCAGGGCTTACAGATACGTTTAAAGAGGAATGCTTTTATTGTTAAGAATTACATTTCCAGGGAAAGGACTTTGATACTAAAAAAAATAAAAAATAAAAAAATTGGTTGTGCAATGCTGGAAAAATCCCATCACTGCTCTCCAGCTAAACCTGAGCCTATAATACAATGGGATCCTATCATGATCTTTCATTCACTGAGCCCACTGTATTTTTTCTTGACACAGCAATTACTACTTAATCTCGTTAGGATAGATGGTAATGGAGCCTAGTTGTAAAATATCCCTTTGTATTTTTCCTTTTCTTTTGTTTTGAATATATTGCCTTGATTTTTATCACATTTATGTGCACATCAAAGCACAATTATTCATTGTTAAAGCCAATCTACAATCAATGTCATTTTCTGTATTTTGTTTACCCAGATTAGTGGTTTGATCCTGCTCATTGACTTCAATGAGAGCTTGACTTACCCTCTCCCCCCTCTCCCCTGGGTCTCCATTTTACAAAGAAGCAGGGTGTCCTTGGCCCTGGCCTTGGTGCACAATGAAAAGAGCCCGTGATACAGACTCTTACGTGCTCTGAGGAAGGACCCTTGATATTTACCTATGCAGTTGCTGGGGCAGGGCAAAGTGCCACCCCTTCAAGTCTCCCTGCTCTCCAGTAAAGGATAGCTGGAGGACAGGAGCTGGAAAAGGGTGGAAGGAGAAGTGTAGGGACAAGAAGGATGGCAGAAAATCGCTAGCAAATGCATCAGAAAGAGACCAAGCCATGGCATCCCAGGGCAAAGGCTTTGTTATTGAAAGAGCTTGGGCTGGGCTCCGCTCACCTGTGAGGGTGAGGAACTGCAGGGCTCCTCTGAGCTGTCTTTGTTCAGCCAGGGAAGATCCTGTGGCTAAAGGGTACAACATTGCAGAGGACTGTGCATATGAGGAAATTCAGTTAATGAAGACGACTGGAGGGAGGAAAAACAAATGTTCTCAGTGCTTCGAGGTGCAGTCTAGAAGAAAGGGCAAAAGCAGTCCTTTCTGACCTTCAAATATGTCTCTGCTTCAGAGTGGTTCCAGTTTCAAGCAACTTTCTGTGCATTCACTAGAAACTTTCCTCTCTTCAATTGATGGGATATTTGTGCTCTTCACCCTTTCCTGTGACTTTACCACTTGTCATATATCCCCTTCCTCAAGTTATGGATAAGTAGTTTTTTTCCCCTATGAGCTGCATTTCTGTTCTGATGAACAAGAAACTTAATGTAATATTAAGCAAAGAAAGAAACTCATTTTCCTATCTCTCTAACTTGACTCAGGCTATCAGTTACCCCAGAGTAAAGTGGAGATTAATCTACCCCGTATGTACTTGCTGTATTTAACAATAACAGTCCGCTTGCCTTATCAGTCTCCCTGTGGAAGTTTTGCTCACAGAACTGAAGGAAGAATAAGCCTGTGTTGACTCTTCCTGAGGATCTTGATGTTTGGCAGACTGTTTACCTTGCTGGTTCTGTGCCAAAGCATTATGGCCCCAGTTGGCTGCGGAAGGGAGGGGGAAGACAGGTGGGAGAAAGTCCCCATTAGGGAGTGCTGGGAGAAAAACCTGTGGAGGTCTTAGTGCAGTTTCGCTACCCACATTTAGTAGGAGAAGTCACGTGGGCAAAGTAGGGCTGTCCCTAAGACAGCAAACCCTGCCTGCCACAGGGACTATGCCAACGTAGTCACCATAACCAGGCTGTGATTCTTCTGTTAATAGAAATATGTTACTTTTACTGCTCTTTTTTTATCTAAAGACAGACTGCTTTCTGGTGCTGCAGGTGAAATCATATCCTCCCACCATGTATTTCAGTGTGAGGAATATCTACTTAACTTGGTTCTTGCCAATTTGTCCATACCAAAAAGGAATGCTCTTCCTTGGGTGATCTGAAAAGTCAGAATCATCTCCATCTTTAAAATCCTGCCTGAAGAAACCTCTGTAATGTGCTGTGCGCAAGAGGTCAGCCAGTTGACTTTGTGTGGATTAGTGTCACGTGGGATAGAGAGTTTCATAGAGAGTTTTTGTTTAATAAATGCTAGTGACAAGTGTCCTAGAGTATTGCAACTGCTAACATTGCACTTCCTCTACCTCTGCCCTAATTTAATTTCCTTAAAAAATATATTTTGAACGTTTCAAGGCACTGAAAGCACCTAACTGCAGGTATGTGGAGTGTATAGCGTTATGGGGCCCTGATTTTGACATAGACCTTGTAATATTATTTCACAAGAATAATAATTAATAACCTTTGGAGAGGAAGACAACATTCTCAGCCTCAGATGTATGACCAGAAATCTGGCCTCAGCCTGTCAGGTGTTACTGTGATTTTGCACACATAAAGGGAAACTATTCCTCACCCCGTCCCTCTTCTGTACCAGTTCTGTGGTCAAGATAATCTCCTCTCCATGGATCATCTGTGGAGGGGCACGTGCCATGTCGTGTTGTTTGGGAAGGGAGCAGTGTGGTGCAGACCTGCTAGGGTCTTAGGTCTCATGGGACTCAAGTCTCATAACGATGAAGGGAAACAAGGTGACCAGAAGAGATGCTGCCTACTGCTTTGGCATTTGCATGGAGGAACCCTTGTATGACAAGTCAAGTCAAAGAAGTTTCTTGCACCAGTTTGCAAAGATTTATTTTTTATTATTTTTTTATTTCTTAGGATAAGGATAAAGGACACTTTTTAAAAATAATATATTATTGTTCATACTTATTTGATGCTTGACAGTAGATTTCTAGTCTTTTTTTTAATTAATCCTTACCCTAAAATTCAACATTAAAAATATATCACTTTCATTTCAAGCTATAGTTGTTTTGCCAAGTTCTGCTTTTTCCCCCTATTGATTTTATTCCTGTCTAAAACCTCTTTCTGTCATTCTGTAATAGAATAAAAATGGGCTAAATCAAGCACTTTATCCAATCGATGACTCTTCATACTTGACCAAGAATGTCTGTGCCAGAAATAACATTCCACAGTCTGGAAGCGATAAGGATGAAAATGTTCATTACAACATATTAATCATTGTTCTTTCATTTTTCTTTAGGCAGGACAAGTTCCATTGCTGTTTATTCTGTGACTTGTGATGGGTATCTTTGAAGCTTGCTTTACAACAGCAATGACCGTAAGCTCTACAATCTTTCTTTGACTTTTTAAACTGCTGTGCCAAAATATATGCCCAGTAGTATGCATAATTCACACATGCAATTGCTAGGACTGAACACAGTACTGACTGGAAGCCTGCCGTGTGGAACTTGGTAGTTTATCTGTGCCTCATCTGAAAGAACAGATGTGGTAAGTGTGTGGTGAAATCCGGTTCACTACTGTGTGTGGAAATATTCAGGTGGTAGGTATTGCCGTTGCAGTGAGAGAAGTCAGAAGGCTAGCTCTGGGGTGGAGTAAGGTGGCTGCTAAAATCCATCTTCCTCAACTTGTTGCAGGAGGGAGGAAATAGGCAGAAAGGGTTAGAGGTCTAGGGGTGGTGAGAGCTCATCAAAGAAACAGGGTTCAGCTGCTTCTGTATCAGACAGGAGAAGTCAAACTTGTGCTTGATTTGGAGTAGGGTTGTTGATACTACAAAAGAAAATGACAAAGAAAGAATAAAAGCAAATATTTTCATTTTAAGCTGAGTGTTCATCTCCTACCATGCTACTTAAAACTCTTCCTATCTGTGTCTATACTAACTAGGGTCTGCAGAATCAATTGTTTACAGTATATGTTTGCAGCAGTCAGTTTGATTCTCACAAACACTGGTGTAGCTTTGCTCAGCTTGGGAATAGATCTAGGAAAATGCTTCAGAGTGGCTACAATGCCTCGGGCTCCCTGACAGTTCATGGGGGAAGTATGGTGCTGCTTCAGAATGGGCTCTAAACCGTGCAGTATGTTGAGCACAGTTGTTAAAACCAGCCAGCAGGAAAATGGGAGAGAGGTGAGTCTTCAGTCATTTTCTTCAGTTGAGGCTCTGTGCAATGTATTACCCAGAGCTTGGAAACCTCTCCTGAAGGTAGGGGCCTCCTCTCAGATAACCAAGCAGGGCACTCTCTCTTCTTCTAATAAAGCAATTAGAAGAGGAAAAGGAAGACTGATCCTTCTCACTCTTTAGTAGTTTAACAGACTAACCATGATCAATTCCTTCTTCTGCCAGAATAAATTCAGCTGCACATCTTCTGGAAGGATGCTCTGTAGACAATTGTCAAGGAAGGTATGATATAAGGAGGAAAAGAAATGGAGGTTTCTGGGATCAGGGAGACAGGCTAGACAAGGAACTGCAGCTGTGGTCTGGTGTGGATTATGCAAAGTGGGATCCCTGATCTCTGGATTTTCCCAGAGTATAACTCAGTGAACCCCCCAATTTTTTGCTCTTGAATTTATTTTTACAGGGAAGGGTGAGCAGTTCCATTTCTCTTTTCCCAACCCAATCATGCATGGGATGTTTACCCAGGGTTAGGAATTTCTCAGCAGAAGGTGAGTATGGTGTGGAATCCCCTCATGCAAAAGAGGATACGCAGTTGAGGCAAGGCTGTGGAAGAGACACTTCCTATCCACATCTGTCCTCAAAGTAACTGCCATCAAGATTAAATTATATTTGAACAAAGGCTTTCAGGATAGAAATTTTGGCATCAGCTGAAAGAGAATTTCAGTACTGAAGTCCAGTAGGTGGCTCGTGATCAGTGTAGAAGGAATGTGTCTTGCAACTGAAATTGGATCTTTAGAGAAAGTTCTGCTGCACATGCTGAGTGAGAATTTGGCCCACAATTATTTTTAAGCATGCAAAACCTGCACCTTACTTCAGATGTTCATTCTCTCCCTCTTTCCTCCTCAGAAATATTTAGGCTTAAAATAGCTTTACACTCTACTTCCTCTTTATGAAGCAGTACTTACAAAGTAGGTAAAATTGAAAATTACATGGTACGTAACTCAGATCAATAATTAGAGCTACTTTACATAATCTCAGACTAAGTGCACGACTGTTGGGTGTTTCTCATTAGAAGTTTGTGGAATGTTCTTGCTTTATTTTGCTTTATGTTGCCTGTTTCTTAGCATTTCCTGCACAGACTTGTTGAAATAATTTTTTGTGTGTTCTGACATTTTCTCACTGATGTGGATCCACATGTCTTGTCCATTTAGTTAATCAGAAGTTTTGCAATAACTTATGCAGCACTCAAAATCCAGGTTGAAAATATTTTCAAGGGTTTGCCATTTAAAAATGGTATGGATTTTTTTAAAAAGCCAACATTCTTGATACTGAATCACATGTTGTGAAATGGAGATACATAATGTGGAGGCACTTCTGTTATTCATGACAGATCAATTTTGTATGGAAGGTTATGGCAAAAAATGCAAAACAGGCTGCCACAAGAGGTTATAACAGAGATAGATCACAGGTGACATTGGTTTCTGTAGAAACTACAGGAAGATAAAAACAGATAAATTAGCAGGAGAATGTTTCTCTTCTGGTGTTGTTGGCAGAAGTTAGGTAAGTTATTTATTTGTTGTTTTACAAATAAAGGAACACACAGAAAAAATGTCATCAGAAAATATTTTGGACTCTAGATCATGTCCAAGGACTTGTGTAATTCTTGGGAAAATATTCATAGTTTAAAATTGTGACTTATTAAAATAAAACATTCATGCCTGGATTCTTTCATGCTTCTTGCGTGGAGCAGAATCTTCAAGGAGCCCTCATCCCTCCAAAACCATCTCTGTGTGTGGAGTATAGTGCTGATTAAAGGTGGAAAGGTCAGAGATTCTGTCCCTTAAAAGCTAATCCCCCCACCGCACCCACCAGCCAGCCTCTCGCAGTAACAAACCTGTGGGTTCTCATAAATGAGCAGGTTGGGCCTGTCCATGCTTAGCATCAGCTACCTGCTGGGCTGGTGTTACACCGTCACTTTCACTGAGGTGAGGGGTTGGTACGTGTGTTTCTTGACCGGGAAAAGAGAGTGAGGAAAGGGAAAGCAAGCCCCTGGCGAGGAGGTGAGTTGGGGTGCAGAGCCAGCGGGGGAGAGCGATGCTGCTGGGAGGAGCAGTATCTGCACGGTCATCTCCCCAAGCTCTGCAGCGCTGGAGCGCTTCCCACCTTCTCGCCCTCATGCTTTGCCTGAGGACCGTGAGTAGTGGCTGGTCGGGGAGTGCCGTGCCTGCGGGTTTTATATGATAGCTGTGACTGTCCATTGTTGTTGGGGATGACAATCAACAATTTCTCCTCCACATTACTTTTGATTATCAGTGCTCCTATGACTAGAGGGTCCAGGTTTTGTGAAGGATGTTTCTTCACACAAAGTGAAACAGATATCAAATTGACCTGAAGGCTATTTCCTCTAAATTTCCTTTGGGTTCTGTTTTCTTTGGCTGGCTGAAAACAGGTTATTTCAAATGAAATTAGCCTACCATAAATCTTCTTTCACTTCCTCTTCTGCCACAGGCTCTTACTTCCATGTCAGTGTTCTTCGATTTTTTAAAATATATTTATTGTAAGATAGACTTAGAGGAATTTTTGTAGATCTTAAGCTGATCACCACAAGAGTGTAAATTCAGCCTCGCATTACTGAAGAATCTTTCCTGGGATGGCTAGCACCAGGGGTTGCGCCCCGCATCTAAAAAGTATGTTTGCTGTGTTGCTTCTATTTTGGTGTGAATAGTCATTGTTAGAATGCTAGTATGGGGTAGCTTTGTAACTATCAAATTTTCATGATCTTTCTGAAGTAGCTCAGAATTAAATGATTGAATTTTGTAATGTGATGTCTTTTAAATGAGCCAGCTATCCATGAGTTAACTGAAGATCTTACAGCTGTTTCTTTATAAGCATAAGTGCTTGGTTTTCATCAAAGCTTCAAATGTTAGCCTATTCCAAGGGGTCAAACTTTATATTAGGTATCATTTATCAAGGATTAACACAAAATTAAGTTTTAATTGTACAGTATGATGGAAAGTTGGATTTGTTTAAAAGAGGTAATAAAAGGAAATTTATGTGTTTAACTGAATAGCAGAGTGGGATTGGGTGACTAGAGAATGCTTAATGTTTTTTTGAGGAAAAGTAAGGAGGTGAAGACAGAGAAGGGAGACAGGCACTCTGCTTGCTGATAAACTTCCCAGCCAGTGGAATTGTGCTGGGGTCTCGTGCTTGACTGTTGGAGGATGACACCGCCATACGTTTTCATTTAAGCCAAACCTCCCAAAGATTAAAGCCACTTAGGGAAAGGCCAGCTAGCCAGCCTCTCTTATATTTTTGTTCGGGAGTAAAGCTCACTCTTCACTTGTATTCTCAGCAATTTGGGGCTTGACTGAGATTGAGTTTGACAGTAAAAGAGATAAAACTTATCATTTGGTGTCATGATTCAGTACATAGCCTGGAAGATAAATGACTCATTTCAGAGGTTGATAAAAATGTATTTGTTCGTTTGCCATTATACGATCTGTTATATTTTCAAGCAGTCTTACAATAGAAGTAACATCCATTAGGTCAGAACAGCTGTGTGCTGTCTGTAGAGTTAAAAGGAATTAAGGCACAGTTGTGTTTAAAAAACATATGTGTATTTTCAGATTTCAGCTTCGTTTTGATGAAGCGCCATTAGATACTTGGGTGGCCAGAAGAATAGTCACTGCTGAAATGGACACCCAAGCTAACGACAGGGTGCTTAGTAAAGTTCTCCTGGGAAATTATTGAGCGTGTGTCACTGGCAGGTCGGCGCCCAGCCCCACAGTGCAGGTTCGCAGCTAAAGCTCTGCCTTCAAGGAGCACAGCTGTATTCTGGGGGTAATCCCTGCTGGAGCTGGCCTCTGCCTGCCCGCCTGCACATCTGGTACTCAGCCCTTTTGGGGAAGATGTCAAAAAGGCCATGCGAATGTGCAGAGATTACAGGAGGATGGATCTCTGTGAGTGACAGTTAAGTGATCTTAATGGGGCTATGCATTACATATATCAAGGTTTTGAAGCCTAATCTTAAACCAAAGGGAAATATTCCTTCCAGCCGGGCTGGAGAAAATGGCATCTTTTCTGTCAAAATGCTCTGGGCCAATTTCTTCATCTTTTATGCACTCCCTTTCTTGCTTTGCAGTTTCCCAGGCTGCCTTCCCTAATGGGCTTTTGCAAATCCTGTCTCTGCAGAAGGAAGCAGTCTGGCACTCTGACTCTTGTGCTGGTTTCCACAACTGTTAGAATGGGGGACAAGCTGTTCTCTCTCTCCCTTACTAATTGGCTCACTTTAGGATCATTTGCACAGTGTTTCTGAATTGGGACCTACCATTGTTCTGCTAAAACCTGCTCTGACCAGTAGTAACTCTGGTGCAAGGATGTCCTATATCTTTTTGGAGTAAGAGACATTGCACTGTTACAGAAGAGCTAACTTAAATCATTGAGAGATTTATCACCAGTAAGACCTTGTGTTTAGGTCTGCAGAAGCAAAAGTAATCTTAAATCTAGAATGAATCTTGTCATGCTTTACACAGATCCCACAACAATATGCAATTCCTTCAATGAAAAAAATCGAACTTAAGGTGCCAAATCAGAAACACAGTTAAGGCAGTGCTTAAATTCTTTCCTGATCCGTGTCCCAACTCAGGATTTTCTTCCCCTTTCCAGTGTACTTATGCTAATAACCTGATGAGAAAATGTTCCACAGGGTATATTTTTGTACCTGAAAATAATTTTTCTGTAGCCTGTGAGATGCAGTATGATGTATTATTCCTGTTGCAGAGAGGTTTTTTCTGAATGTGCTTAATAAATTTATCATAACAAATCTAACTCCTTGAAACAAAGTAAGATGACAAATGAGTGGAAATTTTATAGGTTACACAGAAAATAAAAAACAACATTTCCATGAGCACATTATTTATCAGTCCCATGTCTTTGTATTTATACAGTACTTCTCATCATGAGCTGCTTTAATTATCCTTTTGAATACTGTTCTCTAAGTCAGGAAGTACCGTATTTTTTCTTAGAAGAAATCTGCTGAGGATTCACTGTTTCAGTTAGTTCTTGAGACCATATATATTTTTGTTCATTTTAAATATCCTTTCCACAGCACAGAAGAATGTTTGATTTGTTTTTCTTGGTTTATTTACAAGTCAGCACTGTGTTCACTTTCTGATCATGGTTTTGTGATTTGATTTTTGTCTTTTTCCTCTCCCTCTTATTTTTTTTGTAATCAACCACCAAATACACGCAATTCATTATTGATGACAGCCGCCTCATTCACCGGATTGTCACCTTTCTATGCTAAGCAGTTCAGCCATTGTCTCATTGATAATATAATGAACAAATTTATTACAGAATATCATAAGTTTTTTAAATTTTCTGGTACATAGCTCTCAGAGTTATACAGCTTTGTTTGCCCATAATGGTTGATTTAGACACTGGAAAATGATTGTTATTTGTCACTGGAATGTGCAAAGTTGGGGAGAAAACACCGGTGTGTATTTGATGGTTGTTTTTGCAGTCTGGAGTGCGTCCCTGGTGCAGCAGTGCCTGACTGCTGCTGAGAAGGGACCGCACGTTTCTGGGCTGCTTTTCTGGCCAAAGCCCCATCCGTACTCACCGCCTTCCCTTGAAGCAGGCTGGCTGCAGTTTCCTGCCAGGATTTCTGATGCCTTTTCTCTTTTCACGCATTGTGCCACCTCTCTCTTTATGATACAAAATAGGGGTGACAGAACTGAGGTAAGATTGACCTTTTGTTCAGCTGCGCTTCTCCTGGATGATTTTTAACCTATTTTTGGATGAAGGGGGATTTTCGTTTACTAGGAAAGGCCTGTGTTTCAAACCTGGAGAAAATATTTCTGAGCCATCACTGAATGTTCAAATTAACTTTCCAATAGTTCTTAATTTTTCTGTCTGTCCCAGATTTATCCAGGCAATTGCCTAGATGCATAATGAAGCTCTGTACTTAATAAAAAGCAAATTTTTTGCTAGTGAGAGAGAGGCAAACCATTTACTGCAAACTCCTTTTTTTGTTATTTTTTCAGTTTACCCCAATCTGCTGATCCCTGGTGGATAGTCTGTAATATTCAGTACACAATGCATTTGTGCCTTTCTCATCTATGCAAAACATGCTCTCCTGAATGCTTTGCCGTCTAGCTCCCCGCCTGTTACGTTCACCTGCGGTACGTCTGTTGGGGAGGGATCTACCTTTTCGATGGGCTTGATGGTGCCAAGAACAAAGTCACAAGGTTGTTTAGGCATTAGCACAGTTTAAATAATACTTAGCAGTCAGGTAGCTGTTTAACTGTAAGCAGCCGACCTCATCTTACCTGTATTTTTTGTAGAAGATGGACACAAGAAAGAGGATGTTAGATAGTGCTTTAATCAACAAAACGCCCATTAATTTTAAAGAAAACAGGGCATGATTCCTGTGACGTGCTTACCTGTAATGTCTTGCTTTTGTATCATGCCTGATGAGACCGAAGTCCATGTAACACAGTTCACCTCCGGCACCTTACTAGAAGATCAGAACAAAACTTGTTGTGAGTACAACTTCCATTAACCCAGAAAAAAAATGTTATTTCATTGATTGTGGCTTGCTTACTGAGTTAAGGCATAGTATAACTATCCTTGAGAAAGCACCTATAAATACCCTGTGCAGAGGTTTGTGCTGTCAGGAGGGACAGTGCAGACAGAGCAAAAAGATAGATCAGGATTAAATCTGTCCAAGTGCAGGAGCTAACGTCTCACTTACTGGAATGATGGTGAGGTGGTTCGTTATTCAAAACACGAGCAGGTTCAGGAGCATTTCCCCCCAACAAGGTAACAATCCTCAATTAAAATTAGTATAGAGAGTTAGTAGTCTTGTGTCAATCATCCAGTCTGGACTTAGCTACCTGTTTTATTAAAAGCTGTGATTGACTGTCATGGATCTTATTCTTACCTCAATCTCTTCCCCACTGAAAAAAAATTAAAATTAAAAATAAAGTAAAAACAGTTCCGTGACACTTATAGACTATTACTTAGCGTATTGTGATTTCCTTTAGAATACAGCAAATTTCAAAATACATTTCAGTCTGAGTTTGTTGCTGTGCTTGGTACCATTTCTGTCAGGTTTTTCTGCAACTGTAAAACGTGGATTGATGACAAATGTTGAATGAAGTTCATGGGAGCTGCAGATGCAACTTTTGGAAACACATCCTTAAGAGAGATTTGGAGGGTCCCTTGGGGAAAAGTACTTTCCTCCCTCGCTCTCCTGTCCTCTACTACTTTGATGTGATGTACAAAGAGGTCTAGCAAAGATGGAGCAGGAAAATCTTCAAACTTAAGCCTTCTGGGTCATCTTTTTATATCCTAAAATAAGCTCAAGAGCAGAGACCTTTAAAGGCTTTACTTTTTGTTAGAATGCTTTAATGAGAAGTGTATAAACTGACATTGATCTCTTCACATTAGAGTTTATTACACTGAGACACTAGAGATGTTTTTAGGTGATAAAGTTCTGCTCAAGTACTCTGTAAATAAATGCAGTAATAGATTTGGCTTATGTCAAGAAGAGAAGAGCTGAACAGAATAGACTATAATAGGCAACTTTTTCATGAAAACATTGGGGTATTACAAGAACAATGGGGTTTGTTGGTGTCCTTTGAACTCAGTGAGAGTGAGTTGTGTGTGGTCTTATTTGAAGGATGGGGGAAATTGTATCAGATCTAAGAGCAGCTTTCTAAATTCTCCTCTTGGCTCTGCTGTCATCTTTAGTAGATGCTGCTAATGCAGATCAATGTTTCTGTTGATGTAAAGTAATCCTGCCATTGGAAGAAGTCTAATTCAGATGCAGCTTAATTTAATTTGCTCTGTTTGGACATGCTGTATAATCCGGTGTTGAAAACCAAATCTTAGAACAGCTTTTCTTGACTGTACTGACAATTGCACAAGTTAAGTGGTTGTGCCTTTTGGGACAGCATGTTCACATCTTTGTGGCAGGTTTATATTTGTTTTATTTAGGTGCTATTTCAAGTCCAGGTTTATGTGATAACCACTCGGGCGGACAAATTAGCTGTTTCTGTTCTAATTATTCTCAAATAACTTTTATTGGAAGCCTTCAGGAATATTACTAATGAACATATTCAAGATAGATTACTCATAAACAAATACTTATGTCTTTATTCCTAAACCATCATTTAAGTCTGAAAATATTATCACACGATTTCAGAAAGTTGTGTTCTATCCAGTGTAAATGTAATGATTGCATTACCATCACATTCACAAGCTGTCAGCTGTCAGATTTTACTGGTAAATATATTAAAGTAAATAGAGAAGCAGCATTGCAATTTCTTATGTTAATATGGTTCTGTAGCTATTAAAACAGTCTAAATACATAATAAGTAAATAAAACTCAACTTTATATATAATGCTGACACAGGAGACGATTTGTTTGCCTCTCCGGCAGTTTTTGGCATTAATGGAAGTGTGAGGTCAGGACACTGCACCAGTGGTTACGGGATTAGCCGTCCTCCGGCGCATCACGCACCGGCAGGGGATCCGCCTCGCTGGCTTGCAGAGCTTACATAGTGGTTTGGGTGCAGTTTGCCTTACGCTGGCCTCTTGGGGGGTGGATTTCTCTCTTGCTGAGTTTCTTGGGGGAGATGGGAGGTAGAAAAACTTGCATGGCAGAAATGAGAGAAGAAAAAGGCAATTGGTTTTGTGTTCATCTGACAAAGAGGAGGGGAAAGTCAGGCTGGCAGGGTACTTGGGTGAACGTAACTCCGGGCTCTCTCTTTCAGAAGGCAAACGGCCATCCTTCTCCCCCCAAGCAGACCCGTTCCTTGCTACAGGGCTGAGAATAACACTGAGGTGAACAGTAAAATATAAAGTGCACCATCTTATAGTGTGACATATCATTTTTCCTTGACATCTCATAACTTACCTTTTCTACAGCTTTTTGTTCTGAGCCAAATGTCACAAGTTAATGCATGAATAAATGAGGACGGTTCTCACCACTTTCATGATATGTTGCAAAATATACACAGGTGGTGCTTTAAAGCTTGCCGTTTGCCTCAATAACTAAATACCATTTGCATTTTACTGGCTTCTATGTGTGTCAGATCCCACACCTGTTCAAGACTGATTTCAGTAGGCATTACACCAGAGCCTATATTTTACTTCTTTCCAGTGGTAAATAGGTCAGTATTTCAAGACAGAAATCTATTAAAGAGAAAGTAAGTGTTCTGTCTGAAAGGAAATATGGCATATATGAAGTTAAATTAAAAATAAATTGGGTAATAATCAGTCAAAAATGATAGAAGTGCTGAAGAAATCAGTCCAAACACGAGGACTAAAAAAACCTAAACAAACCCAACCTCAAACTCTCATGCATTAAATTCATGTTTCCATAATGCTTTCAAGTATGTATTTAATTTAAATATATGACTTGCCCAGCTGTAATCGGAGGTAAAACACATATGCTTGAACTTATACATATTCTTATGTACCTTGCTAATCTCTGGCTGAAGTGGTCAAGCTTATTTAGTATCTCTGGAAAACATATTTCTAATTACATGTAGACAAAAACCACTGTTATGTTCGCAATATTTGTTACATTGCATATTCCTTAAAATACAGCAAGTTTGACCATGACTGGAGGCTTTGTGACACAAGATGCTGTGACACTTGATGAACAATACCAAGATTTGCTTAAGGGTTATTCTGAATGCATAAATGATGCAAAGGACTAGTGGCTTTGGAAAGAGGTGGTTTTTAATATTCCTGTCAACGCAAGCTGCTTCACATAAGAAAAACTCGATGATCTTCCAAGGCATTATAATCTATCTGGAATGATTGCTGATGGTTTTCTTTTTGCTGTACTCTAGTAAGGGGCTACGACTGGTTTCAGTGCAAATTTGAGCAACCCCTGCCTAAAACCATCGATCATCATTTGCAGACATTTCATCTTGTGCCTCTTGGCCCCAGCTAAGAACTTTGAATTGGTCTGAATGAGAGTGTTCGTGATGTTTACAGTTTACATTAAGTGGCTTTTAAAAGGAAGAAAAGCTTTTACTTCGTGAATTAATCGTTCTGTATATATTATTATGATGGTACTGATAGAAGCTAGTATACACAATAAAAGCAGAATCAAAACACATCAGCTCTGGTTGTCAGGAAAATCAGAATTTTTAAGAGTTGCATGTACGCAAATTAAATTGTGTTAAGAAATTTGTAATGCTATTAGGTGGTCTTTACAGGCTTTAGATTTATGAAGCAGGGCTTAGGTTTTCCCATTTCCCATTGTCAGTGGATTTGCGTACGCACTGAGAGCTGGAACTGGAGAGAGCTAGAGACCAAAATGTACATGAGCCCAAGGACATAATTTGGCACACGGCTAGAAAAATCAGCTACCAGGGGCTTGAATGGAAAAGTGTTTATGCTTGTGTATCCAGAATTAATTATAGGCATCTACCATATAGGCATTTGGATCGCCAACCGTCCTGTTCAGGGGGTGGCTCTGCACCCAAAGCAAACAGTGGGTTCCGAGGGCAGATTCGACATTGATTTCAGTGGAGCCAAGTGGGAGATGGAGCGCTGGCGACAACAGGAGGGCTTGTGCTGCATCAGCCCTGGAGAGGCTGTGGGGAGCCCTCTAATCTTCTCTTCCTCCATAAAATGATTGGCTGATTTGTTGTATTTGCATTTTTGGGGACTTATTTTCCCCCAGCTGTTTTGGAAGAAGAAAAGCTAGAGGCTAGGCTGAGTCTCTGCTGTTGACCTCTGTTGATTTAGCTGGAGGGGGTCAGGATTGTGAAGAACTTGGACCCTCACTGGCAAAAGTGGGTGTTTTGTCCAAACTGCTTTCCTGAAGTAGCTTGTACAGGGTTTGCTAGGGGAATCTTTATTTGCTGATATTCCTATCACAGGGAGACATGTTTTCCCAGAACTTACTCTTACTGTGGATGCTGGTATGACCAGAGGCCCTTTAACTCAGTGTCAGAATACAAATGTTACACGATAGAATTGGTATATGGTGACCAGGGAAAAATACTTATTAACATTGAAACTGAGGTGGACTACTCTGAGACCAATACTCCACTATCACCAGTAGCTGTATAATAGGTGTCTAGGAAGAGTCCTCGGGGATATCTGAGCCATAGCCCTCTATCCTTCATACCTTTCTTCAAGGCACAATAAGCCAGTATATTTGTTCAGATGAAAAAGTAGAAATAATATGACTTTCGCTCAGATGTCTGCTGTTTGTTTTTCAGCACTAAAAAAAATGTATTTCAGAAAAGTGTAGCTTTTTCTGCAGGAAAGTGTGGAAGTTGTATCTCAATTAAAATGACAGTATTTATAAAGTAAAGGCAGTGAGAGCACTTTCACAGTATAACATTTTGACTTTTCTTTCCTAAGCCATTATGAGAAACACAAATATTCATCTGGGACTGTTGAAAAATACCATTTATTGAAATGAAATTACTCCATCTCAGTTGGCTGCACCAACATCTTAGCTGCTGAAGTACATTTACACCTACTACAAGATGAATGGTGTTTTCTATCCTTAAAAAAAAATAAAATTGCCAGTGTAGAGTTAAACTACATTTTTCCCATTTCCCTGTAGTAGGAGGAAGCACACAGCTATGCTGCCCAAGAGCAGACCCAGGAGATGCATACTCCTAGAGTAAAATCAGGGTTACGTGAAAATTGTGACCATTTTTGTCACTGAGTGGCAGTGGTGTTTTAACAGGTGGGTTCCTGCTGCTGGTTGCTACTGAATGACTATTAATGACAGACATAGTTTCCCTCTGCTCTGCGTTAGCCCCTTTGGACTTGCTGTGCATGACCCTCTGTGAATAAGCTGTAGAAGGAGGTCCCAACTCTGCCTTTCTTGCTGAGGCTGGTGCCCCAGTGCGACCCTCACCATCGCCTCCTTAGTACAATAAATTAATAAAGCACCCTTACAAGTAAAATATACGGTGCTGGGCTGTTATTCCTAAATACAGTGTTTGCTAACCCAAGCCCATGGCACTGTCTAGGTGGAGGCGTGTGGCTGAGGGACACTGTGCCCCATGGTGTGCCTTTTCAGTGGGACTGGAGAGTCGAGCTGTGCAGCTCCCGTTGCTGGTGATGAAAAGTGCACAACTGACGTGCCAGTCACTCACCAAAGTTTTTCCTTTAGAAATATCATAGAGCGAGCCACAAAGCACACAAAGTGCACATCAATCACAGCTGCACCCTGGCTCGATGCCTGCCTGCTGCTCCATTCAGAGAGCTGCAGCGTGCAGTCTCTCTCAGAAGGTTTCTGCTCTTATCTGGGTGGAGGAGTTACAGCCTGTGTTATACAGCATGTGAAGTTGTTGGCGATGAGTCTTCCTGAGAGCCCAGGCTGTGTGTGGTGTTTTTGAAACACTGGGAATGAAGTGGAAAGGAATTCCCTTTTTGGGTGCATTGGGTTGGGAAAAAAATATGTCCCTGTACACAGTACAGCAGAAATTCCAGATAACTTTGCTGTCCATAGGCCATGTTGCTGGGAAACATGCATTGCTAGTTACAACATCTTAGCACCATCCTGTGCTGTTCTTTGCTGGTTTACACCTCCAAAAGACACACCTCTTGGTGGAAAACAGCATGGGCTGCATTTCTGATTCAGCTGATTTTCATTCCTGCATGTACCCCTCAGGCCATCCCTGGGGAGTCAGTGCCTGCAAGCCACTGCTCAGACATGAGCATTTTCCAATCCATATTTAAGCAGCATTAAAAATAACTGGCTTTTTGGCAAGTAAGTTCACCTGTAACTTCTGCTGGCTTTGAAAGGATGAGTTCTTGATGTTCCTTATAGTTGGACTAGTTTTTGATTCCTGAGCTTTGGCCAGTATTTTCAAACATAATGTTGTGAAATGTTTCTCATGTCTGTTCACCATAAAATAGGAAAGCTATTAGGTGAAAGATGAATCATAGATTTCTAGCCATGTCTTGCTTTAATCGTGGATATAACTGAGCCTGTTCGGAACTGTCCTCCCTCCTAAAAGAGCAAATTCTCTAAGTATTCTTAAAAAACCAGCTAAAACCAATGTGCATTTTCCTTTGCAAAGTTTGGATTTCAGTGACTTTCCATTTTCCAAATTAAGTCCTTTTTGACTCTTCCCCCTGCAGATTACAGTGTAAATTTTCCACAAACATAATGATTCTTTGGGCTGCCACGTGTGCCTCCTTGTATGCAATGATCATTTGGTGGTACCATCATGTGTACCAAACCTCAGCATGGTCAGAGATTCCTGTCATACCAACATACCTGTTCTCACAAGTGCCCTCAGAATTTGGAGGTGCCAAAATCCTTTTGGGTATTTTCCTATTCTTGTGTTTATGAGGCTTTGCTCTAAACACACATTTCTTTTTTGTTTGTTTGCTTTGAACAGTAGCTATTGTTTTATAAACACTGACTGCTACACTGTGAAGTATTGGCATGATTCTCATAGGAATTAAGTCATATTTTTCCTTTCGAGATTTATTATCTATGTTTCTGCATTGGACTGGAAAACTATATAACGATAAGCCCTTTTAGATTGGCTATTACAGATTCAGTATAGTGGAATGTGGAACAAACTTTTATATATGCCATTAATTGAGGATTTCTTCCGAACTTCAGGCTAGCAGGCAGTTGACGGGGGTGCGAGCGCACCCAGCTCTGCAGATTGCGCTCGAATGTGCCCCCCTGCTCCAGCCATGGATTTGGCTTTTAGACTTGTGTTTGTTTGAGTTGTGTGCTAAAGGAATGTGTAGGGACATGGCCATTGTTCTGTTGGCATGGAAGTGACCTAGACTTATGTATGTTTATTTTTATGGACCTATGCGATGAAGTACTTGATATGGTTAATTTATTATGAGACATAAATTCAGTAACACGGTAAAGAACTTACTGCAAAAAGATGGACAGCTTGTATTAGAATTCCTCTACTAATGCTGTGCAACACTCATTTATTATTATTATACATCCAAAAGTGCTTTTGGCACAGTTTTGACACACTCTACTAACAGACATCCAGTCCAAATTTATTGCCAAAGATAGATCCCCGTAGGAATGGCAAACTATCCACACTGTTCTTGTACTGTCAAGATACCATGCTCTGCCAGCTATCCAAACAACTGCAGGCAGGGGGCCAGGGAAAACACATTATAACATATTATAAAAGTCTATTTTGACTTGCACCTTTGTTAAAAAAATAGGAGGCTGAATTTTAAAGTAATAATAGTAGAAGAAATGCTTTTGAATTTGGGACCTAGTAATCTGAAGGCAATTCAGTGACCCATCTGACTAATCACATATAAAGACTAGGCAAAAGCATTCAGTAAAATTCTGCAGTCGGTGCAGGGAAGTGAAGTGCTAACTCCTGCACCTCACCATTCAGTTTTTCTTCCCTTTATGATTTAATATTGAACAATGATGAAATATGTCATCCATAATGGGAGAATTGGCTGAAGTGATTTTCCAGTAATTAAAAAAAAATATGGAATCTGGGTCAGTCTCCCAGCAAAATACCCAATATAAATTGATTCAGAGGGAGCCTAATCCATGAAATATATGATTTCAGTTCATTATCTGATTTCTGAAATGTTGTAGTACCTGAGGATCTTGTTTTCATTACCTAGGCGGATGGAGAGTAATCCAAAGTTCCTTGGAAATCAGAGGGTGCATTGTAGCTTCCCCACAATGGAAAGCCTACTGGACATGATTGAAGTGAGTGTCAAAACCTCAGCAAGTTCAATATGTAATGTAGGTAGGAAAAAGTGGGTTAAATCCCTTCCCTGCCCATTCCCTTGAAGCAGTTTTCTTAGTTGCTGTGGTGTTCCCTGGGTGTCTCCAGCAGTGATGGGCCAAGTCATGCTTGCCATAGCCGTGCAGTTAGCTTGCTAGAAGCCAGCAGAATGGTCTAAGCAAGAAGAATGGTCTTTAGCTGCATTAATTGCACTCATTTTTTCTATATTCATCCAAAAGACTGCCCACTGATTTCAGTGAGCATTAGATGTAGGTTTTATAGCTTATTTCTTTTTTACTATGGTAAATTCCTCTGGGCTTCTGAGATGCTTTTCTGGCAGGAAGTCTGCAAGATCATCTAGACTGCAAGTAACTCTCTGGTAGGATATTTATACCTTTTTTTTTTTTTTTTTTTGTGGCATCAGGAACTATAATCTTATTTGAGGCCAGACGGTTCCCCTGTTCCATTGCCAGTAATTCCAGCAAAGTAGATTTCAAGATTTTGTTGTTTTAAAATTAGAACCTCTGTATTCCTATTTCATTAGAAGTTGTTCAACAGATTTGTAATAAAGGATTTGAAATCACTCTAATTTAATGGAAGCTCTTTCCTAATATGAATGATAGAACTGGTACACGACTAATCGAATATATTAGTGCACAGAATGGAGATTGCATAGGCTCATTTATCTTTTTGTCCATGTTTTATATTGTCTGTATTTTACTTTTTTTTGTTTCCATTTTCCCTTTACCTTTTCTCTGAGCTTGAACTGGACAAATTCACTTAGGGTTCATTGTAAGATGGTCCTGGAGTAGATCACATAGTGCTTAATGGATTGTATTTCTGCAAGACCATTTAAATTATATTTATTAGGGAGTTTAGGTTTATAGAAAATTAATACAAATATCAAAAGATTTGTAACATTATATATGTTTCTGGGTTCCATAATTTTAACAGTCTTGTGCGGAGGTCTACCATCTTTGTAGACCTAGCAAGCGATATGTCAAAGAAACACATTTGCTGCTTTCTATAGAGTTTTGATGTTACACTCTGTTCACTTAAGATATTTCAAAAATCAAGAAGTCTTATAAAAGTTAATTAGGTCTTTAAAAACATGAAGTGTAATCAAAGAGTTTTGCTTCATGTCTGGATTTCGGTGCTAGACTATTGGCATCATATTGCATGATTAAGAGTCACTCTCCTAATTTAGCTATTAGACAATCATTAGCCTGATTACTACATATTGACTTCTGTACTTAGCTCTCAGATCATACTACAGGAGGGAAAAAAAATATATCAGCAGAAAGGAATAATTTACTGATGACAGCTTTGCTTAACAGTTCTCAGAGCTGTTTTGGTTTTTAAAACGTTTTCCCTTTCAAAGCAAATGCTCACCTTGGCATTTAGAGATGTAAAAGCCTGTCAGGTTGTTACAGCAGACTCTGTGACCGGGGCCGGGTTTCATGCTCTGAATGAGGCCAAATGCTCCCTTTGTATCTTGGGCTTTGAAGGTCACTCCAAAGTCAGGCTGTATTTTCATAGTAGAAGAAGATAGAGTTTAATTCTGCTTCTGAGACCCAGAAAGCTTGAGAGCTGTATTTTAGAAACATTTAGGTTTCCAACTCCTGTTGAAATCCTTCTATGTCACAGCTTCCTACTTGGAAAGCAGGAATGATGTTAATTTGGTCTGTCTAGTCTAGTTAGGCTGTAAACCCTCAGGGAGAGGAGCTGTCTCTAACCATATGCTTGTGCAGTGCCTGGCACAGTGGGGACCCAACTTCAGCCGAGGCCTCCGAGGACAATGGCAATACAAACAGCAATGATACGAAGTCAAAGAGGGATTTTCGACTCGTACAAAGTTTAAGTGATACTGTATGATTTGGAGCTTTCAGCTTTGCTTTTCACCAGAAGCACAGTGGCAGTGGACAGCCAGCCCGCTGCCCTGAGCCGAGGGTGCTCCACCTGCCTGCCGCCTGGCATGAGGCTTCTGCCCGAGTCTTTAAAGCATCTCTTCTCTGCGTGCAAAGTCAACCCCACAGGACGAGAGTGACGGAGAGTCTTTGCTGAAAGGGAGGAGTGAGAAATCTTTTACCTCCCTTTTTCCTGTGTGCCTAAGCATCCTCCTCCAGGCTGCTCTGAGCTTGTCAAAGTCCTCTCTTGCCTGGGATGCCTCACCAGGGCACAAACGCATTTTGTCAGTGGGAGCGTGTGGTCTTCCTGGAGCTAGGGCAATCCTTGGCAGAGCTCTGCTGTCTTTGCATCCCTTAAAACATTTGTGGAAATGAGCCTTAACTGGACCTAGGGATGCACCGCCAAACCAGGACTGTTGTTAGTGTAAAAATGGGTTCCAGGGAAATCTAATCAGTGCCTTGATTTAATTTTGAGCAAATTTCTCCCTCCTGAGTTTGTTTTGGCATAATCAGACTTTTTGAAGATGAAGTCCTTGGAACATTGCTCTGTATCACCCACATTAGGGCTGATAGCTGTTGGTAATGACTGATACTTTCATTCTTCCTCAGCCTAGCCCCATGACCAGCTTTTGTGCCAGCCTGGTTGGTGCTGAAATGGAGCTCATCATACCTAGGATGAGCACAGAAAGCATTATCATCCACTGCTTCTGTTAAGGCTTGCTCCGTGTCTGCGCTCAGCAGCATAGTGAATATCATCCATAATAAGTAGCTAATTTAGCATCTCCTATCTGAAAATGTGGTAGTGATGAATAATCAGCGAAGATTTAAATGATCGGGAACTTAGATACTTTTTGAAAGACTGAAAGATGAAACCGAGATCTTCTGTTATGATATTCTATGTGTATTATATAACACTAAGTGCCTATACAGACACTTATGTTAAAAGATAACACGAATGATGTTGGGACTTAACCCCATGTAATGCATTTTTATTCTCTCACCAAGTAATCTTGAATTATTTTCCTTGTCAGGATGATTGACTGATCTTGATTGAAGAATCTTTCATTGTTAGAGAATACCTTTTTGTTTTATAATTTCCCTAATTAACTCTAAATCCTGCTACTCCTCTCTGTAAAGAACTGACGTCTGCCAGAAGTAACTGCCCACATAAATGCAGACCCCTTTGAATATCGCCTCACAAAAGTTTCTTTTCCATATCAAAAGACATATGTGCCACACAATAAAGCTAAATCGCTTCAGCTAGAAAAATGAAATTAAGCATAGAAATGCTGCCTCAGACAAAATACCAACCTACGCAAGCCTCCCTGGCATACGCAAGCCAGACCCGGACTGCTGGCGCTTGAATGCGTTCTGCTGGCTTTTGAGGATGAACCCCAGCTGTAGCACCCTGGGGTGCAGCATCCCTCCGTGGCTGTGCTGGGAAAATAGCCCTGATTTGCTTTCTGGCCTATGGAGGTTGTGGGTTAAGGCTGCTGGCTGCTACCGCTGCCTATTCTTACATCTCAATCCCAAAGCATCTCACTACTTTTCTACTTCCCTCTAGTTCCCTTCAGCTTCCTACCGGGCTCCTGAAGGGGTTTTCCCTGCAGTTTTGTAGGCTGCAGTCTATAGCTTCAGAGAAGGTGCACGCAAAAGAGAGGAAGAAAGCAGAAGCGGTCAGTGTTCAGAGGTGGTGCCACAGTCAGAGGAGCCTGGGTGCCGGAGCAAGCTGCCCGCAGAGCCCTTCCAGGCTCAGGGTGCAGCTCAGCCTCCCCCGGCACAGCGCTGGGCTTCTCCAGGTCGTGTCACCAATTAGGACTGCTCCTGTGATGGGGGGGTGACCTGCCTGCAACCAGAAAATAGGACCAGTCTTGGTTTTTTGCGGCTTTCAGCTGTATAAAGGGTTTAGATCAGCTTTGGACAAGTTTCTGAGCTTAAGCTTTTGTGGGGCATGAATCTTTTTTCTACTCACGTCAATGTGTTTTGAATCAGGCCCCTTGTTGGGATAGGCTGACTCTTTTGATATATTAGCCTGTTGCTGGTTAAATGTATATTTCACTTTTTAATTTTCACTTTTTGGGGTAGCCATTGCTCTAATGGAGACCCATTTAGCCATTGCTATAGATCAAAAAAGCCAAGCTTCCTCTGCACCGCTATGGATTTTCCATGGAGCTGCCCATAAGAGCCTTGAAGTTATTAAATCCTTTTGTTTTGCTGTCAATTAAAGACGGGTAAACATCAGTCAAGAAAGGGTGGGCTGGCTTTTTTTGGTTTGGTAATTAATCAGTGAGCCCCTTCTCTCTTTCTTCCCTGCTTTCCCTCTCCTTTCTGTGCTTTATTTTATGTCTGTCCTGGTTTCTTTCTAATGGTAGCAGGCAGCTGTACAGCGTAGACTTCACTGCTTTAGTAGCAGAACTCTGTGCCTGGATCAGTCACAGCCTTACAAATTAGAACAATCCCTGGTACGCATGTTGAAATATGAAAGAGAATGGTCCCTATTTCTTTTTATTTTATTTTATTTTACAGTGCTGCTTTGCACACAGCACACACAATGTCCCTTTACATTAAGAAATTAGTTACATTTCCTTGATGGTTCACTTTCTTATTAGGTCACATTTGGCATAACTGTTCAGGGCTACTTCTAATTATTCGTATAATATCATCTTACGTATGAGGATGGCCCATTTTCCACTAATTTCTCAACCCTGTTTTTCTTTCTCTAATGGCATATGACCAGCTCCTAATGTAAAAGAAAAGAAAGGAGGGTGAATAAAAGGAGAGGAAAAGAAAAAGAACTCTGCTGTACAACCGAAACGGGTAATTATGCTCCTCTAAGCACATCGCTAGAGCCCAGCTGGCACAATTAAAGAAATAGCTGATCAGTTCCAGTTATTGATTCTGCTAACATGTTTGTTCACGGTTGCTTCTTGTCTAATTAGTTTTTTCTGCTTTCTTAGTCTGAAAGCATACCTTTTCAGTCAAATCTGTTTTCAGGCATCAGATAGCAATGCTTTATGTGGACCACTTGCTAGCCATTTATTTTAATGCAACAGTACTTCTGTTCACTTTCTTTTTTTAACCCAGTGTGGGGATGATTCTTTGGAATGGTGTTGAATTTCCTAGAGCTGTTTGAGATAGTCTGAAATTTAAGATGATGCTTCATAACAGGGAAAGGAACCGATCTGAAAGTTGGGGTTAGGGCATCTCTTGGGAACACCTCAAAATATGGAGATAGCTCTGAAGGTTGTAAGAAGTTACTGTCCATACTTGTCAAATAGGGAAGAGCGACTGTTAAGGCCCTATGCTTGCAATTTAATTGTGCAGATGGGCAATTTTAACTGTTCAGAGACTCCTCTGTTTACCTGAATCTGGCCTCTTTTTTTCCTCTTTTGAAAAAAACAGCTCCTATGTAGAAAATAGTACTTTGACAAAATGGCCTTTCACAAAATGGGGACTGGACGAGGAAAAAGGGAATGGGAACTTAGTGGGAGTCCAAGTTTACTGGGTTTTGTCATTTCTGAAGTGCAAATATGTAGCTATAAAATGCTTTTGGTTTCAAATGTGCATTTTACATAAAAATGAAGAGGATTGATATATCAAACAAAAAATAATTTCCCTCCCCTAGAATAGCACCATGTGAAAACATTTAGAAATGTAGCTTTTGGTCTGATTCAGAACAGCAACAACAAAGGAGAAGAAATCCTGGACTGTTTTGCAGGACAGAAAATCTATTTTCTAACCAGCTCTAGTTCTGGTATTCCTTTGTGCTGCTGAGCAGCTCTCACGCTGCACCTCAAACACGAATGCATTGCAGTGGTGGATAAAGCTTTATATATTTCCATAAAGAATAAACAGATCGTTGCAGTCTGAATAACTTTTATCTTATATTTAAAAACAGCAAACAGGAAAGAACGTGCTGCAGTCTCCATGACACAATGTGTGTGTCTGCACACATGAATGAACACAGTAAGTCTAAAATGGATAGTAGTAGTCTGACAGATTTAAAGGTGCAGAACATAGAAAAGACATCATAATTCTCTGACTTAAAAATGTTCTTCAGGCAATGATTTCTTCAGAAAAGGGAATTGCTTATTGCTTTGTGGAAAGAGATTTGAAGGAGTGCATTATCTGGACTGAGAGAATAAAAATTACTTTTATGTCTGTTCGAATCATGCTGTTCTTAAGATTTCTTTTTGGGTTATTAGAGCTGTATAAATACAAGTTGCTATTAACTGCTTTCAGCACCTGAAGATGTATATATATTTTAGATATTGCAGTAGTCCTTGTCTTCATGATTGACATCACTCTTTCCTGATTTCCCATTTCCACTGAGGGGGTAAGCCAAGAAGTGTTGCAGCTGTTAGCAGATGAAACCTGTACCCTACAACCTGGTTATCATTCCAGGAGCATCCAGCACAAACATCCAAATGTTTTTTACACATCTGGGCTCCATCACTTCTTCCCTGCCAAGAATATTCAGTGCAGCTTAATCCCAGGTCTTGCCCCAGCCCCTCTCCTTCTGCTCCCTGGGACACTGTGTCCCTCCTGCTACCCAAGGCTACCTTCTGTGGGTACAGCCCGGCAGCCACACTACTCTCCAAATGTGGAGGTGTGGCGAAAGGAGGAAGAGGTGTTAAGTGTACCTGGGGTAGGTGCTGGAAAAGTCTAGGGAGCTGCTGCTGTGTACTGGGGATGTGCTAGTAAGGGACCTGGGGGATGTGGGGACCTGCAGAAGGTGGCTCAGCTGGGTACAGCGTGTAGGACAGCGTTACCCACCACTGACCGGGGATTTCCAACGTTTGGCCTGCCTGGGGCGCAGCTGAGATGCTGGGGCAGGCAGGCAGAGAGGCCAGGAACACCTCCCCACCATTAAGCAAGGGATTTGGGAAGCTGAGGTTCAGCTCCCAGCCCTGTCACAGATTTTCTGGGTGATTTTGAGCAGGTAGTCTTATTTCAATCTGCCTCAGTTTACTGTCTGTAAGGTATAGAAAGTAGAGCAAACTTGTCTCGCTCTGCCCCAGGGCGTTTGCGAGGATGAGCGCGATACGGGTGCCACGGCGTGATGGGCAGCGCAGCTCGAGGAGGGGAGGAAGAAGGGGCTGCCTTTGGCAGAGGGCTCCGGTGCTGCCCTGGCTGCGACTGTGCGGCAATGCACAGCCAGACGTGGGGGCTGTCTGATCTGTCTTTATTGAAGCTACAGCTCATTGTGGTGAAGCTTTCTCCTGTTCCTACCATAAAAAAGATGTAAATTGGAAGGGTACAGCACTTCTCATAAAAACTCTGTGCATTTATATTTAAACACTGAAGTCACACCACTCCCTATTGAAAAGCCCTCGGCTCCATTGTTGCACATGACTAGCGCAGAAAGAGACCATTATACTCTGCAAAAATGTATTTTCCTTGCTCATTTTCCTGGAAACAAAACCTTCCGAGCCCTGGTGGCACAAACCTCACCAAATGGTATTGATAAAGAGGGAGAGACTGCACATGGCACCAAATCACTGGCTCCGTCTGAGAGGGAAGGAATAAAGCTCCAAAATATGGCAACAGATGCCTGTGTGAAATGGTGAGATTGCCTTTGTGGCAACGCAGAACAGTTTACCAATAAAGCTCTCTCTGGCTGTTATAGTTGTGTTCAATAGCAATGACAGCTGTCAAGGAGCTCGGGGACTCGCTGTGATGCCTTCAACATTTTAATCACTCCAGCAAAGGCACGGAAAAACTGTTTGTGTTTGGAGCACTGTTATTGCCATATGATATTTAAAAGGAATCAGTAATTGTTATTTACCTAAAAATTAGAAGGAGCTTTTGATTGTTGCAGTACAGCTCTCATTTCTGTAAACAGAAAGGACAGGTCCTCTTGCATTTTAATTCTGAGCAGTTAATTGGTGATTTACATAGCCCCTTTTACCATCACGCTCTCAATCCTCAGACGAGGAACTATTTTTCCCTGAGAAGCTCGACTGACAGATTTTAATATTCCATTAACTTTGCAGTTTTACTATAACATTGCATCTTGAGACACTGGGGCACTTTGATTCAAACTACAGGAAATTAATTTTCTCTCTTTTATTATACCACCAGTAACTACCTTAAAAAAAAGAAACTTTAAAACTACTGATGACATGAATATAATATGTAAAAATGACAGGAAGAATTATGAATTTTATTTCCATAAGAGAAGGAAAGGGGGGGTAATTATAGTGCTGAACCATTGTATTCAATCTGAAATTAAGATACTTTTCTAAGACATGAAATTCGCATAGTGAAGAAATGATCATGATGTAAATCTTTGCAGTTGAAAGGCATTAACAGTTGTTAACCCCTTTCGTTGCAGCCAAAATGTTTTGACTGAATATTTCTGCAAAGGAGGAAAAAAAAAAAATCACAAAATTTGGTATTGAGAAGTTTGAACTTTCTAATCTTGTCTAAAATGACCACAGCTCTTCCTGGGGAGAAAAGAAGTATAGCTGCTTCACTTAAATTTTCTCTTTCGTTTGAATGAGTTCAGTTTCTTGCTAATATTCTCCTATGGCACCGATCTAAAATTACGTTAAAGTACTTGCAAGTTATGACAGTGTATTCATCGATATTTTATAGGTGAATATAGAATATGTAGCTGAATATAGAATACAGATTAATCTATATTGTACAGACAAATAGATATTTTAATATATAAGAGTAATCTATATATTCCCTGAGCACAGACAAACAATGGTTAAAAGAGAAAATATGTTCCACTGGGAGAATGTGGTGTTCTTCACACACACAAAAAAGTAAAAAATAAAAAAAATTTGTGTTTTATGTAATTTCCCCAAATGGCAGAAACGTTATGCAGTCGAGAGCGTTCCTGGCAGTTTTCCACGCTCCCAGCCACTCTTATCTGTGCTTCCACGCTCCGACCCCCGTACCCTCCTGAAGCCGCCCACTGTTCCCTGCCCTCGGCGCCAGGAACTCCCATTGGCATCGCTTCTCCCGCGGCGCGACCCAGGCACGGACGCAGTGCTGTGTTATTTCCACTACTAGACACAAACCGCCTCATTTTTCACATCGAATGCTACTGACTTCAGGAAATGTTGTAGCTGGGAGTTTTATGGCCTGATTGTACTCTCTGAGCCCTCTCTCTAACTGTAATTATTGAAGCTGCCAAGGGCAGATTAAAAGAGGGGTTTAGGCTCAGCACCCCAGGCTAAAGAGGGTCCCCAGCGCTGGCAGCCCCACTCAGCCTGCGGGGAGCTGGGGGCACCCGGGGACCGGGACCCTGCGCGGGGGAGGCAGCTGCTCCGCTTCTCTCTGGTTATCGTCAAAGCCCCGATAAACGAGCGGGGTCTGTAGAAACGTGAGGAAAGCTTGTATGGAGCTGGGGGGTGAGTTTCCCCAGCTGCTCAGGAAAGGAGGTGTGGGACAAGGGCCAGGTGGAGAATACGGACCCCCGTGCGATGGGCAGGTGTCGGTACTGAGGGGAGAGGAAATGGCAGCGGTGCTAAGCCAGCACTTCACTGCGGTGCTAAGCCAGCACTTCACTGCGGTGCTGCAGATCTTGAGAATAGGTAGCAAACGTCTATCTGGAATGGTATCCTGCTTTGGGACAGGGGTCTGAATTTAGACCTCTTGAGATCCTGTTTGTCCTATTTATTTTAATGATTCAGTGACTAAAACGGGACAGGAGGAATGGATTTGGGGAAACCTGTCTGACCAAGCAATGACTGAGTATAGAATAGTTTCTGAAAGGTGGTAGTGCAACCCATGTTACTGGGATCATGGAAGAACATGTATGGAAAGATTTAAAACATCTTTGTTCTATTTGGTTTTTAATTTCAAATCAAACAAGGATTTACGGGCTCCCATGCCATAGAATTATTTTTTAAATGGGATTACACACATGGAGGTTTCTTTCCATTTATTTTAAAGGATTTTCCCATATAGTATCATGTTGGGTTGCAAAGGACCTGGATGTCTGCACATCATCAAAGACAGTGAATGATATAATTGCTGCGCAATTTGCAGCTCAGGTTGAGAAGGCACATCGATTGCAGGGGGAGGGATCCTGCCAGCAGAAAGGTGCTGGTTGCAAAGTATTCACTGCTTCTGCTTTAAAAAAAAGATGAGAGTAGTCTGGAAAATGCTCGTCCACAATAAGAAAGTGAGATTTCTGATACGCTTTTGGAAGGCAGGAGGAAAAATGAGCACTGCTTCCGAGGAGGTCAGAATGAATTCCAGCGCAAAGGAAACGAGCACTTGCTCTGTGCTGCTGCAACTGAGGCAATCAAATAGAGACGGAGATTGCTTGACGCTTCTGTCTTCTCTTTTTCAAAATAGTAATAATCTAACAACATTGTATCTTCTTAGCTCTATCCTTAAGAAATTTTTGTCCACCGTCTACATCTTTTAATGAATTGCTGTTTATGCATAATTAAAAAAACCTGAAGAACAGATTTTACTCATACTTTTTGTGACAACTGTATCAGCTTAGGGATGACCTGGGAGTTACAGTTTCCGCCTGCTGTTTTCATAGGGCTTTTAGCAACCAAACCCTGCGCCTTTATAGCCATGGGTGAAGGATTAGTCACATGGAGAGGAACCTGTGCAAAGTAAGCAATGTGACACTATATTCCCTGCTGAGATAATAACGCCACTTTCATGACAGGATGAGTAGAGAGGTAATTGAGATCTCAGAGAAATTAATTACATGTACATTGCAAGCAGAGACTATGGAACTAGTGGCTTTATGTTACCATAATATAGCAGCTTTCCCACAACTTCCATGCGCTTCAGAGGAAGCCAAACAGGGATTTATGAGCTTTTCAGTGCTAGAACATAGTATGAACATATGTGGCTGCTTAAGAATTGCACTGAGATTTGGTAAAAGGCTTTGGCATTTAGAAACAACTTTCCCAATGAACTCTTCTGCCCCTCATCCACGTGTTTCCCAAAGCTTGATAAATTCTAGTGCAAAAGTGTTGATTAATCTGTATAAATTCTGAGATGGAAACTGTCATTCATCCTTATCCAGCCCTGTAGCCTCCTGTGATGATTCTGTATTTATTATTGATATAAGATTTTGCCTGTGAGGCGATAAAGAGAGCAGAGGATACTCGTCATGGTTCTGTCACGTAGATCTGCTGTCAGTCCTCTGCAGTTTTAGCCAAGCCAGCACCTTGGGGGGGAATGATAAATGCCAATTGTTTCACAGTAAAGAAGTGTTTGTGAGTCTCGACTGAATGTGGGGTTGGAGGCAGTTGTTTTTTGTGGCTCTTACCTACCGATGCTTTTTCTCTCATAACTGGAGATCCCTCAGCTTAATCCCCATGAAACACTGTAGTAAATTTAGGTCATCTTACTATAGTGATTCTGAGCCCTGGAAATTTTACTCCTCTGTTCTGCTTTGATACCTCGTGAAGAACCAGCTTTAGCAAAACAGTATTGCATTTTCATTCTCGACCGTAAATCCAAATCCCGTTGACTTAAAGTGTCAGAGCTGGCACATGCTTCCGGGCCCACTGAGGAGCTCCTTGCTAAGCACCAGAGCCAGTGCTGCGCAGGATGCCGGTGGCTGGCGGAGGACAGCTGTGATGCTTTGAGTATTTTAGTATTAACAATACAAGCACCTGAGGAGTCACAAATATTTATTGCTTCCTTTCATTTATTTATAAATGCCTGTTGTGGGGCAAATCTACTGTAAAGGTGCTTTGGAGGCTGAAGCTTTCCCCCACAGACACAGCTGCGAAGCCTGGCCGGGGTGGTGGGGAGGGCTGCGGGACGGCGTGCCCCCGCTCGGCACAGGGCTCCTGCCGCGCTCTCCCCCTGCCACTTGCCTGTTGCCATGGAGAGCGGATTTTGTCATGCACACTAGTGGGTCCCGTGCGTCTCCTCTCTGCCGGGGTAATCTGCTGTCACTGCGGTCATCACAATAACCACCCTTTTTTTTTTTTTTTTTTTTTTAATATACTCTTCTCAG
The DNA here is from genome assembly GCF_011004875.1 of Balearica regulorum gibbericeps. Lineage (NCBI taxonomy): Eukaryota > Metazoa > Chordata > Aves > Gruiformes > Gruidae > Balearica > Balearica regulorum. The sequence goes on along the minus strand of NC_046192.1, from coordinate 8,812,783 downwards.
CGCCACATATTACTTTCTGCTGCCTAGGTGCATTCTTGACAGCAGCAGCATGATGTGCTACTGCTTGTTTAAACTGGGAGACAAAACCCAGATGCGCTCTGCTCAAAAAATTGCTCGGTACTACTGTATATTCTGCAAGGTTACTCAGGATACATGTGCCAGTGTTTCACCTTTGTCTTTAAAGTGCTGTAGGATGAATGTCTTTCAAATTAAAAGATAGGCGACTGGAAAAAAAGGGGGGGGAAAACAAGTAACAAGATCAAAGACATAAATAGAACAAAATATGCACAAGAGATCTCATCTGAGATCAAAGATGTGAGCGTAATTACCATGAATAAGACGTGCAGAGCTCACCAGAACAGAATGGTTTGTGCGCCTGGAGAATTCTGCAGAAATAAACCAGTCTGTGGGAAGTCGCGCGCTCCACAGAGTGAGGAAAGGGCGTTCAGGCTGCAGTGGAGGGGCAATAGCGGAAAGCCCACCATTACGGCAGGGTTGCTTGTTGCTGGCTGACCCCGTGCAGGGCTGCAGCCATCCAAATAGCTCAAAGAAAACCTCCGAAGCTTTTATGTTAAAAAAGATTCTGATCTGGGGGGAAAAAAACCCCAAACCCAAATCCAGCTCTTTAACCCTGGGAGACGTGTAGTTTTCAGGCAGACATTTTCAAGGGTAAATGTAGTGATTGTGTTCCAGGTGCAGCTGGAAGAAAAACAATTGCTTCTGTTAAAGTAGCTTAACGCATAGAGGAATTGTACAGAACATGAAGAATTTCTTTTCAATAACTCTGTTCAGTCAGGGATTGCGAATGTATTTGTGATTTTTATGGCTGTTATGTACAGGTGTCTGCAGGCCCTAACAGAACATCCTTGCAAATGGAATAAATAAATAAATATGTTGTCTAGAAGAGTATGTTAGGAAAGTTACAGTGGCTGAGCTGAAATTGCAAAATGCTGATTCTTCCCAGGGAAAGATTTTATGAGCTATGTGCTGGTCATGTATACCAGAATATTGTTTGATTTTTAGTGGAGTTACTGGAGATTTATTCTTTTCCTGAGAACACACTGATAGATCCTTGCTGTGCTTCCAGATACAATGTGCCTTCTCCGTGAATATCTCAAACATGACAGGAGTGTGGAAACCCAGGAAGTTTTAGGAGTGATTTTTATCTTAATACCTCTTTCGTTCTGTTGGCATGAACCAGAAATTCAGGCACAGGTCCACATGTCAGGCTTATTTCCACTTGGAAGAGGGGACAAAAAGGCAAACGTATGCTGAGCCTACTGTCTGGCTTATTTTCACAGAAACATTGCTGGAACTGTGTTTAGCATGTAGATGAATTTATTTATTTTTTCTTTTTTAACAGTAGCTTACTCCATCTTTGTATAGAAACACCTGCTGTAGGAGCCTGGCAAGCATGTGCAGTCTAGAAATGAATATTTCCACTCCATTCTTCTCACTGCTTCGTTTTTGGGAAGAGCCCACCCCAGCCCGTAGGTTCTGCTGACTGTGACTTTGAGTCAAACACTGAAAGTACAAGCGCTGTCTGTGTCAGATCTCATACTGATCTGGGAACTGCACAACCTGTGGTGCCAATCCTGCTTTCCACGACAATGGACTTGTTTCCATTGCAAAATCCCTATCAACAGTAGGGATCATGGTCCAGTACTACGCTGGATAATACCTTCAAAGGGTCATCTCTGCATAAAGCACGTTTCTTCATTCCGTGATAAACGTATGGAATGATTCTGCTGCATACAAGCATTTTGCAGGTACTGTAGAATTTTTATGGTATAACAATAAATCTAAAAATGTGTAATTTTCATCAAAAAATTAGTTTACTTAGAAAAAAATGTTGCACAGCTGCTCCTATTCTCTTCAGAAGAGTAAACCCAATTCTCTCTTCCGTCATGTCCCCACGATCTTTCTGAAATAGAGGTATACAGATTAAACTGAGAGATTTTGTCCTTTTGCAGGAGATAGTACTTCATAAAAAGAACACTGTCAAGTCTTTAGGCCAAAGTGATTTATGACTTATCATCTTAGGATCGTCAGGTGCTGTCAGATTAGAGACTGGGGAGAGTTTCTTCTGTGATGTCCATTACAGTTTCTGTTTTCCTGTGAGCCTTTGCTTGGACTTCATTGCTATTTGGAATTCAGGAATCTGTAAACTCACTCATAAAATGAATATTTTTAAATTTTTTTTGTATTTTTTTTTTTTTTAAGTTGAAGGTGTTGCTAGTATTCGAGTATGCCCATGGTCCTGGGCAGCCTGCTGTAGGTGACTCTGCTTGAGTAGGGTGGTTGGATAAGATGTGCTCCAGAGGTCCCTGCCAGCTTCAGCCGGTCTGTGACTCTGTACTTGTAACTCCTCGGTCTCTTTGTTTTGATTCAGATGAAATAACAATAGAAACCTCTATCCTGTTTTATTCTATAAATGGGATCCATTCTACGAAATGAGCTCCACAGGAATGGTGATCACAAATTTTGTACGCATCTAATATATTTAGTTATTTTCATTAGATAATAGTATGTGCTTTGGTTCAACTAAGTGCTTAAATGCCAAAGGCAGGCACACAAGTAATCCTGAGGAAGTCAAGAGAGGTGCTTTTATAGTGAATACTTAAGCTTAAGTGCTTGACTGAATAAGAGCCGTACTCATGATTTTCATTAAAACAGTACTGCGAAGAGCATATAGTTTATGCAGCAGAGAGAAGAGGAGCACACATTGCATGCAAGTCTCTACCTTTGACATAGTCTTTGAAATTTTGATGCTTCATGTTGGTGAAGGGTGCAGACTTGTCTCTAAAAACACAATTCACCATTGCTTAGCAATGAAGTAAACTGGATTTTGGGCAAACATCATCTTGCCCAATAAGCAAATGCTTATTTGGTCTTTTTGCTGGTAAGAGCGAGTCATCAAACCTATTTTCTGGGGCAATAGCAGCTGAAGAAAGGCTCTCCTCTCCATTGCCTCATCCAGCCATGCAAGTATTCAGTCAGTTCGAACAGTTTGTTATTACTTGAGAGTTTCTGTAGCTCATGGCAACTGTGAACAGCCACAAGGGCATCAGAAGGCGGCTAAAAGGCAGTATGGCAAAAGAAAGCCATAGCTATATGCTCTAAACATATCTCCTTTTTTCTTAGCTCATTTAACCCAGTTATATTGAATTTATCTACATTGTAAGACTAAGATTATTATGCCAAAGAGCTGGGACGCTACAGCATGTTGTGGGACACTGTGGTCTTCTCCCCCCTCCTGCAAAAGGGTGGCCAGGACTGCAACTACTGACTATGGCAGGGTGCACGGGCTCATCTGTTTTCTTTCAGAAACACTTTCTCTGTCTTTACTTGAATCTGAGAAGTTCTACACTTCCATGGCTTTTAAGTAAAGTAATCCAATGAGAGCTGGGTTTCGGTACAGTAGGGTCAATACAAGGCTTCGATACAAGTTAGGGTCAAGCATTTCATTTTGTGGGTGGCAGTGTTGTTTCTGCAGCATGGTATCTCCTATTTGATTTAGCAAAGTCAAGTATGTTCCTCCCCTCTCAAAATATTTTGGACTGTCTTCTCCCTAAGACTAAAGCCTTCCTTGTGATTCCAGCCGTGAGAATAGTTCTATGGTGGACATAAAAATAATGCAAACCTTAGTTTAAGTGAGAATCAGGCCCAGAGTGTGTGTATCAAAGACTATTTGAATTACATTCAGCACTGTTTACTATTTCTAAGGAGCTGTAGAGCCTGTTAAAAATGAAATACTGCTTACAGAAAGGGGCTTATGTTTTCTATTCTGCTGAAAAAAGAAATAAGGAGGAAAACATATTTGTGCCTGTTCAAAGGCTGCCCAAGGACAGCTTTCATTCTTTGTGACCCACTTACATTAAATGCTTTCACAGGAACTCTTCAGATACTTATTAAAAAAAAAAAAAAAAAAAGAAAAAATATAGATCAGTGCTTCTAATCTTCATTCTGAGGAGACATCCAGACTTGGAGCCAGTGATAGATATGGTGCATCCCTAGTTACCCGTATGAAAATTAAACAAAGCAAGAGATGTGCAGCACTGGAACTGAGAAATTAACTCTATCCATATAAATATTAAATAGCATGATTTAAGATCATTTTGGTTTTAAGAGATAGGGCAATCAATTGTAACTTCAGCCAGCACAAGCTGACCTATTGATCTTGTCCTCTTTCTCCAGGTTGTTTTTTTTTTTTTAATTTTGGCACAATCTTTGTACTTTGGGTCTTTTGTCTGGCATTACCAGACCTCCTTGAGTCCAGGTGGAAGCTTTGACTGGCTTTTGATGCCTGTGCCATAGACACCGCCATGGTGCACTTACAGTGAAAGTGGCACTTACTGGACTCTGATCAGACAGGAACCTGATAAGACTGAAACTTCTTTGTGTGGCAGGTGAACAGCAGTGATGGGCCTCAGCCTGCCCTACATCTTGAATCCTTGCTAGATTTCCACAGGAGCTAATCCCTCTGCCTATTTGGCTCAGAACAGATGTTGTTGATAAATGAACTTGTTGTAGACTTTGTCATATCCTACCTAAAGAACAAATCAGTATGTGCTTTGAGGGAAGATAAACAAAGCTTTTTATGTACTTCTTAATATTATGTCTGAATAATGGTACTTGAGGAACATGCAACTGGAAGGATTTCCTGTGACTCATGGTATATCCCTTTGTGCTTCCCAGGGCTTCCGGAAGAGAAAGAGAGAACACACAGAGCTCCAGGGAGCACTGGGCAGCAGTACTGCATGTACGCAGGGACAGAAAAAGCCTTTTGTGGAAACCTAGAAAGTCAAAGGGATAGGTGTGGTAGAATGTGTCCACTCGGAGTCCTTTCGGATATCTTCTTGTCGGTGACTAAAGTAGTAGCAAATATGTTCTTATTGGTGTTGTTGCTTCCTAATAAGAAGAAAATAGAGACTAGTAAAGTCTGTTGTAGTTGCTTGTTGTGATTTGAAGAAGCTAAGATATTCGCTACCCACTATACTAATTCCCCTGATATCATGCCATGTTAGATCTGCCAAAATAATAAAAAAGATATTTTAAAAAAATCAATATTTTCTTGATATGAGCCCTGAATTCTCATTTTTCCCATCATTTGAATATTGAGTCATTGATATTTTATGTGTCACACAGAATGGTTGAGATATCAGAGAAAACTGATGATTTGCATAAGCATCCCAGAGGCATTTTTGGCTTCCCAGCATGCAGAAGCTTTAGCCTGTTGTCTTTACACGGAGTCTGCTGTAATGCTGCATGCCAGAGATGATAATTCATTTCGTGAAACATGATCAGAAGAACCTTTATGGAGGTGCGACAGATGCAGCTGTAGCCATCACTTGAAGCACTTTCCCATAACCTGAAAAATGTATCTCCTCCTGATTTTCTTTCTTGATGACTTTTTTTTTAGGCATCCTTGAGTTGCAACTGTTATACACAATGAAATTCCTGAAAGAGCAAGGGGATAAAGAGGTTAAAGTGCCCGCAGCCACAGTTTCAGGACTTAATTGGACACTAGCTACTCAACTATGAGCATTGCCCCAAAGAATGGTGGAGTTCTTGTAGGCTTCAAACAATGGAGATGTGTGGGTTGATGCCATCTGCAGCCTAGGGCTTGTGGAACAAAAAGATGTTTGAAGAAGAGGGAAATTCTCAGAGATATGGTAGAATGGGAATGATCTGAAAGTAATCAATCATTACGGTGACATAAATCACAACACACAACAGCCCACAGCCAGAAGATGTCAAATACCGCCTGCAGCGCATCAGTCTCTCTGGCATCATCACTTTTGTGTGTTGTGCCACTGCTCTTTTGTGGGCCATCAATTTTGTTGGGTGGTGAAACTCAAGAATGCTGCTATTCCTCCTTCATCACTAATGCAAGCTTTATGATTGCGCACCCTAATGTGCACTTACGGCACATTCATCCTTTGACCCGAACTAACAATCGATTGTGAGCTGGGTGCCAAATCCACCAGATGTTGCTTGATCTCATAATTACGTTAGTGCTATTGCTCCAGCGCAACAGCATCAAAACAATACCAGCCAATCTGGGGCACAAAGAGAGTCTGCAACCCTCATGTGGTCATTTGGTCCATGCCTGACATTTTTGCCTAAAGCTCTCAGATGTTAAACTTAATTTCTCTTCCTTGATTATAAGCAAAATGATATGTGCGCAATATTAAAAAAACATTTATCAGCTGGAAAACAGTAAAAGGCATGGCATAAACTCATATAAATGTTAATGAAAGGCAGACAAAATTAAGCAATAGTATTGGGTTCCTCAGGCTCTTATACACTTTTACTTAAAAGAGGATCTAGTAGAGGAGGTCAGAGCAGCGTTGGAGGAAAACACAAACAATATTGTTTTAAAATTTACTCCAATTCTTCTTGCAGTTCAAAACACTGGTCTGGAAGTCCTGTTAAATGGAGCAAGCATAATACTCCTTTAACTTATTCCAATATTGATCATCAGATCAATACAAATCATAAATCCCTTTGTTTCAATAGAAAGGCTCCACCTTTCTGTTGTTGCCTATAGAACGAAACATGAACTACTGGCTGCGTAGCTCCTACCAAGAAACTGTACAAAGTAGTAAAGCAACGACTGTGGCGGTTGTCTAACGGAGTCTATTCCTCCGAGTTAGAGCGATGCCATATGGATGGCCTATAGGGCAGCCTGAGCACAAGGCTCCAAATCCCAGTACAAAAATACCTGAATGCAAATGACCCAAGCTATGTTATGCTTCATCTTGTCATATTGAGCTGTAATTTGCTAACCCTGAGCTGAAATACAGCAAGGACATTTTCATCCCATTTTTTTCAGTCCACACCCCCCCCAGATTGCCAAGGGGCACCTACCTTCCAGTCTACAGAGTGCTGGGAGCTGTGCTGGAGTTTTTCAGCACTGGTGGTGCACGTGGGAGCAGAGGTTCAGGGTGCACAGGGCACTGTGTGTCCCACTGTAATTTTCCACTTTTTAAAAAAAATGCAGGTGAGTTCTTATCAGCAGCAACTGTGAAATTACAGCGTTTTCCTTCCCTCTCAATTGTGAGCTGCAATGCCTATCTCAAACTAGGCACAAGGAAAATTGTAGCACAGGACAGTAACTATCAACTAAAAAGAATTTCTAGACAATACAAGTTGGCTTCAGCGTGCCCTACTAATATTCTCCCTCTTACAGTATTTTCATTTCAAATCAGAATATAAAGTCGTACCACATATAAGAGAAATTTTATTTCTTCTACTACTACATTTTTTAAGCATAATGGCCCATGTAGACCAGTGGGCAAATATTATATCCTAAAGTTTCAAATAATTGCCATCTTTATGCTTCATATCTGATCTTTAATAAATGTTATTTTACACAGTGCAATTAGACTTCAGGATGTAAAACTCAGAGAGTAATCCTGAACCTTTTAGCAGAGCTGGGTATTTTCAGGGTCCACTGACATCTAGATTCTGATCTAAGTAATGGCACAAATCTGAAGCAATTTCCTTGAAATCAGTACAATTACATCAGCACAAACCCCATAAAAGTGGGATGAGAGTCAGACCTTTATTTCTTTTCCAGTCAGCTCTAGAGATATAGTATTTTCCATTTAGTCAACTGAAAAGAACTGTAAAGGGATAGAAAGAAATGATAGAACTGAATTTTATTATTTAACATATGGGAAACTTGGTTATTATTTTACCATAAGCATACGCAGGAAAAGGAGCCTGCTGAAGTAAAATGGAAAAAATTCACCTCAGGTGTTGTATCATGAAATCCAAGGAAGTGACATCAAAGATTAAACCTGGTCCATTTATTTTTAAGCTGTTTTGTTTAAGTATCATATTTTATGTCTGGACTTTTTCTCTACTCTGTGAATTTTAAAATCTTTTTTTTTTTTTTTTTTTTTTTTTTTTTTGGTGAGCATAAAACTGAATAAGGATCAAAAACCCCCCTTATTTTGTCGCCTCAGTACTGATATAAGACCCTCATATTGGGCACTCAAATTCTTTTGACAATTTTGGGTGTTGTGCATGAAAAGGCTGCTAATTGGGGTGAAGGTACACACCAGATGTGGTGCACTGGTGGTTTTAGCCAAGTAGAATGCAGTCATTTGCTCATGGAGAAGCCATGTCTTCCCTGCTGCCAGAGGAGCCTTTTTATTCTAAGGAGAATCTTCTGGACTAGTTGGTCATACTGAAACAATCTTAATTTTGTGTTAGATAAAACTACCTCTTGGTCATTCCTCTTTCTTGAAAGGAGAAGTGGGAGTGCCAGCGTTGTCTGGGCAGTCAGAGTTGCCACTGTGTCTCCTCTTATCCCATGAAGCTGCAACCTGTTGCACTGGCTGAGGAAGAGGCATGATGGCCAGAGCTGCTGCTTTCTCCAGGCTGCTAGTTACTTCATTTAAGCTGAAGGAGGAGGGTAGATTTAGATTAGATATAAGGAGGGTGGTGAGGCACTGGCACAGGTTGCCCAGAGAGGCTGTGGATGCCCCATCCCTGGAAGTGTTCAAGGCCAGGCTGGATGGGGCTTTGGGCAACCTGGTCTAGTGGAGGGTGTCCCTGCCCATGGCCGGGGGTTAGAACTAGATGATCTTTGAGATCCCTTCCAACCCAAACTGTTCTATGATTCATTTGATTCATTTCACTAGTTCAGAAGAGTGAGAGAAGACCACTTGGGAAACCCCAGGAAAACTTCCAAACTCTTATGGGAAAAAGAATTAAATGGACCCAAAAGGCCTTGTTTTGCTTAACCAGAGCCAATAGGGAAAACATATCAGGGAGAGGCGAGGTGGGGACAGTGGGAGAGATGGCTCCAGGCTGACCCATTCCTGTGGGCAGCAAGGTGGCCTGGAAGTCCTGGGCACATGGAGGTCTCCTTTGGGGCTCTCCAGCATGGGCCAGGCTTCACCCCAGGGCTGATGTGCTCTGGAATCTTTACCTGGACTTTCCGGAGCCGGGGAAGTTCAGAGGAGTCTGGAAAGCTCAGTACGGATAAGATGTGTATCTATAATGCTAAATTTTGTTCCAAGTCCAAAACCGAAAACCTTTTTGTGGGAAGAAGTTAACTGGAACTGCTGAAGTTTCTTTTCATGGATTATTTAAGCAGTCCAACATGTTGTTAATTCTGAGTTTCTTCCATGTTATTCAGGAAAGTATGTCTGATTATGTAAATTAAAAGTTGCTGCTTAAAAATATTTTGCTTGAGAGATTGCAAAGGCAACACAGTAAATGAATTAAGATCAGAGAGTCTTGCTCAAGTGAGAAGATTGCATAAGTAACCACATGTGTTATTGAAAAATACATATTGTTTACAACGTATTCTTGCAAGATCCTTAAATATTTCACTTTGAGGTTTGCTTGATATAAAATATTGCATTTGTCCAAGTTGTTGCACAGCCTGGGCTCTGAGCTGATTTGCAGCTACATGCAGATTAAAGCCACGATGCTGTCCCTCTGCAGTTTTGGATTTAATTTGGTTACTTTCTGTCTTTTTAAGAGAAACAGGAGAGTTTTCAAACCAAAAGGCATTGACTGCTTACCTAATTAAAAATGTATCCATCTGCTGGTTTGGTGGCTGACTTGTTATTCAAAGCATGCAGATCTAAGTAGGTTGATTTATTTATGAAGACCTTATGACACTGAGAGATATGCACTCAAAAACATGTAAAAATAAATGTGGCTGCAGATGGGTAGATGCACAGAGATCTTTACGGGGTTCTAAATAACAGATAGGGAGAATTTGGAAAATGTGCTTTACAGGGAAGATCCTTTTATGTTGCTTCCGCATGTTTAACATTTAAGGCTCAAATAACAAAGCAGCCAGCTAACATGGTGTGAGATAACTCTAGTCTAAATATCCTATAGTGCCTTTTAAGTTACAATGATTGTTTCCGAAAGCTTCGTCTGAGCGATAGACTCTTAAGGAGGTGCTACATTTTAAGCAATGTTTTATTTAGAGAACACTTTCAAGTGAATTTTAATTAAAGGAAAAAAAATCATTATCACTCACAAACATCATGAGTTGGAATCAGGGTAAATGCTGTCATCTTATATTTAATTTCATTGATGTATTGGTAAATCTCTCCCAAATTAAGTTTCTTAGTAACTGTGCTCAGGCTTTGAAAACATCGAGTTCTAACGGATTCGTTCTCAATGCCATAAATATTGTTGCAATCCTCAGATGAAGTTCATTCGTCAGTTTATGGGCTCTAGGAAATTCCCAGTGTAATGAAACCATCATGGTATTTCCACATGGGGTGTGGAGCTGCTGGTGTTAAACCTCATACCATTACTGGTGCAATTCCACTGGCGAGAACTGGCTTCTTAAACTAATACAAATGGAATAATACCCATGTCTTGTATATAACGCTCTCCACGAGGCTGAGTTTGTGGGTGGTCTGCATAGGCCACCTGAGAGGTATGAGGAAAGTGGAGAACGACGTGGCTGGGAACAACTTTGGAGTAGCTTTATGGCCTCTGTTTCTGTTTACAGCATGGTTTCTAGTGGGTCCTTCTTGGTTTTTCTTCCATCCATGTACCTGGCAGCGGGCTTATTCAGGTTTCGTAGATGTTCGCATCTGTGTGTGTGTGTTCATAGGTAAAACCAGTCATTCTATCCAAAACAGACAGAAATTATTCCTTTACAGACCACCCGATCACGTGGGTATCCTCTTCTATTGAAACTGTCTTGCACCAAATGGTAAAGTTGCTTTCGGCAGCAATGTATTTGTTACTGAACTGTGCATTGACAATTGTGTTCAGCTTCACAGAAAGACATTTCTCTAATCCCAAGGTCAGCCTAAACTGGTTCCCCAGATTTCAGATTCCCAGTGAATCTCTCTTTATTTCCATGTCAAGACAAGCATGTGGGTTTCTCAGTGCCAACAAAATATAGAAACACGGTTTCGATGTGGATTTAGCCAAGGAGGATATTAGACTGAGCTGCCTTTGGTAGGAAGCCATCCTGGCATTTCTTTGGAAAACTCTAGAGATGTTTGAATAATCCTTATACTAACAGATGTCACCACTGGGAATCTGGTTTACTTTTACAGCTCTTTATTTGATATTTTGGAATGGTGGGGGAAACTTAAACAAATCTACATTGTCTTTTACTTTGATCTCTCTCAAAGATATATTTTGATGAAAGTTTCAGATAGTAATCAAGGGAAGAAAAAACATAAATTTCACTATGCATGTTCCCTTTGTGCAGAAGGGAGTGGACAAAAAAATGACCAGCAATCCTTTCCTTTTGTTTCCAACATACTGCAAATGGCTCTTTTCTGTTTTCCTAGTGCTGTACAAGCCCTTAAAATGGGGGACAAGGGATCACAACGGGTCAAGGCAAATAGTTAGTCACACTCTCCCTTAGAATTGAACCCATTGTTCGATTAGGGTAAGCAAGTTTTACACTACTAATTTTAGTCTGCGTTAGAAACTGTAGCCAGTGCGGTAATGGGAATAAGAATTAGTACGGGTGATGGGCGGGGGAGATAGCTGAGGGGAAGGGTGGCATTTTTGTGCCCATAAAAGCTGTTGTGGTTGCACATTTCTCCCAGAACTTTATATTTTTGCTGTTTACCTCAGGATACTGCAAGAGAAAATGTTGGGGAAAAAACCATTGTTGGAATTATCAGCTGTATATGTGTTAGGAAAGTCTTACAATTGACTGTCTCAGTAAAGCAATACCAATGAGTCATTTCTAATGGAACCCTTGCCGTAAGGTAGAATTCAGAGAGACGTGTTCCTGCTCTTTGCTGCTATTACGGACCTGCGTACAAGAAAATACACTCAGGGTTTGGGGCTGACTTCCATTAGAGGAATGAGATGGTTACTGCTGAAGGAAAACTCAGGGAGGAACGGGACTTGACAAAGAGTGATTGCAACCAAAGAAAAATAATTTGTTGGTGCCGTCAGCGTACGAAATAAGAGGAACTAATTTGTGTGCCATAAATTAAACGAATTCTTAAAATGAGGTTCATGCCCGTGTAGTGCAGGATGCGGGTACAGACCTGCGCACATCTTTTGTTCTAATGCTACAGTGATGCTCAGATCCCTGAGAGTGGATTTGAGATCTGGTTGTGCTAGAAGCTAAACAAGAGTATCTCAGTACATGACAAGACCCAGCAGATGGGTGTAAATAAAAAGAGAACAAGGAAATACAGTGGCAGTGTTGCCCAGCACAACAAACTACGTTATTCTCTGAACTCGTCCGAGATCAGTGGGAGTACTGAGGACAATAATAGCTGCCACTTTTCTGACATAAAAGCAAAGGGTGGATTTTTCCCATTGTCATTCTTGCAGGTTTTAATTTCTGTGCCTACTATTTAGTTTATATGAAGTTAATCCAGAATTTGCAATATTCTGCCATAAAATCAGTGCAAATACTGAGCTAGAACACATGCATATGCTCACTTCCCCCAGTTAGTGGTTCCCCTAGAATAGGACAAATAATTTATTAGATAATAAACAACCATTCTTTGGTATCTATAGCTTCTCTGAAATCAGGACAGAGAAACACAGGCAACGCTTCAGATTCTGAGGGAAGCTCATCATTATTACTTTACAGCTGGCCAACCTATAGACCACACATCCCACGGTGCCTTATAGACGTTACCAAATGAAACTGTACATCTCCATATTCTTTGCAAAAGTGGAGCAACAGGCACTGGATGCCTACGCATCTCTCCAACTTGATAGGTATTTAGCATCACTGTTTTAAGGTGGACATTTAAGGTAATCATCTACATCCAACTTCAAAAGTTTTGCTGCAGTGACTGTTTAACATCCCCAAGGAAGTCTGTGCAGAATTCAGAGCAGACCCCTTCTCCCAGATGTAAATTCCCAGTCTTAATCTCTCTCCTGTCCTGTGAATGTATCAGTCATGCCTGCATGCACAGAAAAAACCGCACAAGTGCTTTCTACTTTTTAAAACAAAAGGCAAGGATTTTATTGTTCTAAAATAGTTAATTTAATAGTTAATTCTAAAGAAAGACAAAGAGTCTTCCTCTGCCCTACTACTAAAAACCCACCAGACATTAAAAAAGCAGGAGGTGTTGGTTTTGTTTTTAACTTTAAACACTAACAGTTTTCTTCTGTATGGTTGCAAATATTTTGTTCATAATAATGGGAGGACTATCTCAGATAGGATGGTTTAATCTGAGTTAATTAGGATTTACACTCTATTAGAAGTGCCAGAAATCTTCAGTGCTCTGTAGGGAACCTGTCTCTGGCACAGTTTGATTGGTACCATCATTGCATAAATAATCTCTGAAAAGATTGCTGTCTCTGAACACACAGAATAAAAATTAATTAGAGCTCTGACACTCTGTTCTTTCGATTATTTTACCAAAAAGACAATTCAGAGACTTTGCACAAAAATTATCTTTATTTACACAGAACATTTAGTGGTGCTATAAAAGTAATCCTGTATTTATTTTTTTTTAATAATATGTGCAGTAAATTATGGTAGAAAGCCTAAAATTCCAGTATGCAAACAAATCTGGGAAACATTTTTTTTTCATTTATATTAATTTTAGTTTTATTCTGTTTCACATGAAGGGCCCAATTCTGCCTACCTATTAAAGCTTAGTAGCTAAGCTGCTACTAAAATTCAACTTTACCTTAGTACAGGCCAGAATCTAGTTCAGAAATCTTAAACTATGACCCTGTGCTTGAAAGAGGAAAACTACATCTGTCTGACTAAATATTTCTTCCCACTGCAGAAAGAAGGGTGTGTGCTTGTAAAGAAATCTGGATGTAGTTTGCAATCCTCTGTGCTTAGACTTTAGCTTTTACCCTTCAAATTCAACTAAGGCCCCTCTGAAATTGCTACAAACAGATTCCCTACAATTTTTGGCAGAGGCTATTTCACTTACATTTGTTTCGTTATTAATGGAGCGCGCTCTCTCGCAGCCGCTCCAAGGAGTTCCTAGGAGGAACCTGCCCGTGCAGCCTCCGCTCTGGCTGGTGGCCCTCGCCGCTGCCAGCGGCAATCCTCCCGCGAACCGCCGCTTGCCAGGCCAGCGCGCGCCAGCCCTGCATCTTCATCCCAGTAACTTTTATTTTCTGAAAGCTGACGCTACTCCCAAATGATCGTGAATGAGTAAGAAGCACAGCTGCTAAGGACTGGCAGTACAAAGCCAGCGATATTCGAAAGCAGTTTGTAATAATTAAGGTGTCTGCTAACCTCCACAGCTTTAAATAACCCTTCAATGAAACATAGGCAGGCGCATTCCTCTCCGGGTTGCCAAGCATCTGCGCTAGCACTGCAAACAACCTGCAGCCTTACACAGTTATTTGCACTGGTTTATTGGCCACACTTTCACATGAAACAACCTGCAGGCTCCTGTTTGCCCCCTGGCCTTAATGAGGGTGAGAACTGCAACGAGCCAAGCTGACACCTGCGTTGCAGAGGTGGGCACTTGTATTTATCACATTTGATCTGCTTATTAGGTGAAAAGCAGCAATACCTGGTTAGACATCCTGGTGCATTTATTTCCCTTCCCTTTGCTCCATCTGTACTGCTTTTCAGATTTTACCTTTTGCCAGTGCCCTTTAATGTTTGTTTATTTTAGGAAGCATAAAACTGCATCATAAACACTCCTGGCTTCGTAAATAGTTTTGGTGATAGGATTTCCTTTCAGGGGCTTGATAATGGCACATTATAAATTGTAGACTAACTATGAGATTTGAGTTGTGTTGTCAGCAGCAATGCAATAAAAGGTACTTCTTCAATTGTCATTAAAATCCTGTTACATTTCACTTACGATTATCTAGTTTTCCTTAGCACCGGTGGTTAGGAAAGGCAAAAAAAAATCTGTGCAACTGTCTGTCTGTGTATTGTCAAGTCGCCGCATGTGCCTAGTCTGAATAAAGACACTATCACAGGTCCTGTAATCAGCATCAAGGCAGTAGTAAATAGGAAACTCTTGTGATGATGATCACGATTAAGAAAAGGAAGTATAAATAATCTGCAGTGCCTAAAGCTCACTTTTTTGCAGAGTGGATTTGCAAATGAGCTATAAACCTGATCCTTTTCTTATTGAGGTCAGCAGCGAAACTCCTGCTAATCCCAGCTGAAACAAAATCATTCTGCCAGCTAGATGTTTGCAGAAATGCATATTACCTTCACGTAGATGTTCTCCCACTATGGCTTTTTGTATTACAGACTGCAACTTCATCTAACATAAACATGACCTGAGGAATGAAATCTTACTCATATCAAATAAAAAGCTGTTATTCTCAAATAGCTAACAACAAATTCTGTCAAGTAATTTATCGGCAAATGTTTAATACTCACAGGTCCATTAAGAATCAGTAGATCCAGGGAGGGAAAGGCTGGGCACATCTGAGCACTTGCACTGGGAAGGAGCCGGCAGTTACTCGGTGGTGCCCAGCCTGACAAAGGTGCACCTTTGGGGCATTGTTCCCTTTGACAGTGAGACTCTCTGTGTGTGTTAAACTTCCTGGGGTTATTTTACACTCCTTTGCAAATAGCCAAGTAGCGTGGAAGTTGTGTGGGAGTGGAGTAAGTGGGATTGCATTTTTGTGGGAAAAGGCTTTTCAGAGGAGCTAGGTGAATTTTTTCCTTCAGGCTGTGGAATTGCATACTAAAGGAAGAGCTTGTGCTTCCTCCTCCTGTCCCGCTTTCTTCTTTTTCCTCTTCCCCCCCCCCCCCCATCTAAATGTAGTGCTGGGCCTCAGGAGGCCCATGAACACACAGAGCTTCCTGCTGGGGTTGGCACTTGACTGACAGCAAAAAGCTTCTGGGGAGATGGACGAGCACGAGTAGGTGGACATAGAAAAATGGAGAATGAAAAGATAAAGTAAAAATAGAACAGAATGTTCATCCAAAATCACAGCCCTTTCGGGGAATGTAATGTAATTAACTTATGAATGTTGTGTTTGTGGTTGGGAGAAATGTAAAACAACTATACATATATAAACGTATACATATACGTATAAGTGAGAGAGACACTTCATATCCATTCAGAATGCTCTATTATAAATTATATTAACTACAGAAATACATCCAAGACAAACCACATGTGTCAATGCCCAACTATTTGTATACTAATATATTCCCTTAGTGTTCTAAAATAAGAGGAAAACAAATTGTGAATGAGTAGGAAATACAACAATCCTTCAGTCCTTACATTTCAAGATGATTTACAGTTTCTCAAGAGCTCTGTTTGTATGTTCACGTGCCTGTTTGTCTATACCATTCGAGTCCTATAAACAGGTCTCTACATAATTCAGCTGGGGTTGACCTCTATGAAGCAGACAGGATCAAACATTTAACACATTTTCGTAATAATTACAGTGTGTGCTGCAAGTGAGTACAGTTTCACTGAGGAGCTGAGACAAATACAGGATCTGAGACAACTGTAAGAGACGCTGGCTGTGCTTTTTCGAGCTGCATTAAATTGACCACTTAAATGGTGTAAACTTGATTATGGTGCAAACACGATTAGTTCCCATCAAAGCCGAATCACTCCTGATAGTGAGTTACAATAATATAAGCCGGCAGGTTGGCAGCAGCGCAGGCTGCTCAGTTAATAGGCAGTTAAGAAAAATGTAACAGATCCAAAGGCTGTAACAAAATTTTAAGGAATAAATTTTGATGTCAGGTACTTTGTTGTAAGGTGAAGTTACTTACAAGAGAACAGAATTTAGTCCAAGTATTGATGACATCTGTTAAAACCAAGCTGGGCTTTTACGATCCGTTGAAATGACACAAAGTAAGGAAATTGTGATTATTTTGGCAAGGCTTCTTAAAAAAACCCCAACTTTTATTGGAGCCAAAATGTAGTGGATTTGGTAGAATTGTGAACATTTTAGTTTATGACATTTGCAAGGCTTTTTGCATCGTCTGTGTTTATTTTACGTGAATTTTTTTAACAAATTAAATTGCATTAATATAATAGAAATATTTTTAAGGTTTCAAAGTATTTAATATTTTGACAACTGACTTTTCTGGCATTGCAACAAAAATTACTTCAGTTAAAAAAAAAAAAAAAGTGTTTTGATGCTCCTCTATTCCCATAAAGTTTATCCTGACTTATAGTAGATCTGTCAGATGCATCAAAGATGTGAAAAAAAGAAAACTCAGATTGCTTTAATTGAGGACTGCCTTTATTTTTGTGTGAATAATAAAAAAGGAACTAATCCTTTTCTTCCTCCTCATTAGGCCAAGAATTCTTGTAGATAATTAAAGTCAGGAAGTAGAAGTTTTAACAGTTGCATTGACTGTGCTGTACTGTTTTCTAACTCCCATTATCCAAGCAGCCGCTTAAAAGATTTATTTTCTACGGAAAGAGAAAAATACAGCAGCTATCTTTGCAGAGTTATCTTTAAGGTTCTGCTAGTGGGTGCTCCAAAATAAATGTTCAAGGCAAAGGAAAACAATCTCAGCCTCAGACTATCAAAAACCTCATTGTAAATACCACGTTAGTAAACCTTTTAAAAGCTGTTTTAAAAACCAAAATATGCATCCTACCTAGATCTTGACCGAAGATGAAAACAGGTGAAAGATACTCTATATTCTGAGGCAAAAAGTAGTAGTTAGAGTTTTTATAAGCATTATGTTTTTCAGATATTTGAATTTGGGGAAAAGCAGAGTGATTTAAAGAGAAATCAGCTGGTTATCGACAGACACGTTTCCTGCTGCACAAAATTGTGAGTCAAAATTTAAGATCTATTAAAAATATTCTTCTAACTAATCCAGCTTCCACAAGGGTTCTGTGCTTAAATGAAAGTTAATGTGGCAATAATTCGTTTTACCCCAGACAGAAGAAAAATCTTTAGTGAGTCTGGGTGCGATTCCCTGAACCCGGGGTGCCGGAATGAACCCGGGGAGGATCCGCGTTACCGGGGGAGGCGACGCGGGGCGGGGGGGACACACACACGGGCACACACACGCACCGCTCCCGGCTTTGCGCTCAGCCGAGGGCACAGCAGAGGCGGAGGGAGCCGCACCCGCAGGCGAAGGGGTTTATCACCGCCCCGCTCAGCTGGGGGAAACTGAGGCAGGGCCACCGCCAAGTACCTCAGGTGAAAACCAAGGGTGGTGGCAGTGCCCGGGAGCAGAAGGCGCTTGGCGAACCGGTGCTCGTGAAGCAACGGCAGCGCGGGCGGTTTAGCCCCGTTACCGATAACGGTAGCGCCAACGGGGGCCGCGAGCCGCGGTCAGGCTCCGCAGCCCGTCCCGCCGGAGCCCCGTCCCCCGCCGGTCCCCTCTGCTGCTTTGGGAGCCGGCCGCCGGGCACCTCGGTAACCGGGGACTGCTCGAAGGACGCTGTTTGCCACGCTGACGCTGCCTGGCACACCGAGGACTTAGCGGACTTTTAAAACCATGGATTTGTTGTAAATACGCATTTAGGGAGTTGGCTTGGTTTTGTTTTTTTTTCTTAAGTCTCATTGTCAAAGCGTTTGAAGCAAAGCAGAGGTGCAGCTACGTACTTCTTGTGCAAAGGAACATCCTCCGCGGTGCTTTAAAGCCATCAGCCCACACAGGTGGTACTTGGCACGCAGCTGCTTTGAATCGGGGGATCTTTATACGCGTATATTCCATAGGGAGCGTATGCATGAGCCTGTGCGTCCGCCTGGCTCCCGGCAGTGCCAATGACAGCGTTCGGAAGGGCTCGCTCCGAGCCCTGGCTTTCTCCTAAGCCCCCCCGCCCGCGGCTGCTGCTCTTGTGCATAAAAGCATTAACGATTTGCACGTCCGCGGTAAACGGGGGGGGCTCGTGCTCCGCCGCTGTGGCCGGGGAAGCTCCGCCGGGAGTTGCTGCGGGTCCGCCGGAGCCGCCCGCTTCTCCCCTGGCGTTGCTGGAAGACCCGCTTCCTGGCGGTGACCGCCGCCCGCCGAGCCCAGCGCCCCCCGCCCCCCCCCGCCCGGGGCACCGGGCACCGAGGGGCGCGCGGGTGGCGCCGCCCCCGCCAGGTGGCGCTGTTGTTCAACGGTCGCGCGGCACCGGGGCGGGGCGGCGGGAGGCTCCCGGGACACGGGGCCGCTCCGGGCTCGGCGCAGGGAAGGTCCGTCTGCGCGGAGCGCCTGCGGCTCCCTCCGCCGCCCCGCAGCACCGGGGGAGAGCGTGAGGGCTGCTCCTAACTGTTTGCGGTTTTTTCTTTTTTTTTTCTCCCTCTTTCTGTCATTTTTTTGTGTTCGGACATTGTTAACGTTAAGAACCCTCGCGGAGCGCCCGCCTACCCGGCGGGACCGCGGCCGCTCGCTGCGCTCTCCCCGCTCAGGGCAGCGCGGCCCCCGGCCGCCCGCGGGGCACACCGCCCGTCCCCGCGCGCTGCTCCGTGCCGCCGAGCGGCCGGGGCGGGGCCGGGCGGCGCGGGGCGGGCGGCGATTGGCGGCGCGCTCTGACGGGCAGGCGGCGCCCCGCCCCCTTGGCAATGTCTATCGCCCGCCGCGCGCCCCATGTAGGCAGTTATTCCACTGGGATAGAGCGGCCGGAGCGGCGGCGGCATGGCCGGGGTCCCGTTCTGCGCCCTCCTTCCGCTCCTCGTCGGCGTCTGCGGGGCCGTCACCGGCTCTCGGGTCTATCCCGCCAACGAAGGTGAGGCGCCGCGCGCGTCCCGCGGCCGGGCTCCGCGTTCCCTCAGCGGGGCGCCGGGGGGAAAGTTCGGTGTTCCCCGGGCGGGCGGCAGCTCCCCCTCACCGCTTCTCCCCTCGCCGCCGGGACCGCGCCGCCCCGGCCGGTGGCTGGGCGGCCGGCGGCCGCTGATCCGCCCGCCCGGCGATCTGGGGGGCCGCCCCGGTGCGGCGACGGCACAGGTGTCGCCGGGCGGAGCGGCCCCCGCCTTCCCCGCGCGTCCCACTGCGCCGCCGCCGGTGCCCTCAGCCGGCCCGGTCCGGCCCGCGGGGGGAGCAGCGCTCCCGCGAGCGGCTCCGCCGCACCGGGGCAGCCCCAAGCCGGGAGGGCGGCTCATTAAACCGGTTCTCCCGGGAGCTCCCGACGGCGCCGCGCCGCAGCCCGTCCTGCGGGACGGTTCGGCGGCGGCTCCGCGGGGGGGAAGCCCGCGGCCGTCCCGCGGGGCGGTCGGGCGGGGGGGGGGGGGCGCCGGCCCCGTCGGAGAAGCCCCCGCGAGGTGTCTGGGAGCCCGGCCCCGCTCCCGGCCGGGTTGGGGCGACTCCCGAGGTCCCGACAAGCACCGATTTCCCACTCGCGGCTGACGTGCAGTCGCGCCGGTACCGGGCGGCGTTAAAAGCGGCGTGCCCAGCGCTGCGGGAGCGCACCGTTCCCGGCCAGCCGGCACGGTACCGCTCTTCCCTTTGAAGCGGGCGCACTCTGGTGTGTCCTCTGCCAGACGTGCCGCGGGAATTCGCTGGTCGCTCCGCGCCCTGCGAGCGGCTTTAACGCGCGGAGGAATGAACGAGCGATCCCTCGGATCGAAACCAGGGCGAGTTCCAATCCGCTTAAGGTATTGGCGCAGTCGGAAATAACATTTCGTTTCAAGTTGAAGGTGGATGCGATCGTGCTCCACACATATGGAAACGCTCAGGTAAACGATTTAATACTGCCTTTTGGCAGCTGGAATTTAATCTATTTTATTTGTACCTTTCTGCAGTTACCTTGCTGGATTCCAGATCAGTTCAGGGAGAACTGGGGTGGATAGCGAGTCCCCTGGAAGGAGGGGTAAGTTTTAAACCACTATCTGATCAAAAGGGTAAAGGGGGTGATTAGTAACTTTCAGAGAGTCCTAATGGCTCGATTATTGTTGATTGTGGTGAGGAGGTCAGATTTCTTCCCTGGCTTACCAAGTGAATTACTCTTTGTTGGAGAAACTCTATACCCCCTTTGGATAGTTCTGTCATGGAAGAAGTGGAAACCAAAAGGGCAGAAAAGAGGTTTCAGAATGAGGAGATTGGTTGAGGCGTGGGCTTAGATGCCTATTTAAAACCGAAATACCAACAAGAAATGTGATCTGGTGACTGAACTGGCATTCTTGACTGTAATTATTATATCTATGGGCTGTCTCGGCTGGGGGATGTTCAGGGCAATTGCTGTTCTATTTATGGATGAAGGAGTAGGGATCAATATACAAGATAGACATTTTGGCGTGACTGGACAGTTGTCCTATTTCAGAGTGTACACATCATATGTTTTGGTGTCTGAACAGATAAACTGAAGCACCCAGTGCTTCACAGTGATTCCTCGGAGTTTCTTTTTATGTACTTTTCAAAGAGACGATTGTAAGAGAAGATTGCTTGAATTTACTGCCTGATGGTGATGCGATGACATTAAGAGATTCACACGTTCATTGCTGGGGTTTAGAGCCCCTTTCCTTTGTGAGCTGCAGGCAAGGAATCTTTACTAGTTTAATTTTATATTAGTGGATGAGCACCTTGCTGCTCCCTCATCTGCACCCCATCCTGCAGGGTGCCCAGGGCCTCTGTGGGAAACTCCTGAGAATGCTGGACTTTAGAGTTGGTGGGACCTGGTAAAGACTGTACTTTGAGATCTTTTGGTGTTGGGGTTTTTTTGTTTGTTTTAGTTTTTAAATAAGCAATTGGACAGGCTTTTTCTTTCTTAAGGTGAACAACTTAAGAAAAATGCTAGCAATGCACACTAAACATATATATATATAAAACCCCATCAAATCCTTATAATATTGAATGAGTAAAGCAGCATAGTAAGCTTAAGAAGAAGTAACTAAGTCAAACTAACTGAAAAATAAAAATGCTGAAAGATCAGGACCTGTGCACAATGAAGCATTGGATTCTTCAAGAAACCTACAAATTTACTTTTTTGTGTGCATTCCTGCTCGTAATTAGAAGAAGCAGAGCTAAGGAAACAGCAGCGAGTGGAAGGAATCTGGGGTTGCGTTGGTTGGTGATGCATTATGCATAAGCCCTGAATAACCATAACATGGAAGAATGGGGGATTGTTTTGCTCCCCCATTGTTGTTCTGGGTGAACTTGACTACAGTCCTGGCTTGTGCTCTGCCTGAGCATACTGTGCTGTCCCCAAAACTCGGTTTTTCAAAGAGCGGGGAAGTGATTGGCAGGCCTCTGGCAGTGCCGGCGGTGCACATTCACTGCTGATTGCAGGCAATTGCCCTCATCTTTTGACAGTGTGGAAAGGTACAGCTCTATCTCGGTGAGAGTCGGGCTTCCTTGTTAATCCTATACCCTGGAAAGGTCAGTTAATGAGAGGGGGTCTTTCATACCTCTCTCCAAGGGATATCTACGCTGTATATTAAAATAGGACCTAAAATACCAGTTTTACTAAGTCGGTAGTAGAATTGATGATCAGAGGGCAGCTGCACATTATTAGTGGCTGTTGGATTCCCCCTTTTCCCCCTTGTTTTCTCTGAAAGTGCCATGCAAGCTTGAGAAGGAAATGTGTGCTCTTACTGTGGATGTGAGTTGTTTCACTAAACCTACATACGTGTGTTCTATTTTTAAGCCGGTAGTGAAAAATTTAAGAGTACACGGGCTGTCTCTGAGATACACTGCTTGGAAAGCATTTATTTTAACTTCATATGCTGCAGATTTATTTCAAGCGGCAGACATGAACTCCTTTCTTTTATTTTCCCAGGAAGATTCTGTCCTTCATTGCTAGTTTTTAACTGTGTACACCTTATTGCGTATTAAAAAAGGTATTTTTCTAGGTCTGTACCATGCAGTTCCTGAGGTGTGAGAGTTGTGTGAATAAGAAGGGCTGGAGATAAACATAGTCGTTTAGCAGTGACTAGCAGTAATCAAATATATAGTAGCCCTGGAGAAATTAATGAATTGCATTATAAATGTAATTAATGATTTACTCTTGCATTTCACAGTTGAAAAGCAGGTTTTGCACCCAGAATGTTTTACTCTGCATCATTAAACCGTGGGAAGAGTTGAATTACAAAAGTTAATTTCAGCTTGAAAGCAAAAAGTTCCAGCTTTGACCACATCCTTAGAGTTACAAATAATTTATAGTGGCTGGAAATTTGGGGCTGTAGTTATTTTCAGCTCTGGCATTAAGACACACTTAGGTTTGTTTTGTGTACGTGTGTTTATGAAATAAGAAACCCAGGTCTATATATTTGTGTTTTTGTCAGGAGACAGGGGCGTGTTGAGAGCCTGACCTGAAACTTGCTGAATTTAGTTGCAGTCTGTCTGTTGACCTCAGCAGTCTCTTTATTGAATCCTCTACCAGCATCCTCCATTGTATACATGTACTAAAGGAAATCCCATCAACAAGTATTATTTCCCTCTGCTTCTTCCTTTCTGTTGTACCACACACAATATAGGTAGCGTAGACAGTCTGAAGATAAGTAGAATGGAAAGTGATGGATCATAAAGATAATATTGTAACAGTAAACTAGCTCTGTGGCAACTGTAAATTAAACAACTCTGTCTTCTTACTAACACCATGTTGTGCTTTACATTGATAGATGACTTTTTAAGATTTATTTTTTCCTTTTCTGTGAAAAGGAGTGACATGCTGAGTATTGATTTCCCCCCCCCCCTTCATTTTAATTTGCAGTTATCTCTAGGCAGCAAATAAAATATTATTCTTTCTGCTCCTAGTGACTCATGGTGCTAACTACTGTCGTTCTATAAACGGATTCAGCTAAGCTGGAATCTTTTTAAGTAAAAATCACTTGCATAAGAGCAATCCTTGTGAGAAGAATGCAGGATGTTAGACAAGAAGCTCTTTAACATTAAGAAGGCTTCTCTTTATCAAAGCCACGGCTTCAGTAGTTCTGAAAAGCACTTCTGGGAAGTCTCTTTAAAGTTACTACTATTTTCCAAGGATAATTTTATATGCTTCATTGTATCGCCTGCAAACCCAGACAGTATATCATTATCTAATGTATTATTTTTTAAGAAGGATTTTTCTGATACTGAATGCTGTGGGGTTTTTGCTGTCAAGAAACCTCTCCCTAATGCCCCGACTTCCCCCTTTCTCCTTACCAGGAGAGAACCGGGACAAACTTTTTTCTCTCTATGATAATAGTTAAAACAATGTTTTTTGAAAGTGTTGGTTATGTGTGCTTTCCTTTTCTAAGTTCATCATGCTGAACTACTGAATTAGGGCCAGGTCTCTTCTTTCCATACTTTCCTTGGATTGCATGTATTGTTGTTGTTTTGTAATTACATTGCCTGTTAGTTTGGCACTTCTGAAGATGCCTGAACTCAGTTTAAGGGGTGTAAGAGTTTTGAAGCATACTGCTACCCTGATCTTTCAGCATTTACCCTCTCTGCTAACCTTTTTGGGTTTTTGAGAACATGAATGTAGCTATTTCTTGAGATTTCCTCTAGAACAAGATGTGTAATGTTTCTTCTTTTGCCACCTTCCCACTAATAAGAAACTTTGTTTGGATAGCAAAGTTACAGCAGTGTTGCTGGTAGACTGATGATGATGTCTCCTTACCTGTCCTTCCATCTCTGAGTGCCACCCAAGTCAAGGACTGGGTTCTCTGTAGACTGCTATTTCTGCCCAGCTCCAAAGTAAAGACTATTTGCTGAGTGTGTCTGGGATATTCCTAGCCCAAGAAAGTAGTTGGCAGCTTAGAGAAATAATAGGGGGTGGCTTAAGAGTTTAAAATATGTGGTCGCGATGCCAGAAACGCAGGTGTTACTCTCTGCCCTGTGCTTTTTGTGCAACTAAGTCGTGCGATCTCACTGTTTGATATTCTCCATGTACAAGGTGGAGCCTGTGCGTTACCTGCCTTGTCTGCCACGGGGCACCGCCATAGTGTCAGTGCTATACTATGAGTCTGTAAAGTGCTGTGTGTAGCCCTGATCTAGGCAGGGTCCTGTGGGCTGAACTGCAGCGTGAATAAACGTAATGAGTCGGTAGAGCATTCTTAGATTGGTTCAGAGGGCCTGTAAAACGCAGGCTTGCTCCTCGAGGTGTTACTTGATTTGGAGCTTGTTTCTCCTGAACAGATTCTTCTTTTAATATCAAGTAGTTGAGGTCCTGGCTGTGGTTTGGTCTGCTGGTGTTGGTTGGTTTTTTTTTTGTTTGTTTTCCTGTAGTGGGGAAAAATACAGTCTCCATGTTAGTTGTGGAAGTGCAGATTACATTCGCTATGAAGCTCTGTTGTTTCTTTTAATGCTGATGTATTTTTCTTCCCCTTTCCGTCTTTGCAGTGGGAGGAAGTAAGCATTATGGATGAGAAGAACACTCCGATCCGCACCTATCAAGTCTGCAATGTGATGGAGCCCAGCCAGAATAATTGGTTACGAACTGATTGGATTCCCCGTGAAGGGGCTCAAAGGGTATATATTGAAATCAAGTTCACGCTAAGAGACTGCAACAGCCTGCCGGGTGTCATGGGAACTTGCAAAGAGACTTTCAACCTTTATTACTATGAATCAAACAATGATAAGGAGCGTTTTATTCGAGAAAGCCAGTTTGCCAAGATCGACACCATTGCTGCTGATGAGAGCTTCACCCAGGTGGACATTGGTGACAGGATCATGAAGCTGAACACAGAGATACGGGATGTGGGACCACTCAGCAAGAAAGGGTTTTATTTGGCTTTTCAGGACGTCGGTGCCTGCATTGCTTTGGTGTCTGTTCGTGTCTTCTATAAGAAGTGCCCGTTGACAGTTCGAAACCTGGCACAGTTTCCAGACACCGTTACCGGGGCTGATACATCCTCTCTGGTGGAGGTTCGCGGCTCCTGCGTCAACAACTCGGAAGAGAAGGATGTGCCAAAAATGTACTGTGGGGCAGATGGCGAATGGCTGGTGCCCATTGGCAACTGTTTGTGCAATGCTGGCTATGAAGAACGCAATGGTGAATGCCAAGGTAGGATGAGCCATATTGTACTCTTCATTAGGGCTTAGTTGAATACATAATTGAATCGGAGATGAGAGCACATGGAATAAAGCCAGTAATTAGCAGCCCCTGTGGGATGTGGTGGGACAGAGGGGTTTAATGAAAAAGTCCAATAGCTCCAGGTGGCAAGGCTGAGAATTATATAATGCAAAACAAATGATACTGCCATAATAGGCAGAAGGCGAAACACATTTTCTAGCAGGCGCCTAAATTTGAATTGGCTCACAATAGTCACCAAAATGTGAATGGCTGCAAAACAGTGCAGTTGAGCTACCATTATTTAAAGAGACAAATCTTTAAGGTTTTATCTGAAGTGAATTTTGTTAAGCACAGGAAATTCTGACAAAGTCCCCTTTGGGTAATGCAGTGGGGTAAGAACCAGTTGGGGAGGGGGGAGCCGGAGTTTTAGCTGGAGTACTTTCCCACTTTGGGAAGGGGAAGTCTTTGGTGTTTTACTTGTTGCAAATTTTTAGCACTAAATAACGCTTTGATATTTGACACTGCTGCCTTTGTTAAATATTTTCATTTCTCAGAGGGTCTCTATTGTCAGCTGAATAATAGAGGTGCTAGGATACTCTTAGAAATGCTAAAAGTCTCCACCCCACACTCCCACACACACCATCCTGTGTGCTGTGGAATTAGGGATTAAAGTTTGTATAAAAGACAGATTATCCCGAAAAGAAAAAAACCTCAAAACCTATGTTCTCTTTACCTCCCCTTTCTGGAAAAAGAAGTTGTAAAAGGTTAGGGAAGGAGAGAAGGGAAATAAAATATCTTTAGCCTCAGCTTCTAAACTGTTGCTCATGTAAGCATAAATTAAGAGCAAACTTAAATGGATTCTTGCACAGATCTCAGTGGGCTTAATTTTGCTGGATGCTGAATGGAAGGTGCTTAACTCCTTAGTGGATTTGGACCCATGTTTTTGGAAAATATTCTTTGGAGCCAGATGACTTTGTTTTACATCTGCTTGGTGTGTTTTTCACTAGGTCATTTTTTTCATCTTGAGACTGAGAAAAAGATAGCAGAGCAAGTAACTGAACTGCTTTTCCACTGGACTCCTAAGAGAACAGTGTCTTTTGAATGTCCTACTTGATTTCTTTTAAATGATAATTTACAGTCAATATGAAGTTCATTGTTACGTGTTGAAATTAAGCTTTGGCAGGAAAGAAGCACTAAGTATAAACTTTGGCCTTCACTTCTAGCCTTTTTTGCTATATGGAAAAAGCCTAAGTGTGCCGTATCAGCAATAAAATTGCCGTGGGCTGTAAAGTGAACTGAAAGATGAGCGAGCAGCATGATGACAGGGCATCCTGGCTGGGGTAAATTACTCTGGGTTTTTTTTTTTCTTTCTTTTTTTTTTTTGGACCCCCCTGAGATGGAAACTTGAAAACCTGTGTGTGGTTAAACATGAGACCCTGTGGCTGTGGTACTGACTGGGTGCTGCTGGGGAGAGCCATTGGTGCTGGGGAGATGCTGTTACTTTCCAATAGCTCTAACTTTTGGGCAAAGCGAAGCGTCTTTACAGCCTGGGTTGTGAGAGGAGGAAGTGAATGGGGGGGGAAAGCATCTTAATTTATTGCACGGAGATTATTCTGCTTTCTCCAGAAGGCCTATTAGGTCAGTACTGGGTCACTCTGATTGACACAGATCTACCATTTTTTTAGTGTCAGTGGCCCAGATGTGATGAGCTAATTGCCTAACAAATCCTGTGTTTTACAAGGGAAATCTCTTGAGGTTTTGCTGGTGGGCGGTAGTGATAGTGCAATGCTTTTTTTTTTTTTTTAAATTTATTTTTGTGATAGTGGACTAGACCTTGGGGATGAATGTCAGCTTTCCTACCGGTTCTCAGCCATACCTGGGAAGCTCAGGCTCAGGAAACCCAATTCTCTGTTTCCCAAGTAAAAGGAAGATCAGGTGATGCCATATTTACGAAGGAGGTAGAAACTTTCTGTCTCATGAGTGCTCCAAAGTGAAGTTGGCCTGTACTAGTCATTTTGAGAGGATTCAAGCCAGCATGTAATTTGAAAACGCTAAACCCATTTCATCAGCGGTTATTTGTGGTTTCTGTTTCTCGCGTTTGCCATTCTCCAGCCAGAACAGTTTACTGGGAAGCTCCTCTTCATGAATTCAGGAAGTTTACCAGAATTATGCAGCTTGCTCTCTGGTTTCCAGCAAGGCCGTTAAAGCAGTTTGGCCTTTGACACTGCTGAATGAGGCTTCCCCTTTTCTTACCCCACTTAACTTCATAGTTCAGCAAATGTTCTGCTCTGGCAGGTTTTTGGAGGGGAGGAGGAGGATGAAGTGAGGAGGATTCCTGTGTTTTGGTACAGAGGATTGGGGGTGGGGGAAGAGACTTTGAGTTTGGGAAAGGCTGTCAATGGGTGCCCGGCTGGGGCTGGAGCTGGTGAGCAGGTTCCACCTCAATTGTTTTTCGGTAGGTTGACTGTGGCAGGACAAATACAAGGAAAGGTCAGAGGTTGTCTGTTTCCTCATCCATCTTCCCCTGTGATCCTAGGGTGAGAGTTAGGATTGATTAAGATCTTAAATGTTTGACAAAAGCTCGGTGGGCAGAAATAGTTTAGACCAGTGGATCGGGGCTTTGCACTTGGGAGATCTGTTGGAGACGTCGGAGCTCCCTGTCCTCTCCTGGGACCTGCCCTCTGCTGCAGTGCTGGGACAGACCAGCTGGAGCTTGGGTTGCCCTAAAAGCTGCTTCAAGTTCGCTCAATGTTCTGAGTTTTAAATAATACATTTTCCTTGAGCTGCTTTTGCTTAATTTCTGATGTGTGTGTGGGAAGCATAATGGGAAGCCACTTCACATCTAAAGTGGTTCCTGTCGTGGGAGTTAATGACTCTCTGACCTTGAGCAGGATTTTAAAAAAATTGTGTTGGTGATATGGAGGTGTTTAAATATGATGACAAAAAAAATTGTCCTTCCTCTCACTGCTTTTTTCCCCAGCTGACTTTATTGATGATAATTGTCTTACACACACATATGGATGTTCAGTATATATGCAAAAAAACCCCAGGAGAGTAAGGGAAAGGAGCCAAATATTTAATCCATATTTATTTGGGAAGCTTCACAGGTGTGTCGTAGGAGCAGTTCCACAAAATTGGTCCTGATTAGTAGTAGAATCAGGTGAGCACTGATTCTTTACTTACAGCTGAACTTATAGCTGTGAACTTCATGCTAAAAAAAAACCCAACCCAACTTGCTGGGGTTTTTTCCTTATTATTTAATCTCCTCCAAACTTCCTGCATTAATGACTATCTGTTTAGGAGAGCATAAACATGGAGTATTGTTGATGGAACATGACTATCCCAACTAGTGCCACATCTCAAGGCTAAGATAAGTAGTGCTTTAGGGCAAAGTTGAGACCTAAACTAATTTTTAAACCTTACTTGTATGCATCATTGTTATGTAAATTTTGTTACATAGCAATATAATGTGGTTTGGATTTAGTTATGATTTCCTTATGATAAAACACATCTTCTTAACTCAAAGGAGGAGGGGGAAAACAAGCAGGAAGGGAGAAAAGACAGATTAAAGAAGCAATAGACTGTAGCCATCTGTGATGATTTTGATGCTGTGAAATTACAAATCTCAATTTCAGACCTGCCATTTAGTATAAATATGTGAGACAGTTGAGATTTTTACTGTGATATTGTAAAGGTTATGAGAGCCAACAGCTTTGTCTTCATCTACACTTGCTTTTTTGAGTTGCGAATTGGCCAATTGGCAGAAAATCCAGTGTCATTTAAAATAGGGCTCAGTCCTGGTTTCATATCACTGCTGTTTTTAGAATTTTCCTTCGAACTTTGATAAGAGCATCCCTAAGAAGTAATAATTTGAATGATAAGATTCTTTTTATCTCGGAGGCTTTGAAGAGTGGCTGTGATCATTGAAAGCAGCAGTTCAGTTTACATCAGAAGGGTACAATCTAATTATTTTTTTTTTCCTGTGATAAGATTTTTGGATGGTGGGTTTTGTATGGGTGGGGAAGTGAAGTAATTTGTGTGTACTTTCCCGTTTTAGTCATAGACAACTTTTTTTTTTGTCAGAATAACACTGATGAACAGTCTGGCTGCACAAAAGGGTAATCAAAAGGGTGACTAAGACTGTGCAGATTTGAGATTTCAAAAGGATTTTTTTTTTCAGGTTGATTATTTTTGGCAGGGGAAAAAATGCACAGACTCAACATGTTACGTTTTTAAAAGGAGCTGAGAAGATGGAAGCTACCAGGAGGGGTATGGGAGCGATACTGAAACACAGTCTGTCTGAACCAAATTTAGCTGATTCCCTTCTCTGCTGAAGGAGTGATTTGGTTGTTACGTTCTCATGTAGCTCAATAGACCTTCCAAGGGTTGCTCCCTCTGTGATTTTTGTACCACCTGGTGCATTTCAAAATCTCCATTTAAATGTCATTGCAGGCTCTGTATTGCTTTCCTCCTTCCTGACTCCTCCCAGTTGTCAAGCAATTGTCCCTTTGTTGGATCTCTTGGAGAAAGGCTGGGATTTCTTCCCTCTGAATTCCTGACAAAATTTCTACTGGTACACAGGGGAGCAATATCTGGTCCTTGTTCTGTGTGTTACTAGTAAAAAGCACAGTCTTCAGAATCAAAGCCAGATGAGCAGTTGTAGTAGTACGAATTTCATGGAAGGTTTGGGTAGGCTTTTGTGGGACATATAGACATCTTCTGGTTTGTATGTGTTCTTTTCTTAAAAAAAAAAAAGAAAAAAAAAAGGCAAAACAAAACTTTCCAGACAACTCATCTTGTGTGTGATGACTTCAGTATTTAGATCTTGGCTGGGTAAGGGTTATTATCTGTCTAATAATATGCTCTGCTGAGCTTAGTCTTTATTGCGCTTGTGAGAAATGATTAAAGAAATGCGCAGCAGTACACTTCAGTCTTTTGAGACTGCATCAAAAAGCCCCCCAAACTTGTGAGATAAATATCTTATCTGGTTTTGTTCCATTATGCCACATCCTTTTGATATGTTGCGGGGAGCAGGTGAGGTCACACAGTTTTGTGAATCAGAGACAATTAACGCTCCCATGACTAAATGGCCATTTTATGAATATTCAGAGCCTGCTTCACCTCCCTGGGAAGCAAACATGTTGGTTCCCTTCTCTTTCCTCCTGCTGGAGACTAAGGAAGCTCTCCCTGTGAATGGGGATTGGCAGCTGTCGGCCGCTTTGCCTTTTGCATGCAGCAAATTCCTCATTTACATCTTTTGTATACACCCTCATGCAAAGTAGCACACCCATTTCCCCATTTCACAAAGGAGATAAGAGCTTCCTTTGGAAACGCCAGCCAAAATCTCCTTCTGTTTATGCAGAGCTCAAAGATTTGGATTTTATGCCAAATGGATTCTGTTTTGATTTTTTTTTTTGATCTCTCTGTTTAAGAGAGAGTGTAATATTTGCACAGTGTGCTCCTTGTGTCTCGAGGTCTCCTCTTGATTATGACTGATTGTCACTCCTTCCCCAATCTTAGCAGCCCACTTGCTTGCTTCGAGCGGGCATGTGGGAAAGCGCTATGCTCTGAAACCCTGGCCTCATTTGTAAAACGATGGCCGGAGACGCAGGGAGCGCCATTTCTCATGCCCGGTGGGGCTGCAGGCCCTTGGGTCTCATCTCCTCTAGATGTTCACTGGTGACCACGAAGCCCTTCCGTAGCTACAGCCTCAACTGGGGGAGTGACCATCTTCAGGAGGTGGGATCCCCCGCGCTTAAGTGCGTGCACGCACGTGTGTGAAAAAGGACTACATCTTAGGGCACTTTCTACGTGTTGAGTTGACCTGTGCAGCCCTTGTGTAGTGCCCTTCGCGTTGCTGGGCTGGGAGCAGAAATTGGCCTGGCCAACGGATGTAGTGTGGTGCAAAGGGGAAAAGGGGCTGGTAGCACTTGGGTAAATGTGCACAAATGAACTGCTGTCTTTATTTATCAAAAGAAAATAATCTGTGAGAAAAGTTCTGTTTTCTTAAGCCTCATGATTACACAAGAACCCATATTTTATTTTATTTTTGGTTTTAGTGGCTTTCTTTTCTTTTTAACTTTTCTTTATTTCAACTTTACTTAAAATTGCCTTTGGCTTGAAATAAAGCTGAGGCTCATTAAATGCTCCCAAAACACAGGCTTGTTCAGAAAGGATTTGCTGAAAGGTTTATTGATGTAAGTTAGAACACATGCTGCATGAATGTACTGTATTTCTTTAAAGTACCGTTTTTCATTTTGTGTCTTTATAAATCAGTGGTATGAAATTGGGACCCTGATTGTGTTGAGGCTACATCCTATAAGAAACCAGAAGGAAAAACAAGGTTGTGGGGGGTTTTCGTTTTTGTTAGATGTCCAATTAGTGTTTAACTTGAAGGTAATTTCACAGGGGTAGTAAACTGCGCAGTGTGAAACCTGGTGGTGTAATTAAATGGAGGAAAGGCTCTTTAAAACAACAAAAGAACATGCAAAAACTTTGCTTTTGTCCTAATAGTCACCCAGAAGGGGAGGTCATGCTGTTTAAAGTACAATATAGATGGGCTATTGAGGTTTAAAAAAGAAAAAAGCTATACTGTACAGTTGGTATTTGCTTTGGTTCATTTAGTCATGGATGCCTAGAGTAAACTCAGTTTGGGGGGTTTTTGTTTTGTTTTGTTTGTTTGTTTGTTGGGTTTGGTGTTGTTTTTTTTTTTTTTAGATGGGTGGGTTTAAATCTCACTAAAGGAATCTGTAAAACTCAGATCATCTATACAAACCCACTGAAAGAGGTGTGCTCAGAAACAGGCCTTGTATTTACTGGGGGCCTGGTGCAGCACGGCACAGGCTGCAGAGAGCCTACGGTCTCGGCAGGCTGGGCGGGAGGAGGAGGAGGGATGCTCTTGTACTGCAGCGGCTGGAGGACGGAGGGAGGAAGACTAGGTGGCTTTCCCAGAGGCGCACGGGATGTCTGTGGCTGAGATGAGACCAGAGAGAAGACTCAGTCTAGCGTCCTAGCGGTGAGGTAGCTTCTCCCCGCTTCCACGCTTGTCAAACGGCATCGGTCGCCTTTCTCTAATGAGTTACCCATCTTGCATGCTGGAACTCCTTAAAACATCGTTTGAACTAAGGCAATTGATAACTATTGCTTCTGTTTGTATATGTGAATACTTTGTACAGCCACAGTACAAAGCTGCAGTACAGTGTCTTAATTACCCAGATAATCCTGTTTGCTTGTATTTTTAAACTATGGAGCGCTGGGTAATTATTCAATTCTTAATAGAAGGCAAATGGCAATGTAAACAATAATTAGGATGTTAGACTAATGTGCTTCAAAGTAAATTGGATTTTTTTCATACCGTTCAGCATGAAGTCCCATAAAGCTAACAATTTAGTGGCAAGGAAACAAGTTCCATTTTGTTCATATTTTCTGGTGTTATCTCTTCATGCCTTGTTTCTGTGACTAAGTTTTCTCCGATGATGCTGCCAGCTCCAGAGCCAGCATCAGGTTGACAATCGGCTCCCCGCCGTTTGCCTAAGCTCTCCCATGGCTTCCGATGGGCTTTTTGTACCCTGCGGCCGGGGGTTAGAGGTCAGCGGCATCCCGAATTCCCTCCTGCCGCGGGGGCAGGTGAGCGTGGAGGGGGGTGGCTGGTGCTGCAGGTGCAGCCAAGGCTGGGCTTGGTGCGTCGCAGCTGCCCTGGGCTGGGGTCCGGAGGAGCAGGCTGAACTTGGTGGCTGAGGCTCTTCCTTCATCTGTGTTCAGCTCTTCTGCTTCCCGACCAGCGCTGACTTTAGCCTTGGAAATAGAGACATACTTGAAGGGAAATCCAAGTTTTCTGCTCTTTAATCTTTGAAAGCAGGCTAATATGCTGCGGGTCAGAGCTACAGCTCATTATCTCTCTTAGCTTGGAGAGTGCTTCTGGTTTTCACAGCTCGTCTCTGGTTTTACTAGAAGCATGATGTGAGCCACAGAAACGGCTGCAAAATACTCAATTGATTTCTGTTCTGTCTGCAAATTTTGTGTATGTAACATATTTCAGTACTTGCACAGACCGTTAATTAAATCCTGTCATTGTATCCATTCCTCACATCGTATTTAGCCAGTGATCGAAGATCGTGTGTTGGTAGCAAAGGCGTTAGTCAATAATGCTGCTGCTTTCCGAAATATTTTAATAATGCCTCTGTCACACTGAGCGTTTTGTCTGGCCTTTGCCATGCATTCTCAGCTGTCTGAACGGATTGAACAATCAGCTTTATTTTCCCCATTATCAATGATAAGAAAGGCCAAAATGTTCTCCAGTGTTGATGCTGAATTCCAGAAATTTAATCTTAACTACATTTTACTTTTCTGAGAAGTGGTGGTGGGAGAAATCAGTGGAACATTTCAAGAGGTTATGGCTGAATTTTTTTGATACTAATATAGGCTATCTTTACATTAAAGCGTACGCTTAAAGGGTGTGGATTTTCTTATTTTAAATCCCAGAGGCTTCTTGCCAGGCCACATTTTAATAGCATTAATTAACAAGTCTGTCTTTCCATACATCAAACATCTCTGTCTGGGGAGCTGAAGAATACCGACCAGTGCTTCTGTGAACTTGGTGCTTGAATTAATTTGTTTTCAGTTTTAAGTGTTTTCTACAGTTGAAAAAGACATCGCTGCTTTGAAAACAGTTTCCTTTTGAAGTGTCCAGCCTGGCAATGACTGAAGCAGCCACTGGTCAAATTAACATGTTAAAAGGACCGGATCGATACCTTTCCCTGGCCAGCTCTCCTCCAGGGCTGAGTCCGGGCAGCCCTTGATCGGGTCCAGCCAGCTGCACCCGTGCATTTCAGGGGAGCCATCGATAGTGGCACGGGTTGCATCAAGCTGAGACAGCTTGATCCGGTGCCCAGGCTCTTTCAAGGATGGCCATTTGAAAATGGATACGGGGGAATTGACGGCTTTGAGAAGATCAGGCAGCTCATGTAATTATGGAGAAGATTAGAAGGAAAGTGTAGGGAGAAATAGGAGATCAATTGTAGGGCACAAGTTGCCTGAACTCCTCTTCAGATGCTGGTGTATTCAGTTTTGTTGTATTTAGCTGGAGTGTGTAAAAGAGTTCTTTGGGCTTTTTCAAGAGATGAGTAAACACAAATTAAAAAGAGGGTGTGTGGGTAGTCCCTACTGTTTCACAGAAATGCTTGGGGGCAGTGGCTGCTGGATAAGTAGAATAGCAGGAGATGCTTACATACAACTGTGTTTGCCAACAAACTGAAGATGATTGTTCTGGTTTCTCAAGCGCGTGGTCTGCAGCCCCGGCCTATGTGCCTTCAAACCTGCAGTGGCACCCTCCAGGAGCTGCGGGTGGATGCTCTGCCCTGCCCTTGGCTTTCTGGTTGCCAAACTTCTGCGCTCTGACGAAGGCCCCTCGGGGCCTTTGGGCAGTGCTGGATATCTGTGCAATGGTGGGAGAGACAGACCCTCCACCCCTTCCTGGGAGTGGGGTGAGCTTTGAAGGTTCCTCCTCTACCCATCAGTGTTAAAACAATGAACAAGCAGTTGCAGTAGTCGATTGCATTGGAGCCATTCTGAAATAGAGACTATTTTTTGAGAGGCTTCCTGTGGTCTCACACACCAGAGATGCTAGAAGATAGCTGAATTCTGTTGCTGTTTCTTTTTAGTGGCTTTGGTGTTTGCATCTTGCACATCTGCCAAGCTCCCCTTAATCTCTGCAGTAACATAACACAGTTATTAGGTTGACACGTTTTGTCCACTCATAATTAGTCCTTGGATTTCCTCATTTATTTTTGTGGTGATCAGAAGTGTCCAGGGTTGAGCTAATAAGACAGTTGAAATCAGGACCAGGTCCCTGTACGCACTCCACCTGCTCATTAATCAAGGACTCTGCAGTTAATGAGAGTACTTTCCAGGTAATATTTAATCTCCAGAGTAGCAATAGTTACACTTGATGCAAAAGAACTTTCTTTGCAGTTTGTTGCTGAAGTCATTCCCATTAGAAACTGTCCTCCTGTGCTAATTTCAGACACAGTTCTGTCACGCTGACCCAAATTTGGATGACTTCCAAAACTCCATACAAGATTAAAATACTGGATCCAATACTTTAGGCTGGATGTGACAATTTAGTGGGTGCTGGGTACACATACATACATATAGACATGGCTGCTAATGTACATTGTTTTATAACGCTTTGAGGTTCAAAGGCCTGTCTATTTGGGGAGAGAAGTTGAAAGGAATCAACTAAAGAGGTGAAGTCAGTGTGTATAACTTAAGGTGCATTGCTAATTGCCCATGAGACTATTTCCATCCTTTTTGGCTGAATCTATCTATATGCAGATCCTTTATCCATTCAGTCGATTCACCTTAAAGTTCTTGGTGACTCTTTGAAGACGTGCACTTGGGATCCAGTTTTGATGTACCCAGAATTAATGTACTTGGAAGCCTTGAATTCAACACACCCAATAGCTTGAAAGTGAGCTCAAAGGGTTGTGGGCACTGTGAAGGCACTCATTTATAGCTTTAGGATAGATAGAGCACTTTAATTTGTGAGAGAAAGGAGAACAAAATCCACCTAGTCACTTGCAGTAGACCATGGGGCCACTGCAGAAAGGAAAGGAGCTTGAGCATGGCCATAACATTGCCAAGGGGGGCAGCCGGCCGGCTCCAGAAAAGAGCAGGAGACCTTGTCCACCACAAAAGAGCAGCGCTAGCTTTGATGGAGGCTGAAGGAGATGCACCATGGGTCTGATCCAGCACTGCAGGGAACTGCCCTTGTCAACAAGAATGGTGCAGTCCCAGAGCAGTATGTGACCTTAGTAACTATCGCATCTCCTTCCCGTTAGGCTGCGCTGGAACAGTGGCTGTGCGGTGCCGGTCCTTTTAGTTCAAGATGAACTGTGATTGGGGCGTGAAAGTGTGAGAAAGGAGGTCTCCTCTGTCTTTCCTCTTTGGTTGGACATTGGTTGGTCCTTTTGTGCCATCAGAGGACCCTGTAGCTCTAACTTGCACTGAGTATTTAGCAGCTTCCAGCTCATTGTGGGAATACTGGGGAGAAAGAGCTCTGCCTACCATATTGCTGTGCTGCTTTAAAGGTCACTACTAAGTCCTCTCATGGTTGGATTTTAGCTAGCCTTCTGCAGGGATTGTGGTAATTTGACCTCTTTGTACACCTGTATTAAAGTCTGAGTTAAAAATGCAGTGTAGCAGAGCAAAGGAGAGACATTTTTCCGTGGGATTGTTGAGCTCTTTGAGAATGCCAAATGGCTAAGTTAACTCTTGTGCAAACACTGCCTTTTATTTGACTTTGTAGTTTGCCCTTTGAAATACAAACATATTTGTGTCAATCAGCAAGTCTCCCTTCCGGAGTTCTGGTTGACCCTGCACAAAGAAATGTGACTGTGCAATTATTAAAGGTGAGGCCGTCGTTTTAACAAATGCTGAGTAATTGCTATTCGCTTGTCTCTGCACCTCTGTCATAAATGATGGTGAACTGCCCTTCAGCCCAGCTAAATAACAAGGAAGACACTTGTTTGGAAGGAATAACTCTTCAGAAATTTGCAATATGTCAGAAGTATTGTGTCACGGGGACTTGTGGCTAGGGTAAAGAAAAAAGTTGCCTGTCTCAGCTTAGAGTGCAAAGACATTATTTGGGCTTTAAAATGCAATTAGGTCAAATATTATACCTATGTCACTTGAACAGAATTAGTAAGGGTTGTCAAAGTCTAGCAGAGGTCAGAATTTGCCCATCATAAAACAAGCTAAAGCGAAAATGGAAATGTGATACTCTGGCAACTTACCCAGCACTTCTTACGATGAGAAAGATGAAAGCTCCTCCTCTCCCTTGCCATAGTGTTGGCAGGTATTGGGAAAAGGCTCTTAATGTCTCCCAGGAGTTTTTCCACAGTCCAGAGACTTGGACCTGGTTGATGACACAGCCCTGATTGAGTCTGTACAGGGAAGTTGTCAGCCATGGTTGTGAGGCTGTGGTTGAGTCATGCCTATTCAGAAACAGAAAATCAGACCTTACAGCTGTTTTTGGAGAATAACCTCTGTTCTCTTCCAGATACTTTTTTTTGTTGTTGTTTTTTAGTAAAACCCTGAAGAACCAGAAGCCTCGTGTAAAATTAATTTTATTAAGCGTTACTGATGCTCTATAGAGATACTACCAAGACAGCCCAGTGCTGATTTGACCTGCATCTTGTTTCTGTATTAGCTTGTAATTCCTATATCTTCATTCAGTCTGCATGTCATTTCTCAGAGTAATTTCTTTATTGCCCTGAGCTCAGCATCAGGAGTCTGGCAAGCAGACCTTTGATAACAAATAAGTAAACATGATAAGGGAGAAATAGTTTTTCTTTGAGAGCACTTTTTCGATTTGTTCCTGAAAGAGGTTTTTCAGAAAAAGTTAGACATCTAGTAGGATGGTTTAAGTACAGGTTATCCTCCTGCGTGGCAAGGGAATAGGCTAACTGGGGTTGTCTCCAGCCTCGTCTCTTGTGGTAAATGCTCTTGCACGGTTGCTATGGGATCACCATCATCTTACAGCTGAAGGGTAGCTCTCGGTCTGACCTAGAAATAGAGACTCGATTGTGCTGTCTCCTGACCTCCTTCTCCCCAGGAAGTCTCTTGGCTACTAGAGTTCTTTTCCTGCATTTCAGTTTTCCAGTTAACTAACCAGCTAATTTCAGCTAACCAGAACCCTCTGTCGGCACCTTGGACACCTCTGTGTCGGTTTGTTCCAGTCGCCTGCAGAGCCAGAGTGACACCGAACAGGCCCTGCCTTTCCAAAAGTTCGTGGCTCTACACATGAGGTTCGTACCTGGATTTTACTGGTCTTAGTGACCGCTCCTTATCTGAGCCCGTGGTAATGATACGGTAGGGCAGGGAAGTGGTGGAGCAGCCATGAGGAGCTCTGCCAGTTACTGGCCTGCCCGGAAAGACAAGCAGAAATGCTGCTTCTGTCTGGGTCCTTCCTCCGCCGCCGTTGGCAGCAGTACTGCTTTCATCGCTCCGAAACAACACGCTGTCTCTAACACTTCAGGAAGCCCAGAGTAGATGTGTGTTGCAGATGCGGTGTTGTGTGCCTTGCTTTGAGTCTGTGCTGTGTTTTGGCTTAATTTTGCATTCCCTCCCACGCACCTCAGGTATTTGGCAAATTTATCTCGGCTTGTTGAGAGATGGCCTCCCTCATGCAGACGGAAACCTTCTATTTGCATCCAGGTTGGTTTTAATGTGCAGCACATGTGCTCACTTACAAGTGGAATAAACAGGTACCTACTGAGGAGATATTGGCTGCTCAGGTGCAGTCCTATATCTGCTGGGATGTGGAGAAGGGATATTAAAATAGTTTACGAGGTCAGAGCTATAGCGAGCCTTGCACCACCTTTGAGTTACGATATCATTACCT
This sequence comes from Balearica regulorum gibbericeps, assembly GCF_011004875.1. NCBI lineage: Eukaryota > Metazoa > Chordata > Aves > Gruiformes > Gruidae > Balearica > Balearica regulorum. Next base: position 8,773,600 of record NC_046192.1, on the reverse strand, counting down.
GAGCTGCGGGAACCAAGAAATAAAACCTTTTACTGTGAAATATGAGGAGCGCTTATGACTTTGAAGTACAGAGAGGAAGAAAAATGTACACTACATCCTAGTACATTTTTTCTGTTCTATTGCAGTGAGTTTGATTTTTGCTTACGGGTGACACATATAGAATAGATAGGGCATTTGTTAATAATATTTGTGCTGGAGAAATGCTCCTTTTACTGGTTCACTTCTTTTTGGGTCATGCCATGAAAAATATTCCTTTCCAAAAGGAATAAATTATTCAAGCTTATTTAAATAAGCTTGCTATTATTTCTCTACCTGATACTGCACTGTTGCAAGTCCAGTCACTTGTTTTCTTTTACCACATTGTGCTTCCCATCCTTTATGTGAGGAGTTTTTTGTTTGTTTTTTTTCCTGCTGTGGCGTAGAAGGCATTATTGTGTTTAGGCCAAATGAAAAGTTGCACTAAAACATTGATGGAATAGAACAGAGGTTGCTGAAGCAATATTGATTAAGCTGGTTATTCTCAAATAGATGAGAGCAGCTAGCAGTTTACTTCTGTTATGAGAACCACTAGCAGTTTTTCAAAGACTGAAAGCAGTTGATATCTGTATGCTCTATAGGTAGCAATCTATCAAAACGTATTTTGGCAGTTCTTATATTGTCCTTTATAGGTACTTGTCTCATAAGTCAGTTTTGTAGAATAAATAACACTATTGCAATGTTGAGGATCTGCAGAGTGAGAAAGAATTTAAAAGCCATCAACAAGAGAGAAGAACATGTAGGTGTAAAAACTGGAATGAATGTGGGGCATCGGAACAGAAAGATGTGCAGCAGACAGCAGGAGCGGCAGCAAAGACTGTCCCAGGAGAAGCTGAGAGACAGGGCCATGACGAAATGCAGTAACTCAGTATTTAGCAGAGTTAACTTTCAGTTTCTTCAGAAAGTGGATTTTGTGGTCTTGCTGGTCTACTATTATGTCAATAACTTGCATCAAAACTTCCTCAAGTCAGAACATCTGTTGCGGCCAATGGAAAGACTCCCCTTGACTTTAATGTGCTTTGGATCATGCCCAAAATGCAAATAGTTTTTTCTCTCATCCTTTGAAGTCTTTAACATTTCATGGGCTCCCTTATGTTATTGGTAATTTGCACCAGAGGTATTTTGCATGCAAATGAAATTTCGGCAGTAACAACAACTGCATTTGTGAATATGCATGTAAGCGCGCACACGCAAATATCAGTAAAGCGAAATTTACTTTCAGTATGTCAAACTAGAAATTTCTTTGTAATAGTGGGTTGTTCATAGTAACTAGAACTGCAATCAAATGTATTGACAAATACATGTAAAAGATTGTATAAAACTGCCAAAGTATGTTTTGATACATCTATATAGAGCCAATTGATTTTTCTTTTTTGTAGCTTGTGCATGTTAATGCATATTTTCTATATGAAACTAGTATTTGTCGCTAACTTGTTGCGGTACTGTAGATGTCATAAATTTAAATGCTGTAATTGAACCTGAACTCACTATGGATTTATTTACCAGATCAAAGAGTAACTTCAACCTACAACGCTCATTTTGTTTGCTAGTGTAAACTCCTGAGCTTAGTGAAGTGCCAGAGAAAGATTATTCTTTTGAATTATGTGAGTGCTAGCAAATCACAGGGTTTTAGTTTTTAATAAACTGGAAGTGTATTTTTTAGCTGAGAAATCCTACTGATTTTAGTATTAACATTTTAAAGTTTCTTAACTCATGAAGACTATTGTAGTGCTCTCAGGAGTCTGAATGTGTTATTCTGCAATACCAAAGCAATAAAATATGACAAGCTTAGTGACCCTGTTTACCTGATATTAGGACCTCACTTTATCATGTGAGGGGGGTGAAGGTGCTTTGTTCCCTAGTACCTCCCCAGTTAACTCTGAAGAACACTGAGCACTTCTGGGGGCAGCAGACTGGCATCTCAAGTTGTCACCTGCCCTGACCCCTGGGATGCTCTTCCCCATTTAAAAGTCAGTCTTTCATGCTTATCTGTTTAGTTTCATCCTTTTCTGACCCAGCCATTTCTGCCTGAGCTCTCATTCACTGGGCAATCCTGCCGAATCCCAGCAGGTTCAGCTGAAGTCGTGTCCCCTGGGGACTTGTGCCGAGGTCCTTCGGCCGTCCTGCTTCCTCGCTCCCTGGGGCAGCTGGCCCTACCCGCGCGGCGGCTGGCTCGGCTGTACTTCAAGGGCACAGCCATCTGGTGACTGGGAAGAGAAAGGGGAAAAATTATTTGGGTTTCTAATTGCCCTAAGGTATGATTAAGAATGCCTTTCCACAGAAAAAGTCTGCTGAATAGGCTGTTGCAGGAAGGACTTGTCAGTGCCATTGCCTGTTAGGAGATCGTCATGTGTGACTGGAAATGCAAAGAATTAGTCACTTTTTTTGTACCCTAGGCTGTTATGCAAAGCCCTTACTGGGAAGGTCATTGCAACTGGGAGGGAGTAGCAGGAAATAAGGGCTGGGGTCAACAGTGACAGTGCGAGTGGTGAGAAAGGATGTGTCAGAGGAGCGGAGGTGCGGGTGCCGACAGCCTGCACCTGAGCCGCCTCTCCTCCCTCTGGGCCAGCGCCAGGGAGCCCGCCGCCCTGCGAGGTGTTGGCTCGGATCGAGTGGGAGCTGCTGGCTGAGCTTCCCTGTGTCTGTGTGTGTGTGTGTGTGTGTGTAAGAGCAAAAGACGTAATCAAAAACTGAAAGTGGTCTTTTGTAGACTGACATGTGATTGCTCAACTCTTAAAAATCTAAGTCACCAAAAATATTTGTCTGTTGTCAGTGGAAAGCGTTTGAAGGAAAGAAGTGTCTTTCTGGTTATCTGCATTTACTTTGTGGTGATTTAACAGTTTCATTTTGAGAAAGAACGTAAGGGCGAATATATGAGGGAAGGTAATGTTGCAAGCCATATTACGTAGCTGCTGGCTGTACTGGGACAAAATAAGCTGGACAAATTGAGGTACTTAAACCGTTAAGGATAGCAAAGTATTTGACTAACACTCGGTCCTGGTTTGGAAAATACTGAAGGAAGGGGAAAAAAGGAGTGGGACTCTGGACCAGGCTTTGCTAGAAAGTGGATTTGGAAGGGCTATAAAAACATGCCTCTTCCCACGAGGCTGTCCTCAGCCTTGCTGAGTCAACACCTGCAGTCCTAAGGGTAACAAAGGAGGAAGGGGCTGGGTAGGTTTTATGGCCCTGAGAAGCCAATGCCAATGAGCACACATCAGAAGTGTGAGGCTGCCTCATTTAATCCTGGAGCCGTGGGCTCCTTGAGCAACCTCCGACTTCAGAGAGGTTCTGCTCCACTTCCTTCAGTTGCTTGCACCGCAGGGTGGTGTTTAAGCCACGCTGAACTTCCATCCACAGCCCTCCTGCAGGCGTTGCCTAGGGCGCGTCCTCAGGGAGGGCTTCAGGGGAGCGGGAGGGAAGGGTGCAGTGGCATTCATGCAAATCCTCGGCTGCTTTGAGCTCTCCTGCTCAAACCCAAGCTATGGAGGTTTCTGATTCATGGCAATCCATTTGCTTAAACATCCTGCTTGCGTTTTCTGAAGGCAGGTGGTGTCCCAAATTACTATGCAGCATGGACTCTTTCGAGGGCTAACTTCGATATGAGCTGCGTAAGCAATGAATAATAGCTGCTTCGTTCCTGTCAGAGGCTTGGTCCCGTATATTGACAGGGAGTATCTAGTTAATTTTTGAACTTTCTTCCTCCAGCCAAAGTTAAAAGCTGATCCCAAACTATCGATGATATCTGGCACATAAGCTAGGTTGTTAAATCTCAACCCATCAGACTTTGTGGTTTGTGGGTACTGGTCAAGCTGTACTGTGACATTCGAGCATACTTGAACTTCACCTCACAAATGTGCTGTTGTGTTCCTGATTCACTGCTGCCCCCAGAGAGTCAGCAAGTCACCAGGCAGTGCAGGGAGAGCCCGGGTCTGTTCGGGTTAGCGTTCCAAAACAAGTGTGAGATATTGCCCAATTAATATACTCTGCATTACCTAAGACCATGAACAGCCTCTTTTGTGAGGGCCAAAGTTGTCTTTATAAAGAAACGATACAAAGATGTCTGTAAATATGCATGGAATGCATACTGATTATTGTAAACACTAAAAAAGCCTTATCTGGGAGACCAAGGACAGTTGTCTTATTGCATTGAGGCTTACAACATCTTTGAAACTTTTCAGCTGGGTACAAGTCTAGAATGAGAATGATCACCTAAGTCTGAATCACAAGTTGTAAGCAGTATTACTATTGCTACTGCAGAAGGGGAGGTGGAGGGCTGTCCTCCCAGTAATGAGACAGGTTTAAAATGCAGAAACTGGGACTTTACATGCTGATCTTTAACTTTTGTGGTTTGGACGTGGGTGGGTTGGTTGTTTTTTCTTTAAACCGAATGGAAAATATTTAGGTCATCATTCCAGGCTTTTTTCACTGCCGGGAAGGATGTGCTTTGACTCTAAGATGAGCGTGACAGGGCCCATTTAATTGTGTTTAGAGAGTGAGATTTTGATAAAACAACACGTACTGCGCTGATCATGCAGCAAAGGACTGATAGCTGGCCTCTGGCCCATGAAGTGACGCTTACCCTAACCACACTGAGATTTAGTGCAGTTTCTTGTGAGTCTTCTCAGTGCACAGCCCTTGGGTCTGCTTCTCCTGCCTTACAACTTTTGTATCGGTGAAACTGCACTAATGATGAGAATTTCAATTTGCTACTTAAATTTATGTTGATGGCAATGCGAAGAGGCTCAGATCGTGTGTTATTAGACTGGTTTTATGAGAGGAGTGATCAGGCCGTTGAGTCATTACATCTGCTTTACACTTTGGATTTTAATTGCTTTATGGAGCTTGTTAATTTTTGTTTAGTTTACCGGTAGCTTATGAATGATAGTTGTCTCTATCAAAAATTGTCACGAGCTCTTTCGTCACTACTTCTGTACAGTACCATAGTTCTTAGAAACAGGAAGGCGGGTAACAGGAAGGTAACTATTACATTGTAGCTTTAAATATACCATTATGTTTTGTTTTGGCTTGTTTTCTTCTCTCTGTTACTAGGAACAGATATAACACTCAGAACAATGTGAGCAATAATCAGAACTTGTTAAAGATCAACGAATGTGGCAGATAAAACTACCCAGGTGACATACTTGTAATAAAGCCAAATAAGAAGTCATTATCTCCACATTTTTAAATCATTTGTTGAGAAGTATATTACTGTTTATTTAAAGTATCCTTAGTATAAAGCTTCTGGGACTACATGGCTAGAATGTGGTACGCAAGTCCCTCTGTGTGGGGTTTTCCGTAGGCAGCTGTTCTTTGACCTTGCCCTACATGAGGAGTTTTAGACTTTCATTTCTGGATTACCGACCGCTCTCTCTCAGTATCACACGTTCACCTCAGCTTTCTAAAAATGCAGTGGCAAATCAGATTGCATTAACGGAAAATGTCGTGGCCTAGAAAAGAGCTTTTACTGCTGACAGAATGGGCTGATGAAATCTGGGCTGGTAAGGTATGTATGCTATTTTTGACTGTGAAAAGTAGCATTTTCTGAAGGTTTGCTGAATGCAGTAATGTGATTTCATGTTCTTCTTTGTTAGTCATCTCTAGCTGCTGGTGATGGTAATGGGTGTTGTTAATGTTAAACATTTAATCAGCCAAAGTATATGTCTGTCAAAATTTGCAAGGATTGTTATCAGTCCCATATATTTTCTAAAAAGTCAAAAGCAGCTCAGAGAAGGTGAACAAAGATCTGCTAAATCCATTTTAGAAGCCCATGAGTGCAAATGAATGATTATGTGAAAAGAATTCAGTCTTCTCACCAGCTGAAGAGGTGCTTGCAGTAACCATTGGCTTGTACTGTCTTTCTCCAACCTTGGCTGTGACCATTTAATGAGGTCTGATTCAGACTAATTCCCACAATCTGTAGGTTTTACTCCCTGCTGAGGCTGGAATATTTGGATGTCTGTTCAGACATATAGTTTTACTTTTAATTAGCACATCTGATTATATATTTTTTTTTTCTGAAGGCCACAACCTCTGTCCCAATCCGGGCAGGTGAAATTTCACAAGCGCTTTATCATGGCTCATACCTCAAGCATCCGGACACACCTTTCTAATTGTCATTTATATCCGCCTGTCATTGCCTCTGGCATTTGCTGAGTTCACATTTCCATGTGATTTACTACAAAACATTTTGTTTAACAAGTTGCTAACACACACTGACAGGGAAGTCCCCCTCAAGAAGCTGAAATAATGATTGCCTTCATCTTTACTTTCTTGAGGTAGACGCTAAAAAATCAATCTGTTGGTATCAGTGCTTTAGATTTTGCATATGTGAAGAATTCTTGAAACTGGAAAACTCTGACCTTGAATCCGTGAGTGCTTTGAATTGCAAATGCTTTTTGTCATGGGCTCTGTGCGTGGAACAAGGCGGACAAGCTCTGAGGCAGCACGTTTAATCCCCAGATGCAGAATTTTGAGTGCAGTTGGCTTATGAGTCAGCACAGCTCTGCAAATGTTCAGGTAACTATTAAAGTATTTGGATGCTGAGGCTGCTCCTTAACAGCAGTTCTGGGAAACTTTTTAATATACCAGGGCAGCTGCTCTGTCTTCTGGACCTGCCTTCTTCAGCCCCTGTCCATGAGTCCCGTGCGCAGTGGGGCAGGAGCCCTGCCGAGACTCCTGCCCACAGCCTCTCGCCGGGCACAGCCCGAGCAGGGAGACTCCTGTTTTGCCTCCATGGAGCCAGGAGGCCTTCAGCCAGGGGTCTTGATGAGATGGTTTTTAAGGCCATGGAGGAGTCCAGTGTAATTACTCCCATGTGGGGGCAACTTTCCTTCTTTCCTTGCTGCTTTAAGGCAATCTGGGCGGTGGACGTCTAATTAGAATTTGCTCTCCTTTAGTTAAATATTCAGACCCTGTATTCGTCTGAAGCCCTAAAATTACTGTGCAGATGAACAGTTCTGTTTGCGTATTTCAGAATAAAGTCACTAAGCATTTGCAATGTCAAAACCCACTTACTGTTGACAAAGGTGATTCATATGAGTGTTTCAAAAGATTGCTTATGTCCTATGACAAGTTGGGCACAGCCTAAAAAAATAGCTCTAAGTGACACATTGACAAAGTGTAAGCGAATGTATAAGAATAAAATGCAGTGAATAATGATGTCCCCTCTTTCCCTGGTTGGTTGCTGATCTCATGTATTTGGGGCTCTGCCTGGCACAGTGCAAATTTACTGACCCATTAGTGGCTGCTGTTCGGCTGCACCTTCACAAAGGAAAAATACATCTAGAAAATAAACTTGACACATCAGACACGCCATAACTAATTCATTGCAGCCAGCACTTTTCCTCCTGCTCTGCTTAACTGCCTCAAGTTTCAATTATGTACAAATTTTGTGTTTTGGTTCTGTTAGAAAATCCTGGGTTTATTTATTTGAGTATGTATTCTTGATGAATGAATGCAGGCAAGAAAAAGTGTTAAGTAATTGCAAGTAAGGAACATGGAAAACTAATATGCTGACCTGATCTTTAGTTTTTGAAAGAACAAATTCTTCTGTGTTTTTTTGGTAGGCTAATAAAGATTTTGATAATCAAGTGATGAAATGCTTGAAAGCTCAGGCAAACGATGGTCCTTGAAAAACTTCTGGCTGAGGCAACTGAACAAATTCACAGTGAACTCTGTTTTGGTGGTCAAAGGCAGAGTGCAAGTAACCCTTCTGCGGGGCGTGCGCAGGGGAGAAGTCTCTGGTGGCCTTAAATGGCTGCTGGGGCTGCTCTTGAGGATCATCCATCTGTAGTTGTGTGGTGCCTTACTGTATGAAACTTGACAGTCATGGGAACACCGGGAAGGCAGTGAAGTTTTGCAGGGTGGTTTTGTCTAATTCTGGATTAATCCACTAATAATTGGCAAAGAGAGAAAAATGGAAACGTTTCTGTCTCAGGTCTGTTTGGCCGAAGTTTGGAAGTGAAAGTTAGTCTGTGTGAATTTGGGATCTCTTGAAAAGTGGAAGATGTGCTGAAAATAGATGGTCTTGCATATCCGAGTATATTTGTTTAACTGGTGTAAGATCACCTTGTCGACAATATTTTAAAACCTCACTCTCCTAAGCTATCTTAGATGCCATTTTGATGCTGCTGATAGCATTCTGTTAATTGTTGAGGCAAAATTAAGTCTTGATATGGTTTAGTCAGAGTAGATAAAAGTAGTGCTCATAAGAACTGATAAGTTATTGTAGTGGGAAGAGCGCGGGGCAATCGAGGCGGACGCGAGTCACGTGCCAGCTCCAGAGCGTGTGAAGCCTCGATGAGACTTGCCGCCAGGTTTCTTTCCTAGAGTAAATTTTTGTGGCCTGGACTGAAGTCAGCGGTGCTTTTGGCCATTTCTGAATAGCTCCATGGTTACAACAATTAATTTCTTTGTTTATTATCTTGCACTAATTTACGTATCATGTAGATACTTGAATAAATAGCTTTATCGTGTCAGCCACGAGGGCCTCTGAGCCAAAATGGGATGTTATTGTTAGGTTTATTTGCCAATAGTTTTGTCGGAGACGGATGCTTTTCCAGATTAGAAGCAAAATTGTGTTTGTTTTGTCACTTTCTCCTAATTAGCAGCTGTGTGACATCCAGCAGGAATTTGAAAGGAAGCTTTTCTTGTTGTGCGTCACCATTGCTGGGGCAAAGTCTCTGCAGGCTGGGCTGTGTCCTGACCTGTATCCCAGCCCGTAGGCTGTGCCCTCCAGGTACCTGCTCTGCTGGCCAGGGGCGCAGGAGGCTCAGGGTGATGTGGCAAAGCCCTATTGGGGATGGCTCATCAGCTGCCCATGCCAGGGATGGGACTGGCCTCCAGTGATCTGCATAGACAGTGGGATGAAACCTGTCGTTTGCTCACTAGGGCTGGCTAGCATTAACCCAACCACCTGAGAAGGCTTAATTTGCTTTAGCGATTGGGTCAGCTGTGGACTTGTTCCTCCTCGTGCTGCAGTCAGTCTTGTCTTGAAACTGCACTATCATGCCTTGGTTTGTGTGCTTCCTGCAGTGCCCAGAGTGTGAGCCCCATCTCCCACAGGAGCAATAGGCACCTCCACTGGGTAAGCTTTCAGCCAGTGCTGTTTTGCTCCAGTATGGATGGATTCATACTCTGAATGCTTCTCCTGGAGCACCCCAGAGGGCCCCTGCCACCCCTCTCCTAATTCATCATTTCCACAAGCTCACTAGTGTGTCTGCTGAGAGCCTCCCTGGAGTTGCCTTGCAAAGGCTAAGCCAGGGGAGAAGAGACCTATCGCAACTATTTTTGTTCACGCCTAACATCAGTTTCTGCAATTATTTTCCCCAGGATTTTATTTAATTTCATATATTTTTATGTACCTTCTCATACAAAGGGAGACTTTCTGCAGAGCACTTGAAGCAAAGCTTGGCTTAAAGCATTCATTAAATGGCTGCCTCCATAAACAAACCTACTTTCAAATTTTACCAGGTGATATGCGCAGTGCACAACTGGGCCAAATCCTGTACTCGGAGCAGCAGCTGTGTTGTAAATCTGTGGGTTATCCAGACCTCAGAGATGGATGGGCAGAGCTGTTATATACCATACATCAGCTAAGAGGAATTAGTGTGTGATGTCTTGTGAATTCAGGATAGGAGAGGATTTAAAAACTAAGTCTAGTTCAAATTGTAATTCTTCTTATACTGAACTCGCAGCAGCCACTCATAACTGGTGTCTCTCTGGCTATGTTTTTTCTGAACCTCTTGCTTGCTGGGACTGCTAAGACAGGTCCCCCAAACCAGCCTCTGTACATCCAGCGCCTTTCCCTCACTCTGCAGGGAGGTGTGGTGATGGGAAGAGGCACTGAGTGCAGGCTTGGGGGGATACCTGCTCTCCACAGAGCAAGTGCTGATGCACCAGCATGGGGCAAACCATTCTGGGTGCACTTGAGAGGGTCAGTAGTGCAGCCTGGACAGCAAATTTGCTGCTTTCGGACTCCTCCTAGATTGGTGCAGTGCCACTGCTGGCACCTCCTTCAGGATGTCGTGGTGTGCAACTTAACAGGGGTTCTGCTGCACTGGTGTTTTCCTTCGTGACCTAACAGATTGTGCTTCAGTGCTACGAGCAATACGATTCTCCCCAGATAATTCTCTCTCTTTCTTTTATTTATTGGTGATAAAAGACTGTCACAGATAAATAAGCGTGTTCTCACTTGACTTGATAATTTACATGGCATTGCTGAAGGTGATTTATAATTTATACATGGAAAGGATTTGCTGATCTCATTAATAACTTTCCAAATATCTAGATAAACATGCTATCGCTGTGAATCAAGTGAGCTTGAAACAGCCAAGGTATTCACCTGCAAGGGCTTCTGGCACTCCACTCTTTCCCAGACAACAGAAGTTTGACAAAAGAATGTGGGAACTGCCAAAACGCGTTTCTCCTCACAGCCACCCAGATCACCCTAAGGTGGGAGATTTCATCTATTCTTGCTAAATTATTCTTCTTTATTGAAAGGCTTGTTGACAGGAGCAGATTCCCTGCTCTTTGATTTTTAAATAGGGACTGTATTTCACAGCTCTGAGTGCTCAGCCCATGCAGGCATTTCTCTGCATCCTCTCAAACATCCTGCCAAAACCTGTGATGCAAAAGAGCAGGTAAACAATCTCCACAAGCTTCGTCTACCAAGGCTGTAAAAGGAGAGTTGAGACAGCCCTGGATATTCCCTGCTGAGTATGCCGGGTTGTTGCCTTGAGATTTTGTTTCATCAGAAGTAATCACCTCCTCTCTTCTATGGGTGCGTTGTTATCTGGAGATCTCCAAGCGTTCTGTATGTGCTTATTGCTTAATTAAACCTCACAACAGCTTTTAGATGTATCTATTGTGAATTTTATTGCCACTTTGTCAGTGGATAAACTGAGGCAGGGATATTGGAGTTTATGCTCTGGGTGTCTGTGTAGTTACACCCTTGAAATTAGGTGGCCCAAAGGAACAGCCCTGCTTTCTCTTCCACTGCTCCCTGCTTCTTTCTTGCCATTAACTCCTGTGAGAAAGTGGTATCCACATCTGGGAACCTCCCGTGATCCACAGGGAGATGAGCTGGAAGTTACTGAGCAGAAGGTGAGGCCAGACCAGCTAGGAAGGAAATGAATGATTTTTTCCTCTGAATACTGTGATACACACTGTGTGCATGAATGCTAGAGGAAGGTCAGGCAAGCTGTCCCCAGCCTCTGCAACAGAGCCAGGAATTAGACCTGGGTGACTGTCTTGGTCTCCCCTGTAGCCATGAGATCACACCTTGTTGGGAGGCATCAGGCAGTAAGTGAGAACAAATGTAGAAGGATGGCTTCCAGGTGCCTCCCTGCATGTTTGGGGTTGTGTAAGTTAGCCCAATGAGGAGCAAATCTTCAGGCTGATTTTCACATCTAGGATAAAATCGGGGAGGGGGGGAAGGTATCTAGAGAAATCCTGGATGGTCTGAGTCTTCCTTTCCCACTTTCAGAATGCCTTTGGTAGTGAATGCCGTGTTTAAACAAGGGTGCACCTGCACGTGCCCCATGTCCAACACTTCTGAAAAGGTGTGACCTGTGTAGAATAAAGAAACATACAGTTTGAGCAAATTTAAGGAGAAAAGGACAAATAATTGAGCTGTTTTCCTCGTGTTGAAATTAAGCTTTGTGCTAAACTTTGCATTGGTAATGAACTAAAAGTGGTCATGCACTCCAAATAGGAAAGGGCAAAGAAGAGAGAAGCAACTCATCAATGTATGACCCTCTCTAAAATGTCATGGGTAATCAAGTGTGAAGTACTTAATGGATCATGATTTGCATGCCACTATTTTGATTGATGTTCTACTTAGTAGAGGATTGATAGTTTTTTACAGTGATGTTGATGGGAGTCTCTCGGAAGCACCTCCATTTATTTTCTGTAGTGCTGGGGAGAGCCAAAGCAGTGTTTGTTTGAAGCCATTGTGTTCCCAGCATCTTTGTTAAATGGTCAAAAATAGTGCAGAGTTATCTTGCATAGACCCGGATCTCGCCAGAACTGTCTATATTTAGGCATCTTCCAAAAGCTTTGTGTCAAGCAATTCTCTGGGGAGACCAAAATAGTGCATGCTTTTTTTTTTTTTTTTTTTTTTTAAATAATGTCATACAGCCAGTTAGAGAGGATGTGATGATTAAACCATATTAAGGCATCTTGCTATAGCTCTGGAGATATGAGCTTGAACTCTGTCCGGGCTGTTCACAGTTAACCCAAGAATAAAAAAGCCCAGAAAAACACTGTAGTCTTTAGTTTGCTGGGATGACGTGGCTTTATCACAGTCATGATACAAGTTCAAACAGTAGCGGAAAACATTACAGCTATGCTGAGTTCTGCTGCAGAGGGAAATTCCACTTGCACAAAGGAGACAGCATTAAAGGATTTATGCACAGGATCAATCCACAAATTCTTGACAATAGACAATTCGTTAAAGAGTATTAAGTAATAATTATTTCAGCCAACTTGCAAGGTCTCATTAGCACGTGTAAAACACAAGCACTTTTAAAATAACATGTTAGATGCTCTTCAATACCTTACGGGTACACTCTTTTTCTAAGTCCAAGGCGCTCAGCTGATGCCAGCTGATGCTTGTGTTTGGAGCAAACAGACATTTTGAACAATAATGTGGAAGCTACGTGTTAGGCCTTTCCACGCCGCTACCGTGCTCTATCACAGACTTTGTCTAACTTTGGAAGTTTAATTGCCTTTTTACAGAGCTGTTAAGATGTAGGAGATGAGAGATAATCCCAGGCTGGCTGGACAGTGCTTTGAGATACGTATCTCTGTTCCCATCAGTGCTTTTACATGACTGGGGAGAGAAGCTTGTAAGCAGGTCTCCTGACAAGAGGATTAGGGCTTGTTAATGCGGAGATTCAGGCTGATTAATCAGCTTTCACTGGAGTATATTGTAAAACTTTAGTAGTGATTTTTTTTTCTGTAAAATTTACTTGCTTAAAGAACAAAAATAATTATTTTTCTTTTTTTAAATTTTAAAACCCCTTAACTTCCTAGGTTTGCTTAAAAATCTGTGAGTTTTGTGATTATCTTTGTGCTGCCTCTGTTCAAGGGAAACCATCAACTTGTTTTTCTAATTGGGTAATTATTTGAAACTGATTAGTTGACTCATCTCTTAAATCTCACAGCTTGTATAAAGGTGATTAAACTTTCAAAGTTAGATGAAGTCTGTGATCGAGCACAGTGACAGCTTGAGCACTCTGGAATGGAGAACATCCGAACACTTGACTCAGGCAGTAATATTTTAAAGATCCTCTTAGCACTTGCACAAGTGCACTAGCAGTGTTAGTACTCTCTGCACCGAGAAAGGACACAGCCGCTCAATTGTTCTTTCTGAGAGCAATTTTTTTTTTTCTTTATCGTACCAGGGCATCTGTTTATTGTTTAAATATTTAAAAAAACCCCAAAAATGCAAACCCTTGAGGTGCCAAGTCCCCAGTTCAGCAGTACATCCCTCTTCATTAAAGCACTTAAATGTGAAGCTATGCGTGCTTTTAATACTCTGCTGAATTGGATCCTACAGCTGCCTGGAAAGGAAGGGACACCTCCCGGAGACATCGCAGGGACAAACAGTCCTTTCCATTTCCCGCTGGTGCAGTGCCGGCCTCTTCACTTGCTATTGCCAGTCCTAGCAAATATCTTCCTGTAGAGAGCAGAGCAGATTGGGATTTTCATTCCTCGTGGAAAGTGCTGACTTCTCACTGAGAAAGGGGTTTTCGTGGTCGATTCTTTTCAGTCAGGAATTGTTTCACCCAGACCCTGAATTTTTAGCTTTCTAATTTTTGTTTTAATTTCAGACAAAAATCCAATGCAGCAATATTCTGTCCAGGGGCTGGTTTTCCTTTTACGATGTCTTGATGAGACTTTTCAGCTGACCCTCCTAGCAGGGGGCAGGATGCAGCGTATGCAGGCAGTGTTGACAGTGCTAATGCAAGATCAGGGCACTGTCAAAGATCGGGTGCAGTCGTGATGTGGAAAATGTCAAACTTACCCCCAATTATTCCCCCCCCCCAATACCACGGCTATAGCAAAGATGGGTTTTGCATATATAAGCTGTTAATTCATAGAAATATGATATTTTCAAGTTTCTGTATTTTTTGAGAGGTTTTTTTTTTTAGCAGTTGTGATCTATCAGTTGTGTAGCAAAGTTCAGAATAATTCTTAATAGTTTTTAAGAATAAAAGCTAATTTTTCATTTTTGGGCTTTTCTATGTATGTGCCTATTGAACTTATTTAACATATGGATTGTATATTTATTTAATTTTTTCTTTAATACTTTTGACTGTCTAGTTTCCTTAGAAAAGGGTGACTGATAAAGTAGGTTTCAGCTATTAAAATGATTGGGTTATAGCATAATTATATTTCTTTTGTATGAGATACAAGTTGGTTTGAAAAGTTTCTGTAGAAGACAAGCACAGCATTTCTGGGTAACACCCAGCAGAACTGGTACTGCTTAGGAGTGGGACTCCAAAGATGCAAACTCTGTCCCTACGGAGAGGATCTGGAAGTATAACGATGCCAGCAGGTCTGTGCCCGCATTATGTGGTGTCCAAGTGTGGGGCTGCACGGTAAAAATATCTGGCAATTGGCTCTGAAGGCTGTACCAAGAAAAATGATACCTGGTCAGACAAGGCCTCCTTGGCTGGGATTAATAGGCCATTCTGGTTGTTGTATCGTACACCTGGTGGCTTTGTGCCTGTAGCTCTCTCTTGAACAGATTGCTGTATAAGATGTCCTGTCCCGTTGTGCTTGTGACCTTTGCCGAGCTAGCGACTTCTTAATTTCTCCTGTTATATTTCACTGGACTTCATGTATATTAAGAAAAACTAAAGCCCTGGTGTTCGGGAGAGCAGATTTTGGCTTGTTCAGGAATTTGCTTGTGAGGAGGGCGGTGAAGAAGCCCACGTGTGGGCCTCATCCCTTTCCCTCCTGGGGATTCAAGAGGAGACCTTGGATGGTGATCGTGATTCGTTTCCACATCAGAGATCTCTTAGCTTCTTGCTCCTCACTGCTTTTAACTTCTGAAACTGAAATAGGCAGTTGAATTTCTTGTCTCCTAGGAGCCAAAATATAAAAATAAAAACCTGGCCACCTGTCAATGAGGTGATCATCACCTCACCATGGATGCACACCAGGCAGTTAGAGTACTGCTGTGACTACCTACAGCCACTGCCTTGGGATGCTGCCTCCTCTTCCTCATCCTGCTGTCTGCAGCTGAGCCTTTCCTGATGGCCAGAAGGGCAGCCACAGTCATCTGCAGTAGAGCTACCATCGTTTGGTCTGGAATGGCTGAGTCTTCCCGCAGTGGCTGCTGTAGGTGCTCGGGCGGGTGCAGGTGGCTGATGGAGAGTCGCCTCTGCGGTGCTGTGCAGCTGGAGACCACGTGCCTGGTGTCTGTCTGTCTTCTAAGGTTTAGAATTACTGCACTGGGAAAAACCCAGCCAGATAAGGTCTCTGTTGGAGGATGTGGACTTTGGCCTTGCAAGGGTCATGCACAGCGTGGGTTGGAAGGGAACAACCCGGTGCACGGCTGCACAGCTGCCACCTCCGGCAGCACGAGCCCAGCTGGGGTGGGTGGCCTTGTCTCCAGGCAGCCCCCGGGGATCCTGCGCTCTCCTGGGGCTGGGTGCCTGTCGCCCTCTCCTCTCACCGTGTTGGGTGCCTGGGGAACGGAGGAAGGTGAGCCTCTCGGCAGCTCAGCGGAAGCTGCCTGGTGCGCAGGGCTGTCTGAGGCAGTGGGGGAGAGGGGGCTGCGCTCTGTTTGCAGCTTGCTCTAGGAGGGACGTGAGTGCGCGGTGAGCAGCAGCATGGTCACATCACCTGCAGCGACTGGCTGCCAGACCTCCAGTCCCCGCTGTAGGAACTGTCGGAGGAAGCCTGGTACAGCCCCGCAGAGGAGTTTGCCTGTGGGCTGTCCAAAGCGGCTGTGCTTTCCTCCTCTCCTGCCAGGGCTGCAGCTTTCCTGTCATCGCAGTGTCAGTCCCTGGCGTTTAGAAAAAATCAAACCACAGCACAAGCTGCAGATTGTAGCCAAGGTTGCTACATTAGGGAAAAAAGTAACCAAAGATATTTTATTTTTTAAGGTTGTTCAGATTGGCTGTGTGGAAAAGCTTCTCTGCTCAGTGTATGCTGTGGCTTTGCGCAGGAGGGCTGCGGGTGTGCCTGCAAGTGTACCCGCGTGCACAGTTTCAGTGGCTTAAACAGGGTTTGGATTTCATGTCATAGTATGTTTGTGCTCAAAGATCCCTTTATTTCTGTTTTGAACTTCCCAGGTTTGTACCCAATCATGGAGTAAAAGTGCTCTGAAGTCAAACGGTCTAGGCTTTTTCTCAGTGGGGTTGTGTTTGTGTTTCCTCATGTCATTCATGCAACAGCAATATATGTTTAGCGTGTGGAAATACTGTTTTTTCTTATCAGAGATATGAGTTAAACATGGGGAACTCCTTTTAATTTGTAGCAACTGTACAGTCATTATTGCAAGAGGCAAAGAGCTTACAATGTGGACACCAAAAGGAATGTGACATTATTTGGAAACAGCATTTGGTACATCGCATCAAATTCTACAACTTGACTTTTGAGAAAGGCTCAAAAGAAAGCTTTTGCTTTTTCTTTTTTTCCCCCCTTTCTCCTGGCTTCTAAGAATCCTTATTTATCATCCTCAGGGGCATTACAGTGAGTAATTAGATTGGACCAGGAGAACGACTTAATTTTACAAGAAACTCATTAATTCATCCTATTTAAAATCTTCTCATTTCACCCAAAACCCAATTATGCTTGTAGTGGCAATGATCTGGAAAGGCATTGTCTCGTAGGTATTAGGGGGGCCACTGGGACTCCTGTGGTATTCGTGTTGGGGAGACAAGGGTGACTCCCTTTCTTTGACTTTTAGGTCAAAAGAACTAGTTGCTGGGACAGCTTGACAATTAGAAAACCCTGATGAGCATTTGGAAGTAAAACAGCTGTACAATAACGGAGGGGTTCATGGTGCGGGGCAGAAAGCTCATCAAAAGAGACTATCCAAACAATTGAGTTCTATAATTAACACACAAAAATCTGTTCAGAAATGGTAATAACAGTAAGAGAGCGCTGAGGAGATGCTGCCTACTTATGTGGCAGATGTGGTTTTGTTACAATCCGAGAGAGAAAATCCATCCTCTTAAAGAATAAGAACAACATTAGAGGGGAAAAATAAAAGTAACTTTTTGTTCCTAAGGGAGCAGTTAAAACATAAGCTTAAAATATTGCCAGATAGGGAAGAGCTGTAGAAAAACTAGCCAGGCTGAAAGACATGAAATATGCTATCAAAGTGTTTTTTCAAGTCTTTAAACACAAATTTCTTTTCTCACTGAAATTTATAAGCCTGATACTGAAATATCTTTTCTTAAATTATTTGCGTTGTCCTTCATTTCACCAAGAATACTATTTTAGGGCTTGTAATTAAAGTTGGCTACAATCATTGACTTCGTTTCCCCTCTTCTGTTGTGTGTGGAGGGAGATTGCATTCAAAATTGCATCTCAAGGAATTTTGAAATTTTCCTGAGTGTGTAGCTGATTTATTTTTCTGCTTCAAAAAATGGAAACTATTAAATGCGTAGTTTCTGAAATTTCATCTAAGTCCACAAATTTTTAGCTACATTATTCACTTGCCTGTGATAATAAATGTTGTCAGTGTTGCGCTGGTCCCTTTTGGGAAGGAGAGGTGCAGCGGGAGCGTGGCTTGTGTTCAGTTGCCGATCCTGTCCTGGTTGAGGGCCCTCTCCTTGCAGAACTCAGTTGTAGATCGTGGCCTTTAGCACAGGGATCTGCAGGGTGACAGCTCTGCAGTCTGGTGTTCCCGTGCCTGTTCCACACCTCCCCTCCACAGTCCCTTTTGGTGCTGCTGCAAGTCAGCACTTCAGAACATCTATGTCAAATTTTCTTCTAATATAAGTTCATTGACTTAACTAGATTTACTTGAGCAAAACCATGTTTCTGTGCTTGTTTATTCACCCCATTCTCTTTAATAGCATCTGGAAATCAGTGTTTTTCTCGGTTGCGAGTTCTCTTCAGCAGAGGCTGAGGCAGCAGGTAGAAACTCTTCCATCTGGCCTTGGTCCCTGGTTGCCAGGGCTGCTGCCGGAGCTCCTGCCCAGCGGTGCCAGCTCAGGGCTGGCTTACTCTGACCTTCCCTGGCCCGTCATCTTCTCAGAGCTCAGCCAGCCCTGCCTGGCTCCAGGGTCTCTTCCCTCCCCGGTTCAGAGTCCTGCTTAGCTGTCTGGTGGGTGAAGAGCAGAGCCCTGCATCCATGGCACTACCAAAGCCTCTACGTGGAGCTCACTGAGATTTTTTTTTTAAGATACGCACTGCATTTTTAATGATGTAGGAACTTGTCAGCAAAGAGATTGGGATTGTTTCTTTATCCAAACCTTTGCAAGACACTACACTTTTTTTTTAAGAACTATTAAGCATTTCAAGCCTTTTCCAAACTATGATGGAAAAACTCATTGCCATTTCAACAAGGGCAGAGGAGTAATTTAAGAGCAAGCACTGGGGGATTTTTTTTAACAACTTTAAATTTGCAAGAGCAATTTTTTAAAAGATTCCTCCCTCATCAGAAAAAGACATTGCTTATTTAAAAAGTTAAAAACAATTTAATACATATATTTTTTTGTAGCTGTGACTAAAAAGAATGTGACCAGAACCCCATCCACCAGGCTTTAAATTCTGAAATTGCTGGCTGAAATTTTCTAATAGAAAATTCAGCATTTGGAGAGACCAAGCAGGCAGACTTCCCAGCCCACACATGTATTCTTGTTTTATTTTTTTTTCTTGAGAAAGCCATGAGTCTGAAAATCAGGTTTTAATGAGAAAATGGAGTTTGAAAAACAGCTTGAGAAAATTTAGTGATTTGACTGAAGCTCCATAATTCTTCAGAGCAGTTTTTGTGGTTTTAATGTGTATCACTCTGGTAAATTTAAAAAAAAAAAAAAAAAAAAACACAACAAAACAACCCCCCATATAGTAATGACCAGCAAGGTTGGACAAATCCTGCCTCACTTTAAAAGAAATAGAAACCAAGTAGATTTCACCATTAGAACTCAAAGATATCAGCATAATTATTTCAACCTGTTGTTCATTTAAAATCAATGTGATTTGTTCTGAGGAAAAACTGTGAGCTTTTTCATGCTGAAAATATTTTTGTTTGAGAATTTTCCTTGGCTCTAGTGCAGATGATTGTAACCTTGTTATGCTTGTGGGTGATCTGAATGCGAGAAGAGATTTTTCTTTTTTTTTTCCTTAAAAAAAAAAAAGAAAACCTAACAGAAAGAACTAATTAAGGCAAAGCTAAGGAATTGAATTCAAAGTTTGCATTGCACATGTGAACTAATCTTTTTACAATGGTATCTTTCGAAAGCTGTGTAAGAACCTCATTCATGCCAGGTCTCACCCAGCAAATCCTTCCTAGAAAAGCAGCCACATGAAGATTTGTCATGAGCATGCAATAAAGACTTTCAGGGAACAGGTTCTGTACAGGCTTTTTGTTTGCCTACTAAATCATTAACCTTCAAAAAAAGCCCATCCGTAGCCTTAACAGGCACTGGTTGTAATAGGTGTGTCAGCGGTACTTCATGCTAAGAACGGCTTTTACAGGATTAGATTTGAGTTTTTAAGTGATGGTACCACGGAGCTCTTAGGGGCAAAGAACTGCTGGTTGAATGCCACACGTTCTCTTATGCCCTTTTCTGCCACGTGCTGAAATGTGGTGAATCTCTGAGCACGTTAAATGAAGAAAACTAATGTGGTCAGGAGTAGGTGATTTTTGAAGCAAAATGGCTGTGTGTGCTTTAGGAGCAGCCACTGTGTTTGTTTGAAGAGCTTTCTTCAGGTCTTGAAATATTAATGATCTTGGCTTAATATAGTAGAAAACAAAATACAGTGCATGAAACGAGGGGGAAAAAATCCTTGACTGTTGACCTTGCGGTACCCACTGCATCCATCTATTCCCTTTCAAACCATTGAGTCTGAAAAGACAGTGAGGAGGGGGAATGGTCTCCAAAATCTTTACCTGTGACATTTTCTTGCCTTTCCAACAGCATGTTATAGCCCGAGCAGGATCTACAGCCTTGTGCTAGATTGTTTATCATCTAGGTGTTTTAATACTCAGAAGATGCTAAAGGCAGCTCTTCATTTAATAATTTCTGTGAATGATGAAGTTCACATTAACAGTAATGTTAGTTCACATGTTTTATTTTAAAAACCTTGAATATTAGAAAGAATTTTATGGATAAGAGCAGTCAGCCTGCTGTCTCCTCTTGTATTCTGTTTTTCCATGCCTTGTCTTTATATATGGCAGCAAGATTCTGCCTGTTGTTGTCTGTCCTGGTCATATACAGGCTTAGGTGTATTTCTGATCTGAGCTGTGACAGTGAAAACCAGGAATAATCTCAGATCAGCATCTACCACTTGACTGCTGCTGTTGTTAAACCAGGCACAAGAGCACATGTAGTGATAGTACAACTCACGAGATATTGCAAATCATATAAAAAAATGAAAGGTAATTTTCCATGGGTTGTTTTTTTCTCTCTTTTTTTTTTTTTTTCTGGGCAATTCACATCACTAGCAGAATAAGCTGTTTTACATGAGTTGCCTTTGTGTACTGTGACTGCCTTGCTGATAGACCATACCCAGTGGGCTTGTATTTGTGTTCAGGGACTAATTGTCTCTGATGTGGGGAGGCTGGGTTTGACCCCCGTGATTCTTCCTGCCAAAGCTGCGGTTTCTGATTTTAATTGAAACCCCAAGGCTGTTTGAAGCATGGCCAAAAAGCACCTTGCAAGTTGAACCTTATCTAATAACATGATGCATGTAAACTCTGGAAGCATAAATCTTAGTCACTTGAGCAATGTAGTTTTGTAAGATCCTCTGGTCCAGCGACAGCCACAGCGAGCGAAAGCGGACCGATCTCCCAGTGCTCTTATGGATGGTGCATGGCACCTCGTAAAGATAGGACTCGTTAAGGAAATTCCATAAATTGAATTTGGGTAATAAGAGTGAAGTTACTTGCTGTTTCATAGACATGTTACTAAAATCCCTCTCTGTCTCCCTTTGGAGGGCTTCATAAGAGAAAGAGGGAAAGGAGGAGGGGGACTAAGAGAAAAGAGAAAGAGAAAGAGTGAGCCCCAGCTGTGTGGGTGCCTGCGCCCCGTGTACTGGAGCCTGTGCAGAGCATGAGAACCCTAAAGGTAGCGTAGGTGATAAATGACGAGATGTGAGAGTGAGTCACGCAGTAAATACTGGGAACAACCTTTCCTTTTTATGCGCTCGGGTGCCTGGGTATTTTCTCTGTTCTCTGTAGTGCTGAAAGCCAGTGGTGATGGTGGGCTTTTATCTTTAGCCGAGGGAGAAATTTCTAGGATGACATACCTGTTAGCCACCATTAAAATGTGTTGTTAATGATGCTAATGAGTTTTTTCCAAGTGGTGTAAAAGTAGCCATTCGTGTAAGCATTGCATTTATGAAGATGATGTCACCGAAAGCCTGGCAACTGCACGTGGGACCTGGTGGCAGCTATCTCCTGGCTTCGAGCTGGGGAGAGCATTGCTGATTTCCTCCCTTGGCGAGAAAGAGCCAAATGAATTCTGCCTTGCCAGGAGGGAGACGTGCCATTTCCGGGCATGTTAGGCTGAGGGCCTTGCTGCCAATCACAGTGGGTTCCTGTCCCACTCCCTCTTAAAAATTGGCAGTGTCTGACTGTCAGCTGCCATTCCTTAAGTGGTCATGGAATAAACCAATTGCACCCCTTTTGTCATGCTCTGTGTGTGTGTGAATGCAGGTGGACGTGGGTTAAGCAACATGCAACTCCACAGTAAGCACAAAGAGGCAGCTGATTTTCTGGCAGTGTCAATAGAAAAGCATAATTTATTTTTTTTTTTTACCATCTCCAAGCCAGCTTTTAAAATGGCTCTTGTTGGAATTAGAAATCAGTATCCCCTGACTCATTAAGAGCATGATGATTGTTAATTCTTCACCTGGGGCTAAAAGGACATCATTAGATCTCTTTGAAATGTCTCCTGCCTCAATTGTGAATAAGTAAGCCAGCAATTTATGATCACAGCCTGGGCAAGTAACACTCTCCCTTCCTGTTCCTCCGTCTAGCTTGCAAAATCGGATACTACAAGGCTCTCTCGACAGATGTGGCTTGCGCCAAATGCCCGCCTCACAGCTACTCCATCTGGGAAGGCTCTACCTCCTGCACCTGCGATCGGGGTTTTTTCCGAGCTGAAAATGATGCTGCCTCCATGCCCTGCACTCGTAAGTTGGTCTTTGAACAGTCTCTTCCCCTTTTATCATCCATTTCTTCTCCTGTCTTTCTTTTGCTGTGTATGCAGGAAGTACTGCCCGGAGATCTGTGTCTCTAAGAAGTGTCCCGCTTCTAAGAGCAGCATTCAGTAGCTCTTAAGCCCTTTGCAGATGCCGTTTGTGTTTTGGTTCACATTTCTGGGAGAGAAAGTGTTAGTTCTCAGCCCTGAATTCCTAACAGTGACATGGTTCCATTGACCCTTGAGAGCTTACAGTCTAACCAAATCAGGAGACTGGGAGGAGACAAAGCCACAAAAGAGGAGTGACTCGCACACCTCAGTAAAAGAGTTGGAAATTAGAGTAATCAAAGTTCCAGTCTGAGGACCTGTCCAGTAGATCACATCACCTTTCATCTCTTTAAATATTGATATTTGTAGGAATTGTGAAAGCTTTTTTTGTAATTGTATGAGCTACAGTAAATAGGTAATATTTATAATCTCATTATATATGTAATTTGCTCAAAATATAGCTGGTGATCCTTAGGAATATAAAACTGTTCCTCTCAAAGGGGTGGTAATAATAAATCTTAAATCTTAATGAAACACACAAGCAAAGTATGGTTTATTTTAGCCTTTATAGGTAAATACATCATGTACAGCAAATGGAATTTGCTTTAGTTCCACCAAAATGCCTTCAGCAGGGAGAGCGAGAGGCGTAGAGCCCTGAGCACACCCACGGGGTTGCTGGAACAACGCCTTGTCCTATGTGTTGGTTAACGGCTCGTGCAGCTGAAGACCTGGGATTCCAGGCATGCCCTGGCATTAAATCGTGATCATCTAGTTCTTCAGTTTTCGCTTCTCTAGGAACAGAGCAGTTTGAAACAATAAGTGAAAGGGCTGTATTTTACCAGGGGATAGCCATGTGTGGCTTTCCTTCAAAGCTATTGGAAATGCTTCCAGATTTCTGGAGTTCAGCTGTATATTTATGTAGAGAGAGAGAGAGTGTGTGTGTCTGTGAGTGAGGGAAGGCTGAGATACTTCTTTTGTAACATTTTAATATATTCCAAATTCATTTAGGAGAGATGACTCACATTTATTTAAATCTTAATTTCTCCCTTACAAGGCAGAAACAAAGTATTGTCCATAACTAAGCCAGCACTCATCCTTTCCCCACACCCCCTTGATTCCAGCTCTTCTTCAGTGATCTCCTCCTTTTCAGCTGTGAGTTTTGCTGGGTGGTGGTGAAGCAGGCCTGGGCATAGCCAGCAGCAGCTGCTTTTGCTTAGTAGGAGAGCTGGAGGTCCATATATCCCTTGCTAAGTGTCGACTGGGGATGGAGGTCTAACTGTGTTGTGAAAACTTGCTGAAGTGGGTAGGAACATGCTTTTTATAATATAATTTACACTAGGAGAGATAAAGCTTGACCATTTTGATAGGGAAAATGTCTTTTTGCAACAATAAAAATATTATTCAGAAAGTACACCCTAAATAACATTCTAGCAGCAAAAGTTTCTCATAAAGCCCTGGTCCTTGCAAGTGATATCCTGACCAAATTGAAATCAAATTAATAATCAACTAGTTGAATTTAAATAGGCATGTGCAGTAAGTGAAGTATGAGGAGAGAGCAAAACACTTCCAGATGCAGGAATTGTGAGCAAATGATATGTATGTTTTCTTGTATTGCAAAATGTACCCCTGCAAGCTTAGCCCTTTTTTGTCAAGTCTTGGACCTCATTCTGGCACCCTTCCCCATTCCTCTCTTCAGAGGTCAGTCGAAGTTGAAGTCCCTGATCTTGGTCTTTTGCCCTGAAAATATGAAGAGGAAAGAAGAGAAGGCAAGGGCCATGGTGCTGGCCTCGGTCATCATCTCTGTGGCAGTCTAGGAGGATTCAGCATGCAGAGGCAAGCCAACACCACAGCCCCACAGACACCTGGTCTTGGAAAACAGGCCTGTCTTTGGAGGTCCCGTTTCATGGCTTTGAATTTTCCTGTAGCTTAAGGGCTGCTTTTTCTGTGATCCAAGGTGAGGGAAGTCAAAGAGGTTATTTCTGAGCTTGCTTGTGGGGCAGCTTTGCTGTGCTCACTAATATCACTCACTGCTGCGCTTGCTAATATTCCCTCTTTGAGGTCTGCCTTAGCAGCATTTGAACGTTGCTACGATGGTGGTACCTGCACACACAAAATGCAGCCTCATGTGTGTGGTGTACCTCTGTGTTGTGCAAGGGGCTCCTGGGGGGCTGTTTGTTTGCCATGCCCCCCACACTTAATGGCCTTCTGCCCGTGCACTTGAGGCAAGTGACAGCGTTTAGAGGGTCTCTGCTGAAGGAAGCCCCTCCAGAAGAAGCTCCCTGTTTGTCTGCCTTTCCTGACAAGATGTGGAGACAGAAGGGAGTGTAAACATCAAAGGTTCTTTCAGACGGATTCAGACTCTAATCAGTTCTTACCAGTTGGTTAAACCAGGTGACAAACCCAATTCCCTTGTGCTGACAGCCATAATAATCAGGCACCTTCTTTGTTCATTATGCTCTCTTTAACCCTGGTATTCTCATTCAGCCCTGCATTTAGTAATCGCTCAGTGTGACGGCGCACTAATGAAGAAATAAAACACAGTATCTGAGATCCATTCTTCTAGCAAAAAGATAGACTCTGCTCCACTGGCTTGTAAAATCAGGTTTCTGTTCACTTGGAGAACTATTAGACCAGGTGAATAAAAGTAACATTGGGTAATTTGGAGAGAACACCTGGAATGGACTGTGGATTGATCCTTTCTTTATTATTTCTAAACACTTTTTAAGATGAAGAACTTCGGTCTTCTTAGGATGTGTTTTTGTAAAGCTTTGACCCTTGGCTATTGATTTCCTTTAGTAATAAACTGGCTGGCCTCGTCACTTATCTCGCCTTCTAGGTTGGGGGAGGAAGACCGTTATGACTTTCCATTAGTGTGATTGTGCTAGTGGATGAAAGGGAATTGGAGAATTCCCCTTCCTTTTTCTTTCTTGCAATTCCCATGGTAAGTAATAAAAGCAACACCTACTTCCTGATGCAGTGGTCAGGAGAGGGGCTCCAGAGTTTTCTCATTCCATAATGCCGGTTGGACATATCCATCCGTTGTTGAGTTGTAGAAACTGTGCCTAACCTTCAGGTAAGCCAGGCATCCAATCTAAACAAATAACTCAAACTCTGGTTTTAGTATTCTGTTCTATTTTAGCTCTGCTAGAGTAGTTATGTCTGGCTTAAACCTTGTACAAGTAAGAGAAGAATGTGGCAGGATGTGAGCGTAGGAGATGGTGGAGTGGGCTATGTCAGAAGGCCAGGCATAGACACCCTGACATACACGTGTTAACCGATGCATCTTTCCCTCAAGCCTGCCTCATGGGGATAATCATCAATGTGTCTGTCACCACCGAGGAGCAGAGCTGCTCTGGATCCACTGCTTTGACCTAACTCATGAATTTAGACTTTCAACTCTGAAGCACAGTGGGCTTGTCAACTGTGTGCTTGGGCATGGAGATGGTATGATTGACCTGTATGCTTGAGCACAAGCTGTGGAAAACAGGGATGCCTTTCCCTTTTGGAAGCATTGCAAAAATAACATTAAGGCAACTATTCAAACCTTCATTATATTTCAGCATTTGCTGAGAGGATGGACCTTTCTAAGGTTAGCAATCTAATGGAGAATAAATTGCCTTACCAACACACAAATCCATGAGGCTGGAAAACAATCCAATCTCACTCATGGTCATCATCCCTGAATTTCCTTCTCCGTAAGGAGATATTCTGTGAATCGCTGCCTGGCGTGGGCAGGTGCAATTCCCACCCAAGTTAATGGGCGTTGGTTGGTCCCGCGTCCCCACCGTTAATGAGTCGGGTTCTCTAACTGTTTCTTAACAAACAATGCTCACATTATGAGTGAGAACAGGACGGTTTTGTATTGTTTATATTGTCTGTTCGATTCAGATTATTAATGATTTTTAATTGGGAGCCCTTTACAAAAGAGAGATTACCAGCATAGACTGTCCAGCTTGAAATCTGCCTCAGTAAATGACCCTGAATAATTTAGACCGTTGTGCCACCCAAACAGTGACTGATTGATTGATATTTTGGCGTGGCCTGAAATATTTCTGAAATGGTTGCATTTAAGACAGTTTATACCAGAGAAGCTTAGAGATAATGAGAGCAAATTTAGTGAGATGCAAGAGAAAAGTGCCTGCTGTAAAAGGGCTTTCTCCAGTTTAGGTTATCAAGAAATCGAAGAGCCTGACTTCAAAGAGCAAACGTCACTTACTTGTCTTTACATTCGCCTCTTCTAATTGAATTTAGTGCATTGCTGTATTTCCTCCAGAAAGTATATTGTTTTTAAATTACCATTTCAGTGCTATTACTCAAGGCTTCTGCTCCTAATGCTTTCTGACAGTTATCAGCATAATGAACCATAATGAAATGATGAGCAATCTACAGTGGAAACTCAATGTGGATTCCACTAGAGCTGTGTGACTGTGTTGTTAAAATTCGAACGCACATTAAAATAACACTGTCCTTATTTGTTTCCAAGGTCAAGGCTTCAAAAAAGGTCTCAAAGGCCTAAACACTTCAATTTTGTAAATGTTATGGTCTAATATATGCCCTCAGTGCAATCTTGTGTTGCATTTAATATATCTCAGAGATAAATATTTGACCTGCATTTTCAAAAAAAGAGTGAATTTACCTACCTAATAACTGTGCTTGCAAATGAGTCATTACACAGGAGCTGATTATTTGAGCATATGTTTATTATGATTGCTTAGACTTCTAAATAAACAAATGTGTTCTTTTTCCTTCAACTTAACTTGTGCCTCTTTAAGTTTCCAGACAGACGCCGATTATCACTGTTCTAGCTTTTAGAAGAATAAGAAGGTAGGGTACAATGTGCGGTCATGCTGGCTAGTATGTTGTAGGCAGCTTTGCACTGGCTTTGCCATGCTTCCTTCCCAGGGCTTGCACACTTGTTCTGGCACTACTTCAGTCTAACCCCTGCTGTTGGAGCCCCTTCTCTAGAATATGAAGTATACGCCAATACAGCCTCTAATCTTGAGAAGTTAAATTTATGACATAATTCTTCCACATCTTTATATATGTTCTTACCTTAAGTAAATTATTTTGTTCTTAAGACATCATATGAGGTTGTTCATTATGTAAACAGTATGTCCAAATGCCTTTTAAGGTGCAGTCTGGCACTTGCAAGAGCAGAGGTAACAGTGGGTAGTCAGTATGGGGAGAATGATTTTTCTTCTCTACACAGGCTGGGAAAATAGACCATCCACTGCTGCATCACTGCTGGAGCGAGAGAAAGGGCTTGTGAGTGATGGGAATCTCAAAGGAGAAGGCTGTCTGACCTCGTCTGTGGTGACGGGCTGAAGGAATTGAGAAAATGTTGAATAAGAAGGGGAGTGGTTATGGCTGGAAGAGACGGGAGTAATTTGACAATGTGTTTATAATCAGTAGACTTAAAATCATCACTCCTTTAAATACAGCAACTGTTTACTAGCTGTCTTCTGATTTTCTGGCCAGAACCTTAAATTAACAGAGACATTTACTCAATTAAGTGGGGACTTTGATTTGGTTAGTCAGGACACAGTTCTGTAGAGTTGTTGAAGTAAATTAGAGGGCTAACAGAATAAGAAATTCAGCAGTTGGGCAAATGACAGAAAACCTTATTTTTCTGGGTGGATGTCAGGATGTCTTTCCTGTCAGACTGTCAGATAACTTTCTGGTATCCGCAGTGGAATTCTTCTTTTTATCTCAAAAGAGTAAGTGAACACAGGTGATATTGTCTGCAGCACAGCGTATTAGAGTAGATGCGATAACATGTCTTAGCATACCTGGCAATGCAAAATGTTCTTATGTGGTGGTTTTTGGAAGAGAAATCCAGAGCCCATGGGTGGCACCTGCAAACATCAGTTTTCCCACACCTCTGCCATTGGTAACTGGACCTCTTCACTTAACTCCCTTAGCCTGGAGAGAAGAGGAAATACTGATTGGATTGTTCTCCAGGTGAAAGGAACAAAGCCTATTGTGAACTGGTGACCAGGGTTCTTTTGGCAAGTAAATAGGAAATCGTACATGCCAGTAAACTGGGCATTTTATCATTGGCGCTGGTCCACGATCCGTAGCTTGGCAGAACTCCCACTGAAGTCAAAGGAGTCTTCCCGAGTAAATAAATTAAGAATTGTTTACCAAATCACTTGTCGTATTAAAACCCAGTGGTAATGCTAGCCGTGCGCGGAAAGGGGGGTGGGGGGTGGAAATAGAGCAGATGACTGATATTTCAAGTGGCTGCTGCATCTTGCGGGCTGTTGACTTTGGTCTCACCAGTTGTAAAAACACTTAATCTATAATGATAAATGGTCAGGAATGGCCAGGCAGACAAGCGAGGGTTGTCCGAACTGTCAGTGCTTGTGTAAATTAGCCCACAGCAACAGGAGAGCTGTCCACAACTGCTGAAAGAAGCAATTAGTGGCAGCAACATATACAACTGTCACAGGAAAGTGTGGGCTTCATTTCTAAGCCTAAACTTACACAGCCCAGGTGTTTACTCTGCATTATAACTTGTCTTTCAGATGGTTAAAGATCAACAACAAAGGCTTATCTGAAGGGCTTCACAGCTCACATGCTGAAACATTATTGACAGCTCCACAGTTGTACAGGTTTAATGAAGCTTTATGAGATGGAAAGAAGAGGCCAAAGTGCTTTTTCTTGAAGGCTGTGCCTGGCACCACTTTGCCAGACATTTTAGTGAGGGAACTTAGAGCTTAAAGACATTGATTATTTAATAATTACTTTCTTTGCATCCACTCTGAAAACAGTAAACCCTCACACTCAGCCCTGCCTCCAGGGAGATGAATTTTAGAGTCATGATCAAGTTTAAGAGTATCGATTAGAATTGTTAAAGGCTGTCTGTACAATAACGGCATCACAAGGCCTTGTTGAGAGAGCAGCAGTATGGCAACACTGGTGAGGCTGGCAACATGACTAAAAGCCTTAGCAGAGTCGTACTGCCTCTTAGCTAGCCCCTTCAAAGGTACGTGGTGTACTTCCAGTGACATTTCATTGCTCTCTGTAGATATGGTCCAAGGATCTTTGGAGTTGTTCATTGTATGGATCTTTTCTTTTTTGCACCTCTTTATTTGTTCTCTTTATTCTTGCTGTGTTGTACACAAAAGCTGGCTTTCAGATCTTGTGTAGCAGAAGATGTGCTAAACTTTTCACTGCTTCTGACAGAGAATTTCTAGTTAAGTTTCTTTGCTATTAGACAGCTGGATGCTTACTCCCAGGTGCCTGCTGCTCCTGTAACTTATCAAAGATTTAACTGCTCCTCTGTAGTATAGCCAAGGCCAAGTTGCTGATTCAAAACAGGCTGGTTCATACTAGGCTCCTTTTAAAGATGGTGAGTCATAGCAACCTTCCCTGTTGTATGAATCTTGTTTATTATGTAGCAAATTAGCTCAAGATTTCTGAATACCCTGAGTTCCCTTTGTAATCACCAGAGATGAAGAGGGTCAGTATCTCTGGAGCAGGCGCATGAAGAGGATCCTTTTGTCAGTCCTGGTCCAAAGCCTGTTGAAGCCTGCTGGTCTGCCTGATTGACTTTGATTAACAAACACCCGTAGCTGGCACTCTGCTGCATTTAACAGTATGTTTACAGGGTTTTCTCAGTTTGAGGGTGAATTAGAAAGCTTTGAACTGCAGCAGGTTATCGGATTATTTTTACTGTTTGTTAGAATAATTTTTAATCCTTATCAAGCTAAGGTCTACTTTTTCTGCCTTAAAAAAGAGGTGATATTTTCCTCAAGGAGAGTGCAGGAATGGTTAAAGAAGATTAAAGTCTTTTCTACATGCTTGAGGTTTTCTGATGTCTGGTGGGAATTGCCAATGAAGCTTCCTTCTGATTTCACACTGCCAGGGGAACACAGAGCGAATGCAGGGTGACAACCCACTTGAAAATAATTATCCATCGCTCTGGCTGCAGACACATCCGTAACATGATAGAGAAATGTGCTTTTACACATGTGCACACACAAACTGGGTAAATTATTTTTTTAATCATTTTCTCCTTCCAGGGCTCAAAAGCTTCATCCTGCTTGTTACTCAGTCACATACATATCTTTTGAAAGCATCTTTCTTTTAAAGGAGGGTACATTTTAAATGCACTGATCTGGTGACTGACAGGATGCTTATAATGAAGGCTTGCCTTCTTGAGGGTATATATTTGAAATATCTCCATTAGCACTTCCATGGAGCGTGTGGGTTTCAGCTTGTGTTTTTAATAGATCTCCTCCCACAGATAGATCTTTCAAGGTAATAAATATTAACCATACCATAGGTTAGTAGTAAACAGATGTGGTTACAGTCCAAATACTGATAATATCAGTTTAGTCCTTAATGGGTAATGTTGCTGCCAAAATAATCCATTACCATTGTTAGTGGCTGAGGACTAAGCTGGCACAAAAAAAAAGGAGCTCCTGGTAAGGAGCCCTCTGCCAGGGGACAGGCTGTGACGTAGGAGCGCGGGCAGGCGCTGTTCGTGGCTAGAGAGAGCTTTATTTTAGGCGCCATCAGAGCGGGTTCTTGTAAGTGCTAAATTCACTTTAAAGGCATTAAGTGTCAGAACCCTGTGCTGAGGTGCTTTTTGGCTTGTTTTGGAATGTTTTTGTTTTTCTACCTAAGAAAATAGTATATAATGGCTACTTGGGTCTGATGAAATTGGCCAAACCAAAGCCCACAACATTATCTTCAGTGCTTTGTCCACGGGACCTCTGAGAGAAGGAAAAAAGAATTTTTTACTTGCTTATAGCTTTCATGAACAAAAGCTGTTTGGCCAAAATTTGGAGCTGCTAGTTGTCTAAAACTGGGATTCTGGCATCCTATCAACCTGGGACAGCAGAGAACCAAGCCACAAGGTCCTCCTTATTTCTTGCCATTTTATGGGTCAACAAAGGTACTTGGGAGCTGTTTTGCTGGGAATCATTTCTTTCTCTTCTCCTTTCACTGTCCTTTAATCCAGGCCTCCTAACCATACACTGTTGCTGAACTAAATTAACTGGTTTAGTGAAGACAGTATTCCTTATGTCAAACAAGTCTGTCTGGTCCAGTTGTAGAAAACTGTAATTGAATTTACTGCATACACCCACAGAGACTTAAGAGAAGCACCTCGCTGGGCAAATCAGTAATAAAAAGGAAGATGTAAAACCAGGGATATTAAAACCTTTATTTAAATACAGTTCCCCAGCCCAGTGCACTTACAGTTCTACCTTCAGATCCCAGGGTTAGTTTCCAGAGGTATTTTTCAGTTGCGTAGATTGGTCAGGTTTACAGCTGTAGGGAGAAAGGGTGGGCTGATTTGGTTGGAGTCTATCTGCACACCCAACAAATCGTGCCTGTCTGCCTGTCTTGCTGGAGTCCCTCCAGCTCCAGGAGCCCAGCTACAGCATGTTCTTTGACATGGGTTTGTGGTATATGGAGTTTGTTGGAGGAGAGGCTCTCTGCTTTCGACTCGTGGCTTCACGGTGGTGCTGAACTTGGAGCCCTGGCGCACCCTGATTAGACCCCGTCCTTGGGCATGCGGAGGGTCCTGGTGTCTGTGCTTTCCCTTTGGCGTGCATGAAGGGCTGGGTGTGACCAAGCCCCGAGGGCAGCCGGAATATTCACTCAGTTGCAGTTAATCATCTTTGTGCTATTTGCCTTTGAAATTGTTCATTGTGTTCAGGGTAGACTTTTTTTTTCCTTGGCGGAATGATTTTGTTACTTCTACTAGGTTGAACCTCCTACACTTGTACTGCTACTGTCTGGTGGCCAGAAGAAAGGGGCTTTGGGATAACTTCCTCAGCAGGGTGGTATCCAAACAACAGGCAAACAACCTGTTGATGGTTGAGCCAACAACCTCTGAGGGACCCTTAGAGTGTAGGACAGCTGATTTAAATGCAAAGTATTACTCTCCTTGCAAATAAAGAGTTTACTGAAATGCCATTATGCCCAGTGTTAGTCTGCAGCCTGCTTTGCTTCACAGCCGTGGCCCCTTGCCATCTGCACCCTGCAGGTGCCAGTTCAGTCCTGGACAGCAAGTTCATTACTGGGTCTTCACTGCAGCTGTACGTGAGTCACTTCAGCACTTGGACCAGACTTAATCCATGGTATGAATCACAGAGGCTCCTTAACTATGCCCACAGAGACCTATAATCCACAGAGAGCTGGCACACAGGTAATGTAGCACACGGAGATGTCCTGTGGTCTGGAAGGTAGGAGGAAGCTGGTCAGGTGTTGATATGATCCTTGTCATGGTTTTCATCAAGCCTCTTATCAGACTTGCAGTGGCGTGCGGGAGGCTTCTGACTGGAGAGGGACTTGAGTGTTTTGTAGGAAGGGAGGGAGAGAAATATTGATGAAAAGTTAAAACGCAGCATGAGGTTGTAATAAGAGTGCTAAAATAAATCAGTCCTTTTAGTACAAGTAATGGTCATGCTATTAACCCCTTAGAAGCTCTAGTTTTCCTGCATATTCATTTGACGTAGGATACAACATTGCCCTTAAGACAGACGGATCTGTCTGTGGGTGAAAGAGACAGGTAGATATAATGGCTATAGCTTATTGCAGCAAGAGAAAGCCAAACAATCTGCATTGCCCAATACATTCAAGTAAACCTAATAGGAGGGATGAGGAAGATAGCAAGATTAGCCTGACAAAGATTATTTGTTGCTAAACAGACTCCTCAGTGTTTCCCTCGGCCCTGACACACACAATGAACGGCTCCACCCAGGACCTTTCCCTTTGCTTCATGGCTCAGTTGATTTTGATGGGTTTATTGTGAAGCGAGATTTATGGAGCCCCAGGAAGGTATAAAATTAAAAACTTCCGTCCCCTATGTTCCCACAGAGGAGTCCCCCGTGTCTGCTCATGGTGCTGGTCAATGGGCTGGGTGAGGGATCCGGCTTTCAGGCTCTGTGATCAAACGTGTCCTCTTTGCGGTCCCCAGTGGGAGAAGTGTGAGCGGCTCTGCAGATCTGTCCCTTACGTTCTGGTGTCTTGAGCAGGGAAAGCGAGAGCTCCTGCCTTCCTACCATCATAAAATGATCTTTAAAATTAGTTGGTTTTCAAAATAAGAATGTCTAGATTATTTTTTTTCTGTAG
The DNA here is from genome assembly GCF_011004875.1 of Balearica regulorum gibbericeps. NCBI lineage: Eukaryota > Metazoa > Chordata > Aves > Gruiformes > Gruidae > Balearica > Balearica regulorum. Next base: position 8,740,088 of record NC_046192.1, on the reverse strand, counting down.
GAACTGTGACATTTTTAAGCTCTTCCGGGCAGTGTGGCAGTATTAGCTCCATGCTTGCAGAGTGCTGAATGGCTCATGCAGTAGCATGTTGCCATCAGCAGGAGTTTTAAGAAAAATGCTGTGAATTGTTGGACTCGGGACAAAATCGGAGATGTTTCAGAGGCACAGCTCCCTGCCTCCCCTCTCATCTGCTCCACAACTAGATTTTTCTGCTGGAGGACAGGGGGTTTGTGTGAGGGTGGTGGTCTGGCCAGGATGCTGTTCGTGTGAGATCCTGCTAGCTGGGTTCATGCGGGAACTGCGCTGGCACTTCCAGCCTGCCACGGCCCTGAAGCGGTTTTCATCTCATATAGCGACAGTGGCTCTGTTGTCAGAAACAAAGCAAATCCTGATCACCATTGAAGCAGCAGATACGCCCCGTGTTTCAACATCTGAAACCAGGCCCATCAATCTGAAACTATTCCCCACTCCCAGTGCCAACAGCTCCATTGATGACTGTGCTCCAGAAAGAAAAGAAATTGCCTTTCCCCTCACTGTAATGTCAGCCCACCATTTGGAGACTCCCCCGCATCTTCCTTTTCATGCTGGAGGTGGTGCACTCATCTCTGTGACCTGCAAGCATCTGCTTCCCTGGTTTTCCGCTTCATTGCGTCTCTGTTTAGACACTGCAATGCCCTGTCCCACATACTAATTACTGACTTTTTGCTTCTGAGGAACTTGATTGATTCTGGCACATTTTCCCACGTGAAACTGGACCTAGAGCCTTGGAAAATATCTTAATGGCCATCAGACTAAGTCTGAGTTTAACCCCAAACTGGCTGCTGTATCTGAGCTAAAAGGCACCTCTTTCAGACGGTAACTGTGGCAGGATGAACCTTCCTCACTTTGCTTCGCAGATATCCCCCTGAAAGGAGGGCAGCCCTGGCAGAGCCGGGCATTGCTCAGGGAGGGAAGGTGTTTGCCCTGGCACCACCTTATCTCAGCTCTCCTGGCTGCGTGCCGAGTCGATGCTCTCGCTTGTGCAATTGCAGCAAGTGAACGCTCTGTAAGAAAACGCCTTTTGCTTTTTCTCGCTGTAAAGCTCTTGCCGTCTCCCACAGGAGCAGTTTCTGGTCAGGACTTGCTGCTGCCAGGCGCTGAACAGCCCCTGGGAGGACAGACATCCTCAGCTCCCACCCGCTCCGGCAGCCGCTCCGGCGAGGTCAGACCTTTGCTGCACGGCGAGGACTTCAGCTTGCGGTCTCCTGAGGCTGCTGGTTTCCTCCAGAGGCTTTTATTTATTCTCCTGCCTCCTGGACAGTGTGGAGGGACAAATGTTGTCACCTTGTGCACCCGTGTGCCCTGCAGAGAGAGCCCTGGTGTGAGGCGGTTCGGGGAGTTTTGGGGTAGATGGGGTTTAGATCAGATCCTGCTCAGCAGTTCCGGCGCTGCCGCTTGAGTTGATGATTTCAGGAGTGTCTTCCACCTCATTGCACTCGGAGCGTAGTTTTGAAAAGGAGGCTCGTGTATTCGCAGGCTAAGCAGAGAGCGCTGTCTCCTGCCCAGGGGAGCTGGCAAACCCAGCTTTTGGGGGAGGGAGAGCTGGTTATGGGGCAGAGGCACTGGGCAGAGACTTGGGAGAGTTGTGACTGATGCCCAGATGTGCGAGGCACATGTTGTGTGCCCTTGTTGTCTCACCACATCTCTCTCTACCTCAGTTTCCATGTGGTGAACAGAGATTAAAAACCATTTCTTTCCTTTTTCTTTCTCTCCTAGTTTCTAAGCATTTTTGGAACAGAAAGCATCTCTTACTGTGTTTGGTAACTGATCTTTGAGTAAAAGGTTTTTGTGCTTAGGAATCCTAAATGCTGCCAGCATATAAATAAAAGTCATGAATGGGAGCCCAGTGGTGCAGCAGGCAGGAGGGCTCCCCATCGCAGGGGCTGGCGCGGGCTCTCTCTTCTCCTTGCAGTAATTCCACCTGTCAGCCCCGATTAACTCGGAGGCTGTTTCAAAGGTTTGGCAGGAAGGGAGGATTTCCCTCTTTTAAAAATGAATATATTAATTTTGTATTTCTGAAGTGAACACAGCGAAACAATCCTGGCTCAGCTACTCTTGCAGCAGAGGCCTTTCATTTAGGTACTGAAGATAAGTAGATACATTTGACCTCTATGTAATTTAAGACTTTTTTTTTTCTTTTTTAACCTACCTGTCTCTCCTAAAATAAAAGTCCTGTCTCCTGTTGAACATGTGTTACATCCTGGCGGCTTCAAGAACAGACCCAAGGACGTGATGCAGCCCTCAAAACCTTGTCCTCCTCAGTGTGCTCAGGTCTCCAGCTTCCTTTTAGATGCACCTGATGAATTGAGGCAGCCAGAATTAATCTTCACCCTAGTCACCTCTTAACGGCTTAACCTCTTCGCTGCTACACTTGAGTCACTTTGTAATTTCAGCAGAATTTCACCATAATGTATTAGGTTCCCATCTTACCTTGATGGCTGCCTGTGTTTAGAATAAAAATTGAATTTGTGACTTTCTACAAAATTATTTCTAGTATTTTTCTGGTAAGAATTTTTGTATTTAAAACTCTAACTATGCATAATTACTAAGGACTGGTATTTTTATTGTATTCCCATTTGGATCATTACATTTTACAAGTTTTGTTCTCACTGTTTCATTTCTGTTTGATACAGTATTTAGGTTATGTCCTGACCCAAAGTCCTGCGTGTGTAGTCAGAGCACCCTCATGCTCTACCCCAGGATAGGCTGCCTTCCAATGATCAGTGGAGCTTTTTGTGATGTATAAAATATGCATCTGTTTCATGGAGTTGCTCTGAATCATCCTTTTTTGAATATAAGGGTACAGAAAGTGTGTCTCACCTCAACTGTATTGAAATGGGATTAAGAGTCACAGGATTAGCTCTTCTCTGTTTTCAATGTGCTTATAGGTTTGGGGCCTGTGGGGATTTAAGCATATAAATAAGATTTCTGCCTGTGCACTGGTTACAGAGCAAGGCAGGGCACTGCTGGAGGCCGCTTGCCCGGTCGGGCAGAACCGACCCTTGCGGTCCCAGTGGGTTGCTGAAGGTGCCGGGGGGAGCTGCCTCCTGCGGGTTGGCTCCGCTCCTGCCGCCCCTTCCCGGTGCTCTGCCCCTCTCCTGCCCAGGGAGGTCCTCCCCAGCCTGCCTTCGGCTCGGTCCCCAGTCCCATAGTTCCCATGCTGGAACCGGCTGGGAACTGCTTGGCAGCGTGTTTACAGGTTTTAAAACCTCCTGTCCCTGTGGTGCAAGAGCTGACCTTGTGTCTCTGATTCAGCCTTATTTCCAAGCTTTCTGTATGGTCTCTTGTTCCTGACCAGTTTTCTTCTATCAGCTCTTCTTTCAGTTGCTCACCGTATTTTCCTCCCCAATTCTTCCACGTTCTCCAGCACTCCCCTGTTGTAACCTTTATTTTCTGTCCTTCAAAGCCTTAGTTCTGTGTCTGGCTTTCTACCTGAATCTCCTTCCTGCATCCCAAAGTGTCATGTCCAGGTCCCTGCTTGATGGGCTTCAGTGTTCACTGAATGTGATCTGACATCAACTTCTCTGGAAAATACTGCACTGCTATTCTTAAGAAAAAAAATATCGGCAGATCAGCACTTTCAGTGAGAGTCTGCCTGTAGGTTTGAAAGTCTCAGGTGAAGCAGGAGTTTGTGTATTTGATGCTTTGCTCAGGACATCATGGAAAAATGAATGTAAAACGTCAATTTTAAGTTTTTCATAATGAGTATAAATACTGAAAGTGAAAAAAACCCACACTTGTTCAATGCAATACTGGGCTTTCAGGCTCATTTAGATCAGGAAAATACTGTTAATTCTTCAGACAAAGAGATCAGAGTTTGACCCACCAGTTAATTTTTCACCTTCACTAAGAACACAGAGAGGTAAAATTCTGTGTGATCTCCACTGTTCTTGACTTAACTGGGAGTTGCACATGCTCAGTATCATCCAGGACACTACGTCTGAAGATACTACATAAGGTTTTTCCAGTTACTAAAAACACGTGGACTTTTTCTTTCTAGGCCCTCCGTCTGCTCCCCAGAACCTGATTTCCAATGTCAACGAAACATCGGTGAACTTGGAGTGGAGCCCCCCCCAGAACAAAGGTGGTCGGGAAGACATCTCCTACAATGTGGTATGCAAGAGGTGTGGGGCTGGCGACCTCGGCCGCTGCCGCTCCTGTGGCAGCGGCGTGCACTTCAGCCCTCAGCAGAACGGCTTGAAAACCACCAAAGTCTCCATTACTGACCTCCTGGCACACACTAACTACACCTTTGAAGTCTGGGCGGTGAATGGAGTGTCCAAGCAAAATCCCACCCAGGACCAAGCTGTGTCAGTCACTGTGACAACTAACCAAGCAGGTAGGAACCTAAACACAAATTCTCTTCTCTCTTCTGCCTGTTTTTTAGGAAAGCTGTGATTTCCATTACATTTAGCATTAGCAAACGAATGCAAGGAGCCCTAAGATGCATAACTGGGTCAAACCCTTATTTTCTGGTTATTTATATGGATAGTTAGAGCTAGAAAAACAGAGGATTTGACTCGTTTAGCTGGGAGCAGAGCTCTGCTGTGCAGCAGGCTGGGAGGACACTGGGAGGCATTCTGCAGAACAGCCCAGCTGCCCGGGACAACAGTGCCAGGGCCGCCAGCGGTTCGGCCCTTTGTTGGGGAGACACTGCACGTGGACACGAACGTACCCTTGGTGTTTGCAGAGGGCAAAATACGCACTCGGGGCACCGCTGGGTTGTGCTTCTGCCCCCTTCCAAAAAGGGCTGTGTAAGATTCAAAAAGAAGAATGAATTGATGCTCGTTTGCCTGCCTGCTCTCTCTCCTCTCCTGCAAAGTCAATTAGATTCTGTCCTGTTGTTAAATAAATACCTCCTTAACCTGCTGCTAACAATATTTCAATTGATCAGAGCTGGCATTACTTTAGAAATTCTATAGGAGCTTTCATCTTCATGCTGGCTGATTTTTGCTTTTCACTCATGTGGGAGAGTGAAAGACCATTTCTGTTTATAACTGATTATTTCAGATACCCTAGGCAGTTCTACTTTTTTCAGTCCCCTGTGCTTGACATCGTAAAGGCTGCTGCAGCAGATTGCAGTTTACTTTTCATGATCATTCGTGTGATTTTTTTTTTTCTTTAATTACATGAAAACATTTCTTGTTTGCAGCTAGCTAGGGTTTTAAGCACAGGGTTCCAGTTGAATTTTTAATTTAATGCACAAAATTATATACAGTTGAATATGACACTTCTATATGCAAATTAGATATCTAGGCTGTCAGACTGGCTACAGGACCATCAAACCTGTTATCTAATCGCTCACAGCGCTGATTGCCTTCAAGTCCCGCAGATGTTGCAGGCATTCAGCACCTTAGAGCATAGCTTACAGGGTTATCGTTTATCGTTAGACTTATGGTGTATGGGGCAATATTAATATTTTATATTTTGATAGTACTGGACTATATAAATATTCTGAATTCTGTCTCCCAGTAGATGCATGAACAATAGGTATGCAAAGTCTAAATCTACAAATTTTAGCTGTGGTCCACTGCACTTCAATATTAACAATGAGAGAGACATTCAATTTTGCAGTGACAGTTACAAGCAAAATTGTCAAGTCCACGCTGAAGCTCCTTTGAAAATCTGGTCCGGTGTTTTTTGTTCTTTACACATACAGTTGACAGCATCTCTTTGAAATTATGATTCAAAAATTCAAACCATCACTTTGCCTAGTGAAAAGACGACTAATAGAGAACAGGGACTATTACCGAGTCTTGGGAGAAAGCTGCAGGAGAATGCTGTCATACGTTATACGAAAAGAGAAGGTTGAGAACAGCAGCAGGGACAGTGTTTTTGTGCTATGAATGCCTAGCAAAGAGAGTATTTCTGGCTGATTTTGGCATGTGTAAGGATTAGTGGATGCATATATGCATGAATAAGTGAGTGGGATCCATCTACCGTGTGAAAATTCCACCATCTTATGCTTTAATATGCAAACCAAAATCTGATTGAATATGCAAATAAGAATTGATTTTGTTTATTATCCGTGAGTAGCAGTTCTTCACATCAGGAAATTTGTATTTTTGCCAACATTTCCAATTATGAAACATGCCCAGTCTATCAAATGCTTCAGAGGGCCGGAGAAAACTGTACTGGTACAAATGAAAATTAACTCCATCCCGTTCTTCATACGACTTTGTGTATTCTGCTGCATAGAAGATCTAAATAGAAATGTGTGTCCTAAACCTACAGATCTCAACTGAGATAAATAGTCCTTACATATGCAAATAATCCCATTGATTTCAGTGAAACTGTTTGCTTGAGTAAAGGTTTGTAAAGTTGGACCCTTGGGTTTTACAAGTACTGATCTGTTTAATCATTGTAAATGTGTGTCTGGGGTGCATTAAAATTCTTGTGCCACTCATTTTCTTTCACTATATTTCATTATAAAGGAATCATGTCACGCTAGAGCACTGCCACAGGCTTGGTTTTGATCTTGCACCTTTCTTACAGTAATGTAAAGCTACCTTGGTTTCTTTACAGAAATGTCTAAATTCATATTAGAGCCAAGCTCCTCCTTTAATAACACTCTTTCCTGTTTTGCTAATAAAAATGAAATTACCAACAATGAAAATCTGGAAACGACTTTACTGTTTTTGCTATCTGTGCTTGTGCTTTCCAACATTTGATAGGAAAAAATCTCGTTACCCTGGTTCTTTAGATAGGACCAGTGCTTTTGAGTTGTATTCTGAGGAATTTGCTGGAATTGTTTGCAGGACGTGCATCTTTGAGTTAAATTCAGTAGGGATGATACGTATGCAAGGGACCAGGAAATTCTCCCTCTTAACAGCAGTCTCAAATTGAGCTTCCAAATTGCAACAGTATAATCTGAAAAAAATATACAGAAATTTTAGAACACAGTTTTAGATGTCAGAATCAGAAATCCGAATATTTGTGTGTTTGCTTGCATTGGTGTCAGCAAGGTATGCATTTGGAGATGGACAGAAAGCAATGAGAAATCAGCCACTGGTATATTCAGCACAAAATTGAAGAAGTGTGTTGCAGTGACATAAAAGGTGCAGTTAAAAGGCACAGGTGGTTTTTGTTTGCTTTTACCGTTTTATTCCTGGAGATAATGAAATGAGGCAGTTTACTTCCCCCTTTGTTTAGAAACTCTTTTCAGTAGAAAAATATTTAAATGAAAATAAGCTTTTGCCATTTAAAGTAGGATCAAAAAGCATTTGAAAAAGTATTTTTCCTGCTTCCTTTGAAAAGGTCCTGGGTTTTATAGCTTTTTTTTTTTTTTTTTTTAAGATAGAAGCTAAATTTCAGGCTTTGAACCAAGTAAAAATTTCTGTCTTCTAGTGAAACTTCAATATTGGGACATTTTAAGAATTTTGAACAGTAAATTCAGCTCACTATTCTACATGTTTAGTATAATAATTGTTATTATTTTTTGAGATGGGAACTGTCACTCTTTTCCCATATAAGATTAAAAAGAAATTAAAAAAGCAAAGAATGAATCACTGAGCCGTTGAAATTTGGAGCCAGCGCCCTTAGCACAATGATTATAGGGAAATGCTGATATTAAGGGTCTCCACCAGCAGTGGTGACTTCTGTGGCTTTCTGGTTTTGATCAAATGAAATCAGCACTCTGTCCATCCTTTAAAAACATGAAATGACTTGTGGAAGAGATGCAAACCAGCAATTCTCCTGCGATGCTGCTAGGAGAAGCTAATTTCAAGGAGAGACCCTACCAGGCAGTTCACTGAATAGCTCAGAAATCTCCCGGCTCTTTTTCCCCCGCTAAGGATAATGCTGCGAAGCTGTTCAAAATGAAAAGTAAATCTCACAATAAAGAGACCTTGTTCACAGCAAGCAGGAAGCTTTTGTTTTTTTGAAGAGGTGCTGAACAGTTTATATTTTTATTAAAGATTACAGCTGTTTAGGTCCAACCTGACAGTCAGGTTCATGTCCGAGGGGGCAGCGCCGCAAGGACAAGGTTTTGCACGGCTGCTAAAGGCGTTCATAAGGCAGGGGAGCAGTGATGGGGAGAGAGCCTACACAAGCTCTAAATGAGATTTAAAATCCAAACTCATTATGATGCTTGTTTTGTTCCCTTCTCTTTGTTTGTATTTTATGAGGGATGAGCGCCTTCCTTGCTCCTTTGCTTGTGGAGTTAAAACAGTTGATATTTCTGAATAAACAGACTGCCTGGTGATTTGTTACCTTGTTAGGTTACCTTGGGCTCAGCATTTCCTTAAGTGGACCAGCACAGCTAGGTGGAGGCAGGATGTGCCAATTAGGATGAAAATACAGTATAAATAAATAAACTTACTCTTTCTCCTATTGCATCAGGCTGGATGTTTTCAAGCTGCCTGTGCTCAGGATCAAGAGCTGATCTTTCTTATGAATATCTCAGGCACTCTGTCCCATTTTTCGCTCTTTCTTTTCTCACTCCTCTCTCTGGCTCCTTTGTCTCTGCGATCCCCCACACCTTGGCTGTCTAGCTGTCTGTTCGCCTGTCTCAAAGCCGCTTCATCTCGGAGGCAGAGCGGTGTGGCTGGCGGTGCTGCAGTCCTTCCCCCCCTGTTCTGCATGCCTCCCCGGTCCCTCACCGTCACTCAGAGCCCTGCAGTCGTTCACTATCCATTTCCAGGCAGGAACTAAAATGGGTCACGGTGCCACCAGGACTTGAGCGCTGCCGAGAAGACCCACGTGAATCGAGTATTCTTCTGGGACAGATTGCAGTTGTGATGAACCCGAAATACTGACAGTCAGTGCAGGGAAGGAAGATGTCAACTGTTACTCAGGTTTATTTAGCCTTTAGGTTTGTTTGTTGTTTCTGTTCTTAATTCCATTACTAAAAGGAAAAAAAATCCAAAAGATATGCCGATCCCTTGAGGATGCTTGTATTTTAAGTTAGAAAGAAGAGGGGGAGAAGTGGGAGTTACTTGCTTCCAGATGACTCACAAGTTCTACTGGACTTTTTGGTAGGGGAATATACATTCCCATTTTGCATTTTGTTGGGTCATCTTTGAAAGCCCACGTTTCCTTTCAAATGCTGATTAGCATTCCTCACGTGTTGTACAGAACAGCGCAGAAAATGCATATAAGGTCTTACATTCTGCCAGGGTGCTTTAGCCTGTGCAGAGCTAAATTTGCAGTCAGTAAAAATTCATGGACATGCATTGCCCTTGGTCAGCGTACACTCCTCATATCGACAAAGTAATAGTTGCTCAGGCAGATCAAAAGCAAAACATGCCAAGGCCAGGAAACCTAAGGTTTTCAGTATTTTCTTTTTAATGTGCTACTTTCCTGGATATTTATAACTTCTATAAAGAATTGCTTGGTAGTGAAACATCAAAAGACACTGTTAAGCAGATTTCAGTTGCCAAGCTTTCTTTAGGTGACTGCATGAACACCCTAAAACTACTACTGGAAAATAAAATTAACAGATACTCTGAAGATCGATCGATAATCTGATCCTCTAAACTCCATCATGTTCTTCGAGTATATTCCTGGTTTCAGTAGAAATAACAGTAAATGATTTCTGTTCACTGAGAGGGAACATAACATTTTTTGATATTGTATGTGGTGATATTTATATGCCTATTGAGAATCTCATTGATAGGTGGTAGAAGAAGTTAATTTTGCTTTCAAAAATAGCAATGGCTGTAGTTGTTCAGAGTACTATAGTTTTATGCTCAGATCTTGCAAAAAAAATCTTTTTTTTTTTTTTTTTAATGCAGTCCTGGTGATGAGCTGTTTGTTGTTGTGTTGAAACATAATTTTGAAGGGCCGTATAACCCCAAGGAAGATGTCATCTCCAAATAGCCGGGGAAGGAGCTCTGTGAACTTGAAGACAGGATTCATTATACAGTTCTGTCAGAGTTTCACAGACCCTCTAAAATAGCGTAGGCTGGCAAAATAACTCATTTTCTGTTCTGACTTCACCTTCCCTGGTGCCTGCTGAGGATACGGGGAGGCTCAGGCAGGTCAGCTCCCGCACAGCTGGTGGGTTTTCCAGTCCAGCTGCCCACCTGGCTCGCTTGGGTGTGCGAGGACGGGGTGGTGCTGGTGAGATTTAGGGTGTTGCGGAGGGCAGGATTAAGGTGCTGGGACAGGCTGTTACTAGGCGAGTGTTTTGGACTAGCTGGAAAGTGTTGAGGTTTGCAGCAAGTTGGACAGCCCAGCCTGGGAGCTGTGAAGGTGGGTGAGTCCCTGTCTCTGCCCAGGCGGCAGGCTGGCACTCCACGTGCTGGGCACAGCAGTACCTGGCTGTAGCTTTCCCAGACATCCAGGAGTCGATTCAGTTTTTTTTAAATTTTTTTTTTATTTTTTTCAAAGTACTTGCTACTAGCATAGTCCCACCCTTTCCAGTTACTTGTTCCCTGCAGCCAAAGGATACAAATAGCCTGTTCCAGGAGTCCTTTTACAGGCACACAAACCCGGGAGGAAACTCATGCACGTAGCTGGGTGTGTATTAACAGTCACAGCGCCCTGGCCGCCCAGTTCCCCCCAATCCTGATTGAAAATAATCTCTTGGCAAACATCTGGATACGTGCCAGATGTCCAGAGCATGGGGGGGTGTGTGATACTTCTAGATGCTGCATTCTTTTTTTCTGCAAAATGTCAGGGAAATGGAAAAGGGGAGTTGCAGAGGCGTGTTTTTATTTTGCTTTAAAGGTGTTTGTACCAAGGATGATGGATCAGCAGTCTCCTTGTTCCTCAGATGGAGCTGTGTCAAGCGTGAATTCAATAGGGAAAGAGATTCAAAACTAGTAAGCAGGGACTTGAAAAAGGGGTGATCCGTGAGCGTGACACTCCGAGTGATTTGTTGCAGCATCTTGCAGAATTCGAGGCTAATTGTATGCAACTTTCTCGTTTTGAATCGAAACCAGTGTGGTTTCTAAGGCTTCACATTTATCTGCTAGACATAAGCAGCAATCTCGCCCCCCCCCCCCCCCCCCCCCCCCCCCGCCCCCGTACACACATTTTCAAGCAGAAGAGTTGGGACAAGTTGTCAGCTGTGGTAGGGTTTCACCCGCCGTAATTGGTGAGGTGACCTGCCAGTTTGTGCAGGACAAGGACCTGCCCTGTTCTTCCCTCGCTCTGGCTCTCCGAGGGAGTTGTGTTTTGGCTTTTGCCATCTGAAGATTTACATCGAAGGGAGTTACCGCAAGGACTTCTGAAGCAAACCCAGTAATGTGTTTTGGGAAACCACAGACCTTTCAAATATAAACGCAGTGGGAGATCCACAAAGAAGATAAGTGATCCCAGCACAAGAAATTTGGAAATTGCATGGAAGCACTTAGGAATACTTCTGGATTGGCAAATTTCAGTGTTTAGCATGAGATTCCTCAAAGCCTCAAAGATGTCATGTGTTGACTGCTTCAGATGTCTTCTACTGAATGTTTAAATACGTGTGTAAGATAATGTGTCTGAGTAAGGAGCTTCTCCAAGCAGGCAGATGCAAGTGGGAGTTTCTTATTAACAGCTCTATGGTCTTGCACAGGTTTTAACTGATGGTCTGTAATAAATGTGTAGTTATAAGCATACGTGCTCCTGTCTTAAAAACAAAACCGGGAAAACTGTTGTTGGGAGGGATTAAATTATTATTTTAAGGTAACTACAGCTTTCCACAAAGAAATAATAATTAAAATAACAACTGCCTGCTTGCTGGCAAAGCCATCTGCACCACCCATTTCCATGAATTTGTATTCAAGGTGGAGGATACAAGTCTTGGTCGGAAGGAAAAAAAAAAAAAATAAAGTAGTGCTTTCTAAAGATCCTTAGTAAATAACCAGCTTCAGGGTTCAGTGAACAGCTTAGACAAGTTGCATGTCAGATAGTGTAATTGCAGCATTTAAATAAAAATTTGGTCACATTTTTAAAAAGATCTCATGGTTTGCTATGGAAAATGGAAGTTAGTTACATATCCTCCTGGGGAAAAAACCATTTAATTTCAGGACTGGGTAGAGTTGACCATATTTAAATTATATAAATTTACTTTTAGGAGGCATCAAATCTGATCAAGTTCTGGTTTCAGTGATGTTGGTACAGATGAATAGGTACCAAACTGGCAGAGAGGAAGATACGGTCCCGCAGCTTTTCTTTGCTCTGGACTATTTAACTGCGCGTTTCCTTTCGCTGGCAGTGTACTGACATTTCACATTCGTGAAGCTTGCCGTCCGGTCTGAGCGCTTCCCTTAAATGTTGGCACGGAAATACTTTCATATGGAAGGGGAAGAATGTTTGTGGCTACCAAATATTTAGATGGGCTTCTAAATTTTCTAGTTGTTTTTGCAGCTGACTAAATTAATTGGAAAGCAGCCAGGGAGACAGCAGAGTCCGGTCTGTAGTTGAGCAACAATAAAAGGCTTCGGAGAACTTTATCAAAGCTTCCATTAACCCCCTGCTGATGTCCTCAAACAGGATTTTTTTGAGAGAGTGGGAACACAAAAGCAAGGCTGCACAACTGCCCCTGTGTGTCCATTCAAAGGTTTTAAATCCGCACAGTTACTAATTAAAATGCCATGCAGAGTAGCACAAATAAACATCGCTAGTCCCTGAATCCCAACGTTTCTGCATTGGCTCATAGTTTGGAGGACAGGATGCTGAACTGACCCCACGAGGGTGGGTAACGCAGCCCCCTTTGGTTCAGATATTCCGTCCTTGTATGAGGAGTTGCAAAACATGTGTTGAGTCCATCCATATGCATGAAATCATACTCCCAGAATGCCATCCCAAGGCAGCCTGTTATTTTTTTATTTATTTTTTGTGTAGCATTGCGTTGAACCATGAGGACTAAATAGAGCTGTGGCATGCCTGCCGGATCTCTATAATCACGTTTGCCAGATTTTGGTGGACATCAAAATGCTGAGCACGCGAGTGAATACGGCTCCTTTCATTGAGAAATGTCACTTCAGATTTAGCCCCACGTGTGAACTGGCGTGCAGGGAGCGCTTTATTATTATGGCAGGGCTCCAGTGGGCTTCCCCTCCCAAACAAAGCAGGCAAACGCGTAGCCTCTATCTGCATCTACTTGAAGGATTTCATGGCGTCTCCTTAGATTAAGGTAATCTGCCTTCATTACTAAATTCAAGAACCAGAGTCCCACAGCTCTTAGTAGCGCGCTCCAAGAACGGATTCAGGGTTTCTGAAAGTTGTGATTTTTTTAAACTGATAATAACAAAAGTTCATTGCGGGTTTGGATTTATTTATTTATTTTAAATACAGTCTAGAGATATGTAGGAAGCTCAAGCATTTGTATTTTATTTCTCTGGTAGTTTGTATTTTATTTCTCTGGTAGTTTGTATTTCAAACCATCCCGTATGGAAAAGTCCTACTGATAATTTAAAAGGAAATGACAACTTTTGTCTCAGCCTTCTGAACTGTTCCTGCAGAATTTATTAGGATTTTTATCCCTGCTACTGAATTCTATCTCCTAGTCTTAAAAAAATGATTGACTGATTCTGATTTTTTTTTTATTAAATACTTTTACTGTTCCATAAAATCCCTTTCGTTTTGTCTGTATTAAAATCCATTGAAAGTATCCATGGATTATTACGGACAGAAAAACCCTTAAACTGTAATGTGCTTTGGATAAAAATGTCTTTCAGTTCCATAGATTACTGAAAACCAAAAGGAAAGCACTGAAGTTTTAAATTAGCTTTTTATTATTTTTAATTTTCTATGTGTCATTAAATGGTCCCATCAATAAATAATAGAATGAGACCATTTTGGCTAAGCAAGGTAGGAAGGTATAGTGGGTTGGAAGAGATGTCTCAAATATGAATTGAGTTTTGTATGGTGTCCATTTATTTTAGCAAACAAACAAAGGCATGATCTCAAGACAGCCCATTGCAACGGCTCCCTGGGAAGATTGCGCTTGTCTCGATAACATAGTGCGTTCTTTAAATCTGTCCTCTGAATCAGCCTCAATTTATCTTTCTTAGCATAAAAGGGAATACAGATGGAATGACTGCAGCCTCCCTTCTGGTTTATCAGGATATTGTGCATGCACATAAATAAGAGAGAAAGTGCCTGGAATATGGAAGTGGCTGAGTGTTAAATCCCTTGTTTTTCAAGCTCCCCGGGCAGTCTGGGACAGGGCGGCCAAGGGGAGTCCTGTAGGAGCGGCAGAGATTTGTGGGCTCTCCATCGTACTTCAGATGTGCAGACCCAGCGGTGCCTTTCCAAGAGCGATTCAGCCGTTTGCTTTCACTGCTGCCTGTGCTGACCGTTAAAACCGCAATTATGCGAGTACTGGGAAGAACTGATTCGAAGAGAGTGTGCTGGGATCAAAGGGAGGCTTCTTGTGCACCACTGCAGATGTGGCATTTTTCTTTAATCAGAGACTATTTTTATTTATATTTGTTATACCAACAAGCTGTGAACATCGCTGGTTAGAGGGGCTCTGTAGCACAGTAGTTTCCTAGCTTATTTTCAGTCTGACTGATCCTTAAATGGAAGTTACCGGCTTGATCTGGATCAAATGAGAAGGTAATCAAATTTTTGGACCTGTGGATGACAAAATTGAACTAAAACCAAAACTATGAACCTTACAAGGAGGAGAGACATAATGTTGAAAAATGCTTTGCATGCTGTTGTAAGAAGCACGCGTATTATTGAATTGCAGGTTTAGAATGAAGGTTTTATTTTTCCTTGCAGTCCCCATCGTGTGCCCTGCTCAGTTCCAGCCCCTTTGGGGCCCTGGCCTTGGAGGGGCGCAGAGACCTGCCGCAGAGATGCTCATCAGGAGTCGGGGTGGGCTCTCAGTGTCCTCCTGTCGGCTCTGAATCGGGGACTGAAAGTGAAGCTCCTGGCTCGGAATACAGACCCGTTTATGCAATTGCTGAGCTAATTTGGGATTATTGTTTTCACGGGCTTTTATTTGGCCAGACCAAAGCTCAGTACTGCTCAAGGAAATAAACATGGCTGATTTCTTTGTACAACTCCAAATCTTCATAACCTCGTGAGGTTGATTTTTAAATTTTTTATTCATTTATTTATTTAGAATTGAAATTGTTCAGACTTTGTAATGGCACCTGCATTGCACAGGAAACTTTACCAATTATCTTTCTGACTGTTTTCCACTGAGGCAGCCACCTTTAATATTTAATTGCTTATTCCATTTGGGGTTTTTCTAATTGACACAATTTTACATGAATAATGCACTAGTTTTCAGCGTCCGACATAAAACCAAAATAATGAAACCCCTTTATAAGTTTAATTATGTGCCACCTATGATGTAATCAGTTACTGACATCATGAACTAAGACTTTAATTTTAAGGTTTATGTGTTTCAGGAACCTTAAGACTCTTCCCCAGTTTGTCCCTCATCACTTTTTTTTTCCTTCTTTTTTTTTTTTTTTTTTTTAAACAGCAAACTTCAGGTAGCTTTGCTTTTTGCAGCAACACTGGGTGTAGAATATAATTTTCTCTCTCATTGGGTCTATTTATGATTTTTAATTTCCTGAAGAAATCTGCCCGTTGGGGATGAAGGAAAGGGGGCTTAATTCAGTTCCAGTGAGAGGACCGGGTAGAAGAGCTCCAAGCGTGAGAGTTTGGTGTACTGCAGTCCAATTCTCCGTGGCACTTTTCCAAAAGCAGAGTATCTTTTTTCCCCCAAAGAAGAGAAATGTTGATGGGGTAGTATGGCAGGGTGTCTTGCAGCATCCTGGAGGAACTGAGGATCTCCAAGTGCTGTCAGCCCAGCATCCTTCACAAAGTGCTACCGACGTGAGCCCAGAAAACCTAAACCTTGATTCAATCTCGAGAGTTTCTCAATAGCCCAGAGGCAGAGATCGTATCGTATCGAATCCATCTAACCTTTGTACAGAAGGTGCTTTACCGGAGTTCCAGCTGACCGCTCAGAATATCAACTATAATTAAAATTTATAGGTTGTTCAGCTGAAATGTAAATAGGTAAATGCAAACCTTGTGCACCAGCCTCTTCTGTGTGATGGAGCTTAAAGTAAATAAAGGTGCAGTTCCTTAACTTTGGTGACTTCAAAACGATTTATTACTCTCAAGTGTTAAGACGGGAATTGTGATTTTTATTGTCAGGTGAGTCCTGGGTTTTGATTCTTTTGGGTGCCACAGGCTCAGGAGAGCATGTTTGAGACCCAGCCTGCAATTGCTGTTGCAGCCTATCAGTTCTGTGTATCACAGTTGAAGTAAAATGTTTATAATTTTATTACCTTTTCTTCCTCCAAGATTCTTGCCATTTCTGATGTTAGGTGATTGATCTGAGAAACCCAAATGGCAAAGTCTAACTCTCTGCTATTACTGTAGCATTTCAGAAGCCAGGATGAAACAATGTGGCCAAATCTATTTATTAAAATAGCAAATGTTGCAAAATGAGTCATAACGTTTATTTATTTTTGTTTAGAAGATACTTCAGTATTTCCAAAGCATGTAAGTGAGTAGGGCAGAAGCTTTTGTTTGTCTGGATTTGAAAAAGGCTTTTAAGAGGCTCTTTTTACAAAATCTAATAACGCTGAAAGTAAGTGACAAAGGAAGTTATTTAGCACATATATATATCATCTAGACATCCATGTTTCAAGTAAACAAACAGAAACTGTGTGAGAACCAAGGACAACAGCCTTACAAGGTGTGTTGCCTTGGGTACCAAACCATGCCTTCACCCCGCAGCGGATTAAGCTTTACGCCGTAGCTGTTGGGTAACGGTGTGCTCAGGTGGCTTGGTGCTAAGTATAAGGACCAAGGCGCAGGGATGAGTCTTTCTGTTAACAGATAGGAACATGAGGCATCAGGTGAGAGGTATCCTTTGCAATGTGAGACAAAAGCGTGCCCCTTTGGGATATTAACAGAGCAGGGCCAATATTTTCGGTATTGTTTTATTGATTGTTGAAACACTATTGTAAGTGGTTGGAAAGCTGCACGCAAGAAGTGGTCTGTAGGGCACAGATACAGTAGGTTATTTTGTTGGTCCTGTACAATTTAAAAATAGCTCTACTCCCCTTGTCTGTTGACTTATGAAGTGTACACAGAAATAGCTTAACTCCTCTGACCATGGGGAGGCAAATGGGAAAAGGGGGAGGAGGAGAAGGTGGATGGTTGCTTGACTTGAGGGAAGGGGTTGGAGAATGAGACGGGGTATTGTTTGGAGGCATCTGATGTGTCTTTGAGGGTAGCTTTGATTTCATTGTGGAAGGGACTGGAGGGGTAGTGGAGGAGTTTGTTTTGAAAAGTCGGCTCAGCAGACCCCCCCTCCTGTGCAGCAATACAAAGGTGAAGGACAGGCTGTTTCTGGGGAGGAATTAGCTCTGGTGGCTACCTTGGGCTTCCCAGGAGGAACAGCAGGGAGTGGGTGTGAGGTAGAGCTGCCCTGAGGGGGTGGCACTAAGTGGGTCAGATTGCTCCAGACCGCTCATTTGGAGCGGTTGGGGAATGCTCTGTTTCCAACATTATTATCCGTTTTAATAACTAAAGGTTACGGTCCCTAATTTCTCATTCTGGTTCTTCCAGAGGCACTGTACCCTGGGGCGCTATACGTTATGTCCCAGCATCAGTGGTTTCTGGCGGTCTGTGCTTGCTGGACCAGCGTCTGGGAAGTAAGCGGATGATTACAGCACGTGCTTCCCAGAAGTGCTCAACCCAAATTCGGGTCGTGGGATCCCGCCTCTTCAGCGTGGCTGGTCTGGGCCCTAAAGGAAGGGCTCTGGGAGTTACAGCAATCTCTCTTTGTCCAGGCTGTATGGCTCATTTTCTCTGCTTCTCTCAAGCCACTATAATGCAGTGGAGCATCAGCGTTGGCTTCTTTAGGCTACAAAATTTATTGTTGTTTATATTGGGTCAGTTTCTAACCTCAACTAGAGGGAAGAGTAACTGCAACGTGACCTGCTCTGTGACCAGCGGCTCCAAACATGCTCAGGTCAGACAGCTGCTGACTAATTCCCCATCTTAACAAATTGCTTATAGGTCTGGAGTTTCTTAGAGCAATTCACAGCGCTAAGTACGTTCACCCTTCTTGTGTTAATCATTCTAGTTTAAGCATTTAGAAATGTTTCGGTGCTGGGTTTAAGTGGTTGTGATGTTCAGACAGATTTTTATAAATTGCCTTCCAACTGAAAGACTTGTTTTCCTGTTTGTTTTAAACTGGCATTCATACATACAGGAAATACACAGTATTCTGCCATGTTTCTGTTGGCAACTATTAAGTTATCCTTGTCAGAACATGCCAACAGGATTTCTTAGCAAGCTAGCAGAAAGAAAACAAGCAGTTCTCAGACTAAACAGAGCCCATGCTTGAGTTGTAATACTGATCTCTTGCTAAATGCTATGTAGATTCTACAGTCTTTTGCTTTAAGGCAATCTTTGGGATTGCAGGTTGCAGATTCAGATCTTTGGAGTTACTCCAGACTTGCATTGCATTAGCTGACATCATGATTTGGCCTTCAGAATTGGAGGGCCAGTACCTGAAAATGATGTATTGCTGTCAAGAGCTGGTGCTCAGAAATTAATAGCCAGAACGAGCTATCTCCTGGGTGTGCAAAGTCTTCTTTGTCTCCCGTCTCATTGCAGTTCCTGATGTAAACCACAGGGAACTGTGGTCAGACCTCAGCTCCAGTAATTGGTTTGATCTAAATTACAGCAGTTCTGGTATGCTGAAGTGGTCTGCGCTAAAACTGACACAAAACTGAACATGCAACCCAGAAAATACACCGGTTCTTTGCGGATCCTCAGCAGCTACTGCATGTCCCCAGGAACTGAGGCTGGAGTAGGTTGGTAAAAATACAGCACTCTAGTAATCCTCAACTACTACTATTTGTTGCTGCTAACAGCCTGGGTTTTCCTTCAAGCTTTTGATTTGATGCAAGTCAGAGCCAGCTTTTGTGGTTTGGCAAGATTTGCAGCACAGGTTCTTTTGGGAAAGGCAAGAAATGAAAAGT